>NC_070604.1:20384406-20687675 GCF_027172205.1 Podarcis raffonei
CAAAGGGAGCAAAGACTGTCGTGCCCGTTTGCAGCCCTGGTTCTGAGACAAGTGTGGGAAACGTCCAGCCCTTGGATGTTACTGAACTACAACTCCCATAAGACCAATGCACATGGTCAACAGCCAAGGATGATGGGAATTGCTCAGAGACATCTAGATGGCCCAAGATTACCTGCACCTGTTCATAGGTAACATTAAGCTGGGGATTGTTGTTTATTTGTCCCCAGTCTTTGTGCATGACAAGCCATGGTTTGCGCCACGCAGTGGTGTCCTAACTTTTTTCAAAGAGGGCCAGATTTGATGAAAGTGAAGGGTGAAAGTTGTTGAGGTTTTCTTAGGATTTTACCCCAGGAAATAAACTGCCACAGGGGCCAGATTAAACCAACCGGCTGGCTGAATTAAGCCCCTGAAGCGGACTTTGGACGTGCCTAGTGGTGATGTTTCGGACACAGGCAATGACTAGCCTAAGGTCACCTGGTTAACTTCATGCCTAACTAAGGATTTGAACACAGATCCTAGTCAAACACTCTAGGCATCTTTATAGTTATTTTTTATTTCAGAAGAACATTGATAACATCTGAGGATTTGTTCATAATATATGCACTATTTTTAAATAACAACAGCAACAACCATATACTTACCTAATATTTAGTGGCTTATTATAGTTTGATTGCCATTTGGAAGGTACTTTTATATTACTGTGGACCACAGGTCGAATCTGCCAAAACAGTGAAACTCAAATTGTATGATGCAACAGGTTTATAAAATTTAATAATTAAAGCAAGCAGCATATATAAATTAAATATAATTAAAGCAAGCAGCATATATAAATAAAATGATATAATTTAAGCTGCTACACTTGCTCAGAAGTTGGAGAAATCCACCAGGAGCCTAAAGTCCCAATTGATTTGAACTTCCTAGCATGCTGTGTCACAACTACTGCCTTTTCAGCAACCTTTGAAAGTTGCTGTTTGGCACACAGCAGGAGAGTCACTAGCAGGCAGAATGAGGAAGATCCTTCCCTTCAAGGTAAAACAGATGTTCCATGCATGTGAACTATCTGGATTGGGACCGCAGGTATGCGGGAGGAGAGAGGTTAGCCTTTCCACCCCAATGCTGTCTTCCTGATTAAACCCTCCCTAAAACAGCTGTCTATTTACTCCATGGCCAAACTTACAGGTCTCTCTATGGGCAAACTACAGCATCGAAAGACAGTGGGGGTTCTTTTCTTTGCTTCCACTTTTAAACTACCCACTGTTTGCAGTTTTGCATAAACTCGAACAAATCATGGTTAGTCTAAACCAGGAGTAGTCAACCTGGTCCCTACCGCCCACTAGTGGGCGTTTCAGGATTCCAGGTGGGCGGTAGGGGGTTCTACACCACATGTTGCTGCAGCACTAGTGGGCGGTAAGGAAATTTTACCATCAAGAAAAAAGGTTGACTAAAGGTAAAGGTAAAGGGACCCCTGACCATTAGGTCCAGTCGCGGACGACTCTGGGGTTGCGGCGCTCATCTCGCTTTATTGGCCGAGGGAGCCGGCGTACAGCTTCCAGGTCACATGGCCAGCATGACTGAGCCGCTTCTGGCGAACCAGAACAGCACACGGAAACGCCGTTTACCTTCCCGCCGGAGCAGTACCTATTTATCTACTAGCACTTTGACGTGCTTTCGAACTGCTAGGTTGGCAGGAGCAGGGACTGAGCAACGGGAGCTCACCCCGTCACGGGGATTCGAACTGCCGACCTTCTGATCAGCAAGTCCTAGGCTCTGTGGTTTAACCCACAGCGCCACCCATGAAAAAGGTTGACTACCCCTGGTCTAAAGGAAGGGTGGGGAACTTGCAGTCCTCCAGGGATTTAAAAATCACTGGTCATTGGGGCAATGCTGGCTGGAGCTTATGGAAGTTGAGCATGACTTTAGCATAATTTCAAAGGTGCCTTGAACTTGTCTTTTTAAATGAGTTGGTGCTAGGAAGACTGAGCAAACGTTTCCTGCTGCCAAATAAATGAAAACGCCACTTATCAAATACTCACCACCTCATCCCTCTTCTTTCTTTGAGGTTTCTTTGCCCCTATACTGAAATAACTTAAAAGGAAAAATATAATCAGAATAAACAAAATGTTATTCAACAGCTTGCAAATTTAGTTAAAAATTTTGGCCTCACGGAATATAGGACCTTGATTTATCTGAATCTTCTTAGTCCAAATGTAGTAACAGAAAAAGAGGCTGCTGTACCACCAGATACAGGCATCTGACTTTGAAAGAGCAACTCGTTTTGAAGTCTCAGAGCAGGAGAGAAATGGTATAAGCTTTCACTGACTTAGATGAAGTAGGGATCCCAGACCCTGAGATAATCTTCTGAGGCCCCTCTTTGTGTGCCTCCTCCACGAGAGGTCCAGAGGGTGGCAACACGAGAATGGGCCTTTTCTGCAGTGGCTCCCCGTCTGTGGAATACTCTCCCCAGGGAAGTTTGCCTGGCGCCTTTATTATACACCTTTAGGTGCCAGGCAAAAACATTCCTTTGACATCTTATGCCCTTTTAAAATGTGTTGAGGGGGAGGGTTCCTGGGTGGTTTTGTTTTTATTTTGATTATGTATTTTGTGGTATTTATATTCTGATTTTATTCTGTGAACTGCCCTGAGACTTGGGGGTATAGGGTGGTATATAAATTCAATAAATAAATAAGTAAAGTAAATAATAAACTTGTTACTCTTTAAGGTTCTACAAGACTGTTGTTTTAGAAACATTCAAGTTTTCCACAAATGACTGCCTCATAGAAAATGCTTAAGCATAAAAAAATGAAAAATGACGCTGTAAAGTTACTGTACTTTACCATACCCATAAACAGAACGTGCTTGGGATCTTTCAGTTTATTCTAAATCTACTGTGGTGTGGTGTCATTTTCAATTCTTCAACTGTATAAGAAGAGTCACTTCACAGGCATCCAAATTCACAAATTTATAGGCACTTTACAGACTTGTAACCTACAGTGAAACCTCTGCATTCCATGTTTACTCCAAATGTATTGAACTCTGAGAAGAGAAAGGAAATGGATTTTATTTCCTCTGCCCTGAAACACTAATAAACAAATGCAAACAGCAGTCATCCTGCATTTGTGAGGGCATAAGTAGGTTCAAACAAAAATCTGATCAAACGGGTTTGCACTTACAACACAGAGAGGAATGTAAACACAGCCTACTCAAAACCGCTGCTCAGAATTTAAATAAATGGCCTTGAAAGCTGCATTTCAGTATTCAAAGAATTGTTATCTGTGAGTGGTTCCAATTTCTGCCTGCACTTCTCTCCATTAAATTCACCAAGCAAGAACAATGTCAGGAACACGTTGGTATAATGCTTTTTACTGTTGTATTCCAGACAGGAGATTCACATTTAAGTTGGAAATCTTAGATGTTTTTACTCAATCACCCTTTAGTGAAATAGTAAGTAATCATAAGAGTCTGCAGACTTGTTTTGGGCTCGTAACCAAGGGAATGAAGGAGGGAAGGAAAGAGGATTGGCAACGGAGAGCAGAATAGTGAACACCATCAAAGAGCACTGGAAAGGGAGAAGACACAAAGCAGGAAAAGAAGTTGTTTGTGTTAAGAGTAATGAACAGGGAGTCCTTCAGATGTTCTTGGACTACATTCAACTCTGATCAGCCCTAGCCCGGCAAACAACCAGGAGTGAAGGAAGCAGCGGTCCTGCAACATCTGAAGCCCCACAGGTTCCTCAGTCCTGTATTAAGAGGCCAGTCCCTATTTGGGTATGTCTACACAGGTAGGGTTTGGATGCGGGTTAAAGCCTCAGCACCTAGGACTTGCTGATCGAAAGGTCGGCGGTTCGAATCCCCGCGGCGGGGTGCGCTCCCGTTGCTCGGTCCCAGCGCCTGCCAACCTAGCAGTTCGAAAGCACCCCCGGGTGCAAGTAGATAAATAGGGACCGCTTACTGGCGGGAAGGTAAACGGCGTTCCGTGTGCTGCACTGGCTCGCCAGATGCAGCTTGTCACACTGGCCACGTGACCCGGAAGTGTCTGCGGACAGCGCTGGCCCCCCGGCCTATAGAGTGAGATGGGCGCACAACCCTAGAGTCTGGCAAGACTGGCCCTTACGGGCAGGGGTACCTTTACCTTTACCTTTAATCTCTGTAAAGAGTGTAAGCTATCTGAAAGGCCAAAATTGCAAAATCAAATCAAGGTGGCAAAGTCCACATGATGGAAGGGGGACACGAAACCTTTTGCAGCACAGGCACTTTTTTCTGGTGTAGTACATTCAGGTGTCAAGCCTAGGTAATGGAATATGGCTGTGCTGTCAACCTCAGAGATTCCTTAGCTGTGATTCCTGCATTGCACAGGAATGACCCTTTGGATCCCTTCCAGGCTCTACAATTCTATCTTCTTAGGAAATACAAGGACAATCCTTTCCTATGCAAGACTAACATCTGAAAATTCTCTACAATATGCATGTCTTGGAAAGCCACTCCGGTTTCCAATTGAAGAGAAATCTCAAGTTCCTGCGCATTTTGATACACTAGACTACAGGATCTGCATCACCCAAATTGTTCCTGATCGCCTCCGTTCAAACCTCTTGATACTTACTTCAGTTTCCTAAACCTTTCCCTGCCGGCAACCACGTATCTGCCTCCTTGCTCAATGTCGGTCAGGTCCATAACCGAATGCCCTTGGCGGGGTGTGTATATGTTCCTCACCCCAAAGGGTGTGGCCACGCCTTCGTTGAGTTGTATCATGAAGGCTTCGAAGTTAGGCACGTAGCGGTGGTTGATCACAAACTTCCTTCCCAAATAGAAGGGGTCGCCATTACGGTACACCCAAATCGTCCGGGCAGGGGTGACATCTGTCAAGCTATAGACGGCTCGAGGCCGAGTCGCTCCCACCATACTGAAGTCACCAGTTCAGACAGACAGCGAGGGCTGGGGAGGAGTGGCGTTTGGGGAAGAACACAAAATATACAGCAGTGCATTTAAAAAAGAAAGGAAACCCCAAAAAACAAATCCAGGACCCCTCCCATACACCCCAAAGCAAAGGGAACTGGGGCAGAGGAGCTGGCTGCAGATCTCCTGTCCAGACCTCTAACCACCTACTTCATAATGGCACCAAAGTGGGGACACTCCCACCCCACCCTAGCCCCACCCCAAAGTCTTCCAGGGGGCAACTTTGTGTCTCTCTCTCCCACCTGAGCCTCACACCCCCAATACATAAAAGCCTGACATCACGCCATGTGTGTGGCAGGATTATGACTGCAGCCCTCAGCCAACAAAATAGGTCCCCACAAGGGTTTCCCTGGAAACGCATTGGGAGAGGGAGGGAGGTGGCTCAGGCTGCAAAGGGATTCCAAGGCGCCCTGAGGGCTGCGCGCGATCCCGAAGCCTTGGAAGGCGGGAAGCGCGAGACTTGTGCGGGCGCGCGCCTCCTCGCACGGCGGCTTTCCTTTGGAGCCAACCGAGTGACCCGCCTGCCCCACTTATGGGTCAAGGAAAATGGCCACATGCAGCTCCCCTCAAACCAAGAACCCCCCCTTTCCTCGGGAGTTTCTCCATTATCTAGAAGTCCTCACTCACCGCGCGCTTCATTTCCAGTTTAAAATAAAAGGGTGAAAACCCCGCAGCACCTTCCTCTTCCTCACTGCTGTCTCCTCAGGGAGTTGCAACTACGCACCCCCCCCTTCTGGGGGTGCAAAGTTATCCCCTCTCTCCTGATTCTTTCCCCCACACAACAAAGATCGATTGCTGCCTCGCGCCCCGCCTGGGCTTATTGCTATGCCCTCTCCTTGATGCAAACAAAACAAAACCCAGGTTGTGTGTTTCCCGCCTTCGTTGAGAGAAAAGAACCGACGAGCCAGCCCTGTTAAATCTGCACAACCTTCTGCAGATCTCTCGCAGCAACGCAAATGCACTTGTGGGAAAGGGAGGGCATTTCAAAATAAGGAGGAAACAGATTCCCCCCCACACACTTTTTTGTTTTGTGTTTTGTTTTTCAAGAATCAGCTCAGCTGGGACCTGACCGTTTGGAAAGCAAGATATTGGAAGGGGAGGCCGGCTCAGGGCGTGACTTTGTGAGAGAGAGGGATACAAGCAAGCAAACGTTTTTTAAGCCTCCCAGTGCAATGCCAAATCGTGTTCATTGCGGCTGACTCCTAGGTAAACGAGCATAGCTGTATCTGAAGAAGTGTGCATGCACATGAAAGCTCATGCCAATAACAAACTTAGTTCGTCTCTAAGGTGCTACTGGAAGGAATTTTATTATCATTATTATTATTTGTTTCGATAACCGCATAAGCTAAATGTATAGCTAAATAAGCTATAGTTTAGGGCCCCGCTCTCTTGGGGGACCCCCAAAAAATTTAAAGGAAAAAATCCTCGATGTACAGTTCCAAAATATAAGATAAAAAACAAATAAAATAAAACCTACATACAGCAACAGTGACAAATGGCTTTATATACCTATTAGGTCCATAAATTACCATATAACATACATTCAACACAAAAAACAGCGACAATTTGTTGTTGGCAAAGGACAGCTGGACGTATAAAGGGCCCCATTACCTTCAGTAGCTTATCAAACCTAAATCCAGCCCTGACTGCATCTTCCAATAACTGGGAGGAAGCCCCATTGGAGATATGCTTCTGTGTAAACATGCATAGGATTTCACCGTGGGTGGGATTCAACTCTGTTTTACCCAATGTGGGCCAAGCTTAGTACTATTTATTAATTTCATTGGGTCTACTCTTAAATCAAACCCAGTTCAATACCACCCTATCTAACCATGTTTTTTAAAAAATATATTAATTTTATTATTACATGTGACTTGGCTCTAAAAAGGGGCATTGTTCTCCCATTCATGGAGCACTCGGAGAAGCAGGCCTATTTATTTTCATCAAATCTTTTCGTTAATTCTTACTAGAAATGGGGCAGGGGTGTTATACATCCGTTTTCTAACCCCCACCGTTGTTTTAGCTCGGGTCAGCAAACTTTTTCAGCAGGGGCCAGTCCACTGTCCCTCAGACCTTGTGGGGGGCCGGACTATATTTTTTGGGGGGGATGAATCAATTCCTATGCCCCACAAATAACCCAGAGATGCATTTTAAATAAAAGGACACATTCTACCCATGTAAAAACACCAGGCAGGCCCCACAAATAACCCAGAGATGCATTTTAAATAAAAGGTCACATTCTACTCATGTAAAAACATGCTGATTCCCAGACCGTCTGCAGGCTGGATTTAGAAGGTGATTGGGCCGGATCTGGCCCCCGGGCCTTAGTTTGCCTACCCATGTCTGGGGCAAAGTTAACCACAAAGAAATGTGATTGAGTAGGAGATCTGCTAGCTTGGTGGTGTGTCCCAACACCTGAAAAGCACACACTCTCCAAAACAAAACAAACAAACAACCAGAAGTACCAACAAAAGTTAAATAAATTTGGGTCAATAGGAAAAGATGGAAGCACAGAATATAAAGTATGCAATGTACGAACCAGGAAGGGTAAGTATTCTTTTATTATAACATAATTCAATTTTAGATGGCAAAAGGAAAAGATAGGCACAACTATCTAAGCAAATAATAATAATAATGCAAGATTGATTCTTAGTACACAATCTTCAGACATACTGAAGCATATTCTTGCACAGATGTTCAATACAGTTTTGCTCTGTTTTGATAATTAATAGTTTCAGAATCTCTCAGCTATTTATGAACAGCATCACTTAACGTTGCACTCCTAAGCACACTTGCTCAAATTCTTCAATCAAATCAAGCAGGAATAATTTCTTATTATTATTTATTATTCCAAGTTAGCATAGAATAAGGCTGTGATAAATGGCATCATATATGAGGACATATTTTGGATATTCCGGACTAATGTAAGCAAAGATGAAAATTAGATTACACATAGGATTTGATTTTATTTTTAATGAATAGGGCTGGTCCTCACACAAGGCAGAATGAAGGGGAAACCTCAGGTAGCTGATTTTGGGTGCCATTAAATTCTTAAGTTTTTAAAATTTTATTCTTATTGTCAGGGAGGGGAGAAGTGCGATTTTCTGCTTTGGGTACTATTGACAGGGCAGGCGATGCCTTTTGCAGTGCCACATATCAGGCAGCAAACTGCCTTGGGTCAGTCCTGGTTATTTATTATTACATTAATATCCCTCCTTTCACCTAAGGAGCTCAAGGTGGCAAATGCAGTTCTGACACTTCCCTGTTTTATCTTCACAACAACCCTGCAAGGCAAGAAACTAAGAGTATCTGACTGGCCCAGGGTCAACCTGTAGGTTTCATGGCTGTGTGGAGATTCGAATCCGGGTCTCACAAATCCTAGTCCAACACTCTAAACAATATAACCGGCTTGATATGTAACTGCGCTTTAAAAAACAAAAACAAAACCTTTCTACCTTATGTGCTCTATCTGTTCGAGAGCTGCATTCATTGCCTCTTAACATTGTTTAAGAAATAATACCATTTCCCAAATCCGATAACCTGTTAGCAAATATATATGTAAATTATTCATTTAGCTAGAGAAATGATGTTATTGTACAACCGTAACAAATTGTTGCATTTGAACCAATGATGTGGAAAACTGTATAATTCAATGAATGCAGATAGATGAATTGTATTCGGGCTTGTATTAACCATGAGTGAAATTCTGCAGAGCCTTTTTTCCTGAGAACGTTTTTACTTCCTCATGTCTGGCAAGGCCCGTGGAAATCCCCAGAGACGCATCCTACTTACACCTCCATCAGGAGCAAAAGTAAGTTTCACATGAGTAAACACATCCAGCATCTTTATGGCAGTACCATCAAAAAAATGTCTCGTATGAGGTTTAAGCTGGGGGAGAAAGAAGACAATAAATTTGGTAATAGTAGTTGCAGACAAGATTCTCATTCCAATCTTATATTTTTTTGTCTAGTTGTGTGTCGAGGTCCCCCAGCCACCCCCTAAATAAATCTAAATTCATACAGAATTTTTGTTTAAGATTTTTGGCATAATTTTGGCCACAACTATATTAAAATACAGTGGTACCTCATGTTAAGTACTTAATTCGTTCTGGAGGTCTGTTCTTGACCTGAAACTGTTCTTAACCTGAAGCACCACTTTAGCTAATGGGGCCTGCCGCTGCTGCCACGCCACCGGAGCACAATTTCTGTTCTCATCCTGAAGCAGAGTTCTTAACCTGAGGTAATATTTCTGGGTTAGCGGAGTCTGTAACCTGAAGCGTCTGTAACCTGAAGCGTATGTAACCCGAGGTACCACTGTACATAAATGTGAGTGGTTGCTTAGGCATTGGTTCCAACTATCTGTCCCCGTCCAGGGACAGAACTGACTTCCGGATTCCAGCGAAAGCCAGTAAGGGAAAACAATATTGGGGAGAGAATGGAGCCGGGCACCAGACCCTCACCTCTCCCCGCATGCTCCCGGGGGCTTGGGCGACCCAAGCCCCAGACTAGGGATTTGGATGAAAGCATAGCAAGCCCCTCGATTCCTTTAACGGAATTCCCTTGCAGCAGCAGCATTGGAGGGGCAGGCACTGCCAACCACATCTCCACCAACCAAAAATTAACCAATTCCTAACCGCAACCTTACGAGTTGTGACGATTTGCTATGCAGTAGGCAAAGACCAAATAGCACCAGCCAATCTGCCAAATGGACAAAATTCCTACTGGGCCCCTGCCCCAAAAGCAGACGACCCCATGACAGGCATAGCAATGTCAAACGCAACAACCATAAATTAGGGAGGGTGGGCGGGCGATCCGATGCACGCAGCAAAAGAGACTGAAAAAGGCTACATGCCAAGAATACATAACCTTCGGGCCAACCCTCTAAATGGTAGCATCAAAATCCCCCCAACAACCCAAATTGGCCCAATCACAGTCATGGCCATCCAAATGGTCCCGCCCAGGAACCAAGAAGGGGTGTCCTGTTAGACCCCACCGCAACACATGCTCTCCATGAAGGAGAACATGCTTTGTGGATGTTGTATGTTTGTGGCTTTTGTTTTTCTGGAACTCATATTGCTTTTTGTAAAGTGCTTCCCACCCATAATACAGATATATTCATATTCAGTTGATCTAGAGATTCATAGCTGACCTTTGTTGCAGGTACCAGCGTGTTCCATTTTGGACTTTGCTTCAAAGTCCACTTCTGTGCATTATATTCATTTTCTTCTTCTGTACTCAAAATACAGGCCTCAAGTTTAAATGTATCTGGAAAGTTTCCTAATAGTAAAATATAATAAAATAATTGAATGTGATATACTAATAGTTCCTTCCAAATAAATTAGGGCTGCAATCTTATATACACTTACCCAGGAAGAAGTCCCATTCAACTCAGTAAGTATTACTTCTGAGTAAAGAGATATATGGTTGCATTTTAAGGTTGGAACCCTTTGCACACTTGCTGAGGTAAAACTCCACTGAATTCAGTGATAAGAGGGTCCCCCCTCCCCCAAATAAACATGCTTAGGATCATACTGCACAGATTATATAGTAATACCCTGTGGCATTTTCAAAGGTGAAATATGAATATTACCCACTACAGTCTGCTTCTTAAAACATCTGCCTGATTGTTACAGCTTGAAAGGAGGGACAAATTTTTAAAACATTCATTATGCTCGATTTAATATAACAAAATCTGCTGAATTTTAACAAAATCTTCCATATCTATCTATCTATTTGGACCAAAATCTTTGGAAACACATTGAAGAGTAGTAAACTTTTCACAGAGTTATCTAGGTAAAGAGGGTTTGACATAAGACTAACATAACAAGAAATTTGTACCTTTAAAGTGACTGGTGTCTATTTCTATGTGCGTTATAACACCTGAATGTCCCAATCGAAAGATGGCCCATTCACTTCCTGGTACAAGTAAGATTCCTTTGTCACCAAGCTGGAATTAAAAGGAAGACTTTTTTTTAGTGGTTGATTCCCCCTTGTGATCCACTCGTATATTAATATCCATTTGTGGGGGATCCCAATACGCAGCAGTTTCAATGTTATCTCCTTCGCTCAAAAAACTGCATTTTGTCTGGAAACGTATTGTTTCAATATACTGTTGTGTGTGTTCGTTGTTATGGGAAGCATCATACAGATCAATAAAACACTTTAATGACAGGAAATAGCTGAAGAATACTGAAAATCTTACATTCATTGCAGCTTCTAAAGATCAGTGTTCTTCTGTGTATGAATTATGTTTAGGAATTGGATAGGAGTTGTTATAAATAATTTGTTTCTTACCTTTAAAATGGGTGGCCTTTGCAGATTTCTGCTTGTTTCCCATCCATCTTTCATGGACTTTGCTCTTCCTGGCCCTAACCCGTCACCAAAACAAAAGAATAGAGACACTATATAGAGAGAATAACTCAAAAGTCTTAACTATGAATCACCTTATTCCTTAATTTTATATGTTCTAAAGTGATTTTTTTCTGAACTTAGTAGGGCTATCTATTGATGAGATAAACCTCAGCTAATTAACTGTAAATATTGTAATTGGTCACTTAATGATGATTTTTTAATTAAATTTCTTTAACAATAAAACAACAGTTTCCAAGGGAAAAAATGTTTTAGCCAGGTTCCAAAGAACCACACAATTAGTTCTGCATACCCAATAGGGATTTGGACTTGTGCATATTAAACATTAATTCGAGTGAAGTTTCAAAATGAGTTTCTGATATGGCATATCAACCTGCTGTTCAAATACAAGGGTGTCCAAATTTTCACTAAGCACATTCCTGTACTTATGGGTTCCCTAATTAATAAGAGGCATGTTTGTAGCTGACAAAACCATTTTCAATTAATTGATCAAACTAATTCAATAACTAAATATTGCAACCCAGAATTTAGTGTTCGTGGCAGATCACATTTGATTTTCATCCATATTGCAGATAATACAAATCCTTCATCTAGACATGATTTTTACTCTGTTCCTTTATATATATATATTTTCCTTCATTTTCTATGACCATGTGTTTGGAATTCTACTATAAATAGCAAAGGAGTCTGAAGATTTATAACTGCCAGGCAAAAAGCAGTCGTGGGAAACAAGAGGAATCCAAGAACAGGCTGTTTAGGGGAACCAATACAGTGGTACCTCGGGTTAAGTACTTAATTCGTTCCGGAGGTCCGTTCTTAACCTGAAACTGTTCTTAACCTGAAGCACCGCTTTAGCTAATGGGGCTTCCTGCTGCTGCCGCGCCACCGCAGCACGATTTCTGTTCTCATCCTGAAGCAACGTTCTTAACCTGAAGCACTATTTCTGGGTTAGTGGAGTCTGTAACCTGAAGCGTATGTAACCTGAAGCATATGTAACCCGAGGTACCACTGTACTGTGTTAAAGACTAGTGGTTCTCTGTTCCCCTGCTTTGTAATAAGTCTTGGAAGAAAGAAATACCACAAATTACATTCTCCTCAGAAGGAAGCTGAATGTGTGAACCACTACCCACTGCAATTTCCTGATGCTAGAGGAAATGAGGAGTGTGAAAAAATATATCTGAAAAATTATATCCAAAATTCTCTGCCTTGCTCTGCCCATTCATCTACTGTACCTATAAACTGGAGAAACTATTTTCAGCTGGGCAAAATATCATGCTTAACCAATGTCATTGGACTCTCAGCTAAAACAGAATGGAATTCACCAAACACTACTGCTTGCACCATGCCTGTTTATTTCACTTGGGTTTACTGAGCATAAGTGCCATTAATGGGCGTAGTATTTTATGGATTATTCCCATAAACAACAATTGTGAGGGATTGTTTAGCGGTTCACTAAAAAGTTGACAGCTTAATTTCACGAAAACATCACGCTGCATTACATGAAACCAAATCAATGGCTATAAACAAAGCCTGGTGTGATTCTTACCTAAAATATTCCCAGGATGGCCTAACTGAGCATCACTGTATCCAACACAGACACCTCCGTTCACCATTGCCACCAAATCACTCAAGTGGTTCAGCAGCTGCATGTAGAGTAGCAGAGATGTGAACCCAGTTCACTGGATTATGAGTCTACCACTCTTAACCACTACACCACACTGGCTCTCTTTGGAGAAACAAGCCATGGCTTGTTGGGTGGTCTGGGATAACTCATAGTTAACTTGTGGTTTAACAACTCATTCCTTATCATTATTTGTAAAGTAGGCTTTAGAGATTGGGGCTGCAGAGACAGCTGTGGGTAAATAAATTGAGAAAGAGGGGATATGTGGGAGATGGTTCAGAGAAGCAGAAGATAGTATAGAGTTCAGAAGCATAATAGGCCTTTATCCCCATTGGTTGCTGCTAGTCACTCCCTATATGTGGCACCTACATCGTGCAGCCTATCCCCTTTCCCCACCTTCGTATTTTGCAGATGCCAAGAGGCAATTTCATTGGGACGCAGGTGGCGCTGTCGTCTAAACCACTGAGCATAGGGCTTGCCGATCAGAAGGTCGGCGGTTCGAATTCCTGTGACAGGGTGAGCTCCCGTTGCTCGGTCCCTGCTCCTGCCAACCTAGCTGTCCGAAAGCACGCCAGTGCAAGTAGATAAATAGGTACCGCTCCACACTAATAGGTGGTGAAGGTAGTCTAAAATAATGTGCCTTAACATTTTGATAAAACACGGCAATTTTAGTGCAATAACTCAGTGTTATCTGGTGCTTTTCCTACACAGGCATCCCAGTTACCTCCTTGACAATCCTCAGCTCTTCATCCGAAGCGGCTGTGCCTATTCTGTTCCCTCTTGCTGGCAGCGCTGGTACCTCCTCTGCAAAGACAATATGCCCAACAGAAATTTAAGCAGATAATGTGGGCATAATCAAAACCTCTTCCACATCCACTTCTGAAAAGCTAATTGTTTAGATTCACTATTTTATCTCGTAAAATATTATATTAGCAACAGGGTATCTACTGTAGGGCTAAGGGGGCGGGGGTCCTTTGGGGAGACTAAAGAGCAAACTAAACATGACTTTGAACACCACACGCAGAAACATGAAAAAATGAAAAGCTGCTGATATGTGAGAGACAGCAACCGCTTCCATCATTGCCAACACGACCATTGCCGTTTACTACATTGATACTGCTGGGGTAAAGAAAGCTTCTGTCAGGATGTCCCTGTGATGGCGATGAGGTTGGAATTAGCACAACGTAACAGCATGAGGGATAACTGCATCATAATCAGTACACACTCCTAATCACATATGTGCCATTTCAGACATTGAATCATAGAATTGTATGGTGGGAAGGGACCATGCAGAAATATTTTTGCCTGACGTGGGGGTCGAACCCACGACTCAGATTAAAAATCTCATGCTCTACCAACTGAGGCATCTGGATACCCTTGCTGTTCATTTATAGTCAGCATAGCTCTGTGCCGGTAACTATCCACATATAATATAAAAAATAAGCAGAGTCATGAATGGTGAAACATTACTATGACTTTTTGATCTCCGGTGCCTGTATTAGTCCCTAGAAATCCTGTGCCCGGTAGCTAAACCTGAAAAAGTCTCCTTCACACTTTCCCAATAGCCAATCCCTCCTGCTGAGGGTCCATGTTTGGCTTCCCTTGCCCCCTCCATGACTTTTCATAATCTCTAGCCCAGGTACAGTGGTACCTCGGGTTACAGACGCTTCAAGTTACAGACGCTTCAGGTTACAGACTCCACTAACCCAGAAATAGTACCTCGGGTTAAGAACTTTGCTTAAGGATGAGAACAGAAATTGCGTGGCAGCAGCAGCAGGAGGCCCCATTAGCTAAAGTGGTGCCTCAGGTTAAGAACTGTTTCAGGTTAAGAACGGACCTCCAGAACAAATTAAGTTCTTAACCCGAGGTACCACTGTACAGGCAAACTTGGCCCTCCAGATGTTTTGGGACTACAATTCCCATCATCCCTGACCACTGGTCCTGTCAGCTAGGGATGATGGGAGTTGTAGTCCCAAAACATCTGGAGGGCCAAGTTTGCCAATGCCTGCTCTAGCCCTAGGCCTTGAAGAAAAGTTTCTCTCAATGATGCTTATCTCCCACTGGGTTTCAGGCAATGTGACTGTTCTCCTGATGTTGCTGCCGCTAGGATCCCTTTCCTGTCACCTTTCCGTGTTCTGATACAGCGTAATCAGAACCTCTACAAAGTTCTTGAGATCTTAAGTTACCTGGCTTCAAGCAAGCAGCTTGGATTGATATCTGAGGAGCGCAGTTTCCAGCAAAGTAAGATGTGTCTGCCTCAAACCCATAAATCGTACCTGGCACCCCCAGCTGAATGATGCACCAGTCATGACCTAAGACGCAAAGGAAGAACCTTTAAAATGCAACACCCAACCAAAGTTAATATATGTAGATTTAGGAAATTTTCCATCCTATTTATTTACAAGATTCCTTACCCACCTTTCGCCATAATCTCAGAATTTTTTTCAGAAAAGAAAAGTCTTCTAAAAATAAATAAATGTCAGTTCAGCAGTTTTACCTGGAATGCGCTTCCTCCTGGTTTCCCATCCATCCCTCCACTTTCCAAACTCGGTGAATAGGTCTGCATGATATGCTGGCCGTTGTTTCTAAGCAACCATATATATAAAAAAGACCAAGGTAGTGCTTGCATTATGCCCTTCATTATAATAAGGTTTAAAGCTGACAGAAGTACAAACCTATATGTTTATAGTAGGTGCTTCAGAATGCCTTGATTCGGGGGTTTTGTGTTCGTTGTGTGAAATGAACCAAATTAAAAGTGAACTGGGCAAGGGGAGGGCTAGTGGGCTGGCTAGCCACCTATGGCCATTCCCTTGAGATTGGTGTCAGTCTGAAAAAGGCCTAGCACAGCAGCTGCCATATAGTGGTGCCATTGAGGATGGAATTCAATTCAGAAATGCGGTGGGCTACGACTCCAAATGAAGCAGAGCTAGTTTATAAGGGGAGCCCTTGTAATGTAAGGCCATTTGAAATAAGTGAAGTTGCACACCATTACCACCTAAAGAGACACTCTTCCATGTACAGTCATTAAGGCCAGAGTCTGAAAATATCTAACTGCTGTATATTATCACTACCACAATTGGCCAAATGCTTATTCTTATACAAAGGAAAGGAAACTCTGTAGAGTGTGGCCCCCCAAACTTTTCACAGCTTGGAAAAGGCAATTGTGCAACAATACCTTAAGCATTAGAATGTTAATTGGCCTTTATTTATCTATTAAATTTATATACCACCCTTGATCAGTGGATCGCAGTGGCCTTTATCACCAGAATACATCTGCAATCCAAAGAAGAGCCATATAGATATTGCATACCTACCTTTAAGAGATTTTCTGCAGGAGCAAAAAAGTCATCCGTTGCAAATAAAACCTTTACAAAATAAAAAAAAGAAGCATGAATTACAGCTGCAATTTACATGTAACTACTAATTTTATTTTACATGCGACATTGGAAATCTCTTTGAGATTAGGCAGGCTGGTATGAGGGACAGGGCCTTCTCAGTGATGGCCCCCCAAGTTATGGAATTCCTTTCCCTGAGACATACTTTCAGCCCTCACCTTGGTTTTTTACGTGAGCTCTAAAACTGCATTTGTTCAAAATGAGTTTTAGTGGGGGGGGGGGTTTCAATGAGTAGTGAATTCTGTTTTTTAATCTTTACCAGAATGGCTTGCTGGATACATTGGATATCTTGAAATGAATCAAATGCTACAGATGAATTATTATCATCATCATCATCATCATCATTATTATTATTATTATTGCTATTATACTTATCGTGTTCTATATTTGATATGGTTTTAAATTGCTTAAGGTGCTGTAGGATGATATCCAGTTGCACCAGCTTGCTCACGCCACATAACACAAAAGGCAAATCCAATGGGTGTCTTGTATGTGAGAAAGAGACTACACAAATCCTAGTTCAACTGCTATTATTATTGCCTCAATAACACTTAAACTTGTGCACCTGTGATACCATTTGCACAAGAACATCAACATTACACTTGAAAGTGTGCAATTGTATCTGTAGCCCTACAGGAAGGAGCTGCTTTTGATTTAATATTTTATGCAGCACTTTTATTTGAAAATGCTATCAAAATTAATTATGGAAATCTATTGTTTCTATTACCAAAATATTTTCAAACAGACAAACACATCTTGGTATCATAATAATTAGGATAACGACTTTATATCTCTAGAAGTTAGTTTTTAAAAAAATAAATTTACAAAAACTAAACATCATCTGCTTTTATGAACCTCTCTTGTTTCGGTGAATTTCTTTGAATTTACCTTCCCTCCTACAGATTCGCATCCCAAGTCATTCAGATGCAGGAAGTCAGGTAAAACATTGCCCTTTTTTTCTGAGAGATGAGCGGTCATCTTTCTTCAAAAGATCACACTGAATTTTTTGTTTTGTTTTGTTAAACAGATATTACTCTTCTAAAAGGGAAGAAAAATAAAGTAAATCAAAAATCCCCACCTTATCACATTAAGCTCCCCCTTTCTTAAAAGCACACTTGTAATTTGATTAAGTAAATAATAGTGATTAAATAAATAACGCGAGAATTTACTGGCTGGAGGAACACAAGGCTACTACAGGTATGGATATTTGCTCAGTACAGGCACAACCCACAATTTGTGTGGAAAGGAAAGCAGCATACTCACTCGCTAATAACAGCGATATGTGACCAAAAGAAGGAGGCAAATGCTGGATCAAACAGCAACTACACCACTATAAATGGTAAATGCAGAATGGCCCCATGTGGCTGGCCTTCTGGAGTTCCCTTTTAGCTGTGGCCATTAGAACTGAAGTATCATTTCACCTCATGGACTTAAATCCTCTTTGAAACCCATTTAAGCCAGTGGGCTATGTCGCCATATCTTGTGGCAGCAAATTCTGTACATTTATTGTAATTTAACAGCAGTTCTGAATCTATGGCAAACTGGTTTAACAGGGTGACCACCACTTTCTAGGTTTAAAAGAGAGGGAGAATAGTATTTTCTCTACCTACTTCATCAAAATCATGCCTAATGTACTAAGACTCTATTCATGATCATCTATTTGTTGCCTTTTAAGAAAAAGAGCCCCAAGCACTTAGGCTTTCCTCTTATGAAAGAAATTCTAACATTTGCTCATTGGGTTTTCCTTTTTCTGCACTGTTTCCACCTCAGTTATATTTAATTTAAGTGTGCCCAGCATTCCACAATTTGGCAACTCAATAGATATATATAAATCTTCCATGCTGGCAGTTTTATTTCTAATCCTTTCATAATGATCCCAGGTATGGAATTTCCCTTTTTCACAGCTTTCTTACATCCCGTCAGCGTACATATTAAGTTGGGAATCGTTCCCCCTAATGAGTGTTACATACTTACTTGCACTGAATCTTGTTTGCTGTTTTGTTGCCCAATTATTCAGTTTGGAGAAATTATGTTGGAGCTCTTTCCTTGAGTATTCACCTGAACAATCAAGTGTCATCTGCAAATTGGCTACCTCACTGTTCACTCTTTACCCCCAACTCATTAATGGATGTTAAATAAAAACACTGGTCCACATCCACAATACAGATCCTTGTACAGTTCATTGCCTACTTGCCTCCATTTTGAAACAAGTTTATTCCTTCCATCTGCTTTTTGTTTAGCCAATTACTGAACTAAAAAGGACCGTCCCTATTTACCACGTTTGCTAGGTTTAGCCTGCAACCCAACCCTACTTACCTGGGAGTAAGCGCCTCAGAATTCAATAGGACTTACTTCTGAGAAGATATTATTACTATTGCAGAGTTACTCATGAGTCTTTTGTCAGTATCTTTTTTCGAGGTCCAAGTGTTTATATACTTGGACATCCTCCTGACCAAGTGGGACTGCTGAAAGGTTGCAATTTCTTTTTTGTAAAAACAGTTAAAAGATTACTTTTCTTCAGTTATTAATATAAAACCATGCTGATTTTTGTTTTTAATTACAAGGTTGCAAATAAGATGTGATTAATTGTGCTACCGTAATTATTTCAATGCAGAGCAATGGCAGTTCAGTTGTAAAAGCTAGTGCTATATATTCTAATAACTATATGCTAATCAATTACAGGCAAAATAGCCAAGTTGTGTCGTCTTGGCACACCAGCAAAAATGGGAACAAAATAGTTAAATTATACTGAATTGAAACTTTTCACAGTTCACTGGAAAACATGAAATATGGACATTCCTGTGGATAATTTTAAATAATTCAGTCCAAAATATCTTTGCCATGTCAAGAGAAATGAATAAAAATCAATTAGTCTTACTCTATTAGTAGTTTTGGTCCACGACAGCCGTAAATAATCTGCACTGTGAAGAGACTACTAGTGTTTCAAAAGGATTGGTGGACAATCCCCGATAAGCAGGTTACACAACTGGTAGACAATCATTAGACTTTATTGATTCTGTAAGGGATCTATGTAAACGCCCACCCCCTTCCTCAAACAAACATACAAAAAGAATGTGCAGTCTCTTTATGAATCTAAAATATATATTTTTCTTAAGCAGCGTATTTTAAATTAACCTCGCAAATTGCACGAAGCATGGTGTTTGTGACACATTTTCAACTCATATTTTCTACCATGATCCTGGCCTTCACAAACTTTGCTCCTGGAACCATGCCTGGAATGGAAGGTCTCTTTTGCAGTATTAGCAGCACAAGAGCCAGAGGATGATCATTCTCATGTAGTGTGGACTTACCTTGGCAGAAAGCCTGTAGTAATACTGTGTGAGTGTATATATGCACATCATATCCCATCTGCTGAAACAGGAGGCAGGGGTGGTTTTTCTCCTAATAGCAAATTGACAGCCTGAGAAGCTGATCAGTTGCCAGGGCCCTAAGACCATCAGCACTGCAAATGGTTCCCCTCATGCTCTCATTCTGTTTGCAGCGAGCAATCCCTCTTGATTTGCTGCGCTCTTCCTTATTTCTTCCAAGATTTGTCCAAGGTTCTTTGAATTTATTAATGCTATATTATATATATTTTTATTTATTCCGAGTTTGCCTCTAAAGTGGACAGCTTTTTTAAAAAAAAGACTGGGGCAGGGGGGGAGAGACTTACGTTTTACTGACATAAAACCAAAAATTGTCCAGGAGCTATGAAAAGAGAAGTCTTCATACCTCTATTTTCTCTTCTCTATTCACATGTGCCTATAAAATTTAATTGCATGTTTAAAAAAATCCGGAAATAAATAAAATGAAAAATTTAACACAAACAAAATTCCATCAGAAGCTAGCTAAGAGCCATTAAAGGTAAAATCCAACCACTTGATGAAATACGAAATATTAAGTCAATTATATCCTCCACTGCCTGTTTTAAATGAAAAATGGCTAAACTAAACAGCTTATCGTATTGCATTTCTTTTTCATTCCTCTTTTCAAGGCAACACCTATGCATAATAATGGGCTTATTTAATTCTGCTCCTTCCTGCTGAGTGTTTGTCTTTAATTCATCCTTATTTTTATGGCATCCTCCTCAGTAATAAGCCATGCATAGGTACTCTCTATCGTGCGCCAACAGATCTCCTGAACTGCCGTAACGGGTACAAATGGGCTCCTAAATCTATTTTATATTATATTAAAACTAATTTCCAAATATTAGTTTAGTGTTAACTATGATTTTTTTGGAGGTGACTCTTGGCTTTACTTCAGTTCTTTAAACCTGCCAAAGGTCTTCCAGAACTGTTTTAGGGTGATATCTTGCAAAGGAGTCAGTGTGGCGAATCCAGAGACGAATAAGCTCTCACGAAAAAGGGCTTTCCTGACTCCCTCTGCCCATTATATCCACTGCCACTTGAATGGTGTGGAATGAGGTGGAGCAGGGCCCTATGCTGAACGAATTCAGAGGGACCAGGCTTGCGCAAGTGGAAGTGCTTTTCTGCCGACACAGGACATCTCAGGATCCAAGCCCGTTACCTGAATTTGGTTTCTTCTACCTACCACCAGTTCTGTCTCTGCCATCAATTTTGTGCTGTGTCTCCTGGAGCAAACAGCAGACATTTTTTATTTACTCTGGCAGCTTGAGTAATTCATTGGTTTCTTTGGATTGATGTGAATGACAGCTGATTCACTTTTTTTTTATTGGGCATATATATAATATATGCCATATATTGGGCATTTATATTGCATATATATAAAAAAACAGTGTTTAAGAAATGTTGTTGCATAATTAATTTTAAAAGAGCTCTTCACCCTTACAGTAACATTGGAAAAGAAATCAGAATTTTTGCTGCTTCCGCTCCTGAATATTATGTGCCTCAGCCTGCATTTTAGAGGCTCCCTCACTCATTTAAATCTAGTAATCTTTGGAGCTTGCAAAGCACCATGCAGAGCACTGTATGAAAACAGATCACACGACATCACTGTGACGTCAGGAGGGGTGGGCCTCACTCACCGGTCAAACCTGGCCTACGGTGGCTGGGGAAAATAAGGATGCAGTCTGCCTGCCTCATCCAATTCTTCACTCCTGGTAAAGATGGCCCCTACAAAACAATGCAGAGGCTAGGATGTGAAGAAAGTCCTGTTTCAGGTCCAAAATCAGTTGGGGCTGAAGAGAGAAATATTGTTTTTGAGGAGAGGGACTGGTATGCAGACCTCTAGACCAGTGGTTCCCAATTAGCTAAGTGCTGCAAACCCCCTGTTTTTCAAAAGCCGAGCCATGGACCCCCTAGTTTTTTAAAAAAATGATCTTTTTGGTAGTCTTTGCTACGTGAATGGTGCCACGGACCCCCTGGGTGGGTTACGATGACTACCAGTTGGGAACCCCTGTTCTAGATGATCCATTGCCTTGCAAGTTCATGAGGACCAGAAACTACTGCTGATTTAAGAATTTCAATGCACACTTACATTGCTGCTAGAAATGCTTGTTTGACAACAGGCATGAACTGGCCCTAACTCGTAACTTGAAGGTTTCTTCTGCCATTTAGAGCTTGGATTATAACAGTTCCAGGTCTGTTTCTGGATTCAGACATAAATGTGTCTGCCTGCGCCGTTATTGTTGATGTGTTAGTTATTTAAGTATACCTACCATCTTACTTACTTTCCTTTTGAAAGTTGCTGCTTAGTTGCACCACATATCTGGGACTGCAGCATGTTCAAAAGAGATGGGGTATATGTGTGTGTAGGGACGCGGGTGGCACTGTGGGTAAATCCTCAGCGCCTAGGGCTTGCCAATCGCATGGTCGGCGGTTCGAATCCCCGCGCCGGGGTGAGCTCCCATCTGCGGTCCCAGCTCCTGCCCACCTAGCAGTTCGAAAGCACCCCTAAAATGCAAGTAGATAAATAGGTACCGCTTTCTAGCGGGAAGGTAAACAGCGTTTCCGTGTGCTGCGCTGGTGCTGGCTCGCCAGAGCAGCGGCATCACACTGGCCACGTGACCCGGAAGTGTCTCCGGACAGTGCTGGCCCCCAGCCTCTTAAGTGAGATGGACGTACAACCCTAGAGTCGGACACGACTGGCCCGTACGGGCAGGGGTACCTTTACCTTTATATGTGTGTGTACACATTTGCAGGAGAGCAGAGAACAGTTAGGACACTTATTAATCCAGGCAGTCGAAATCTTGCCATTTGCTTAGAACAAATAATTTAGCTTTCCAAATAATGTGTGCGTTTCTGCATTTGAAACAGACTAGTGTTTTCCTCCCGCTGGACCATAAAGAAGGCTGATCTCCGAAGAATTGATGCTTTTGAATTATGGCGCTGGAGGAGACTCTTGAGAGTCCCATGGACTGCAAGAAGATCAAACCTATCCATTCTGAAGGAAATCAGCCCTGAGTGCTCACTGGAAGGACAGATCATGAAGCTGAGGCTCCAATACTTTGGCCACCTCATGAGAAGAGAAGACTCCCTGGAAAAGACCCTGAAGTTGGGAAAGATGGAGGGCACAAGGAGAAGGGGACGACAGAGGACGAGATGGTTGGACAGTGTTCTCGAAGCTACCAACATGAGTTTGACCAAACTGCAGGAGGCAGTGGAAGACAGGAGTGCCTGGCGTGCTCTGGTCCATGGGGTCACGAAGAGTCGGACACAACTAAACGACTAAACAACAACAAGTGTTTTCCTCCTCAACACACACACACACACACACACACACAAATATATACTGGCCAGAGAGACAGCATATGCATTAGCAGCCAGTCCAGGAAAAACAGTGACACAAGGCTAACACCACATTTCAAATCGGTGTTCCGGCTGCCTTGCCTGCAAAATAGCAAACTCAAAGCAACTGCTTCCAGTACGGCACTAGAGGGCAGCGTGGTAACGCAGAGATGATTAAACTGCAGGCTGGACAAAGATGATTAAGTCAGGGCTGGCACTGCTGACATGTTTGTAGCATATAAGACAGATGTGTCGTGACAACATTATAGTCTCTATGGGGGCGGGAGCAGTTACCTGCCAACACACAGGGACACATAGGACTGGTGTGCTGGGAAGATGCAATTGGCTACAGAGACCTGGTGTGTGTCCACCATCATGTATCCACATCTCGCTTTGAAACACGCTGGTGTGCATTGCACAGGCATGTTAGAAAACCCTCTGCCATATAACTTCTGAAGGGACTTTTTTTCAGTAATGCATTATCTCTTGGAATGTTATCAAAGCTTTTCTAGACCAGAGGTTCTCAAAAGCGTGTGGCAAGCTGCTCTGGTGTGGCAAGAGAGGGTGGCAAACCTTCGGAGCAATCAAAGAAACATTTAAACATTTCAGTGTAGTGTAGTATAGTGTAGTGTAGTGTAGTACAGTGGTACCTCAGGTTACATACGCTTCAGGTTACAGACTCCGCTAACCTAGAAATAGTGCTTCAAGTTAAGAACTTTGCTTCAGGATGAGAACAGAAATCGTGCTCCGGCGGCGCAGCAGCAGCGGGAGGCCCCATTAGCTAAAGTGGTGCTTCAGGTTAAGAACAGTTTCAGGTTAAGTACGGACCTCCGGAACGAATTAAGTACTTAACCTGAGGTACCACTGTATCAAAATAATTTTGAAAAATGGATAGATATCTTTTCAAAATATCTTTTCTGGCAGATATGAAAGATCAGAAAAAGAAAGGCTTCTTTGTGTTTAAGAAGAGCTGAGACCTAATATAAATTAGATCACCCAGCAAAATCAAGTTCAAATCTCTCATTGATCTTATATACATTCTTAAGGTATGCATGTAAGAGGCCAGTCAGATGGGTGGGGTACAAATGTTGTTGTTGGCTGTTGTTGTTGTTGTATTGGGGGTGATTTCTTATGTTACTGCATTGTTTTAAACTTTCTGGGTGTCCCATGATTATATTACAAAGTAGTTGTGCTCTACATTATAAATCAAGTGACTGCTAGGAGTTGTTTCTTTTTGTTTTCCAATGTGCTTCTTATCAATTAAAAACTTGGTGTGGCATGAGCAAATGTTTATTCTGAAAGCGTGGCCCAGAGAAAAAAGTTTGAGAACTGCTGGTCTACTAGACAAGCACATTTCAGACATGGCAACCTATGCACAGTGATGAACACTGCACCTCTCTAGAGGGTTGGGGTGCAACACAGGGGTGTTGAAACACCCAAAATTGGCAGGGTGGGTGAGTCCGCAGATAACTTCCTGGAAGAAGTGAGAACTTCCTCCCACTAATTTCTTCAGTTTAACTTTATCTGAGGTCCCAAGGTATGGTACCTGCATATCTGCAGCCAATTTACATCTTAACGGAGAAAAACACTCTATGTAGAGTCAAACAAATTACCGTTACTTTTTTCTTTCCTTAAATTCTTTTAAAATTCTAGGGTTGTAATTAAACTGTAGGGATTCCACCTCTTTGGGGAAGCTGGTAGAAACAAGTGAAAAGAAATTAAGCTCAGAGGAAACAGAAGTTGGGATAAAATTTATTTATTTATTTCCCCTAAACGCAAAACGATACACAATAATTTCAAATGCTTGCCATACTTTTATTTTTGAGAGCAAAATTGCTACAAAAAATCCTTTATCAATCCAGTCGCTATAAATTAGTTACGTACTTGCATTTGTGTGCTACCAGGAAGCTTATCGTTAGATTAAACATAAATATTGAAGAACGCAACAGAAAACGTATACCCTCAAAGCTTTAAATGTTGGGAACTAAATCAGTGGGTCAGTATCAAGTTACAGATAATCCACTCTGTTTTTGTCATAGTCTCTGGGATGTTACAGCGTCAGGAAACCTATTATACACCCAACCCTGTTGTTTTTGCTTACATAGAAATCCCACTGAATCAACATTGGCAAGATTAGATTTGCAGTTTGATCCCCTGTGTATTGCCTTAGAAGGAACTCCTGCTTTCTTCAACAGAATACACTACCAACTATGCACAAGACTGCAGTTATTCCAAGTTATCACATGGGCCAGTATTCACTATTTTATGCATGCCCCCATGTTCATTTTTGTATCCAAGTTATTTCTAATGAGCAAAGCAGCAGAGAGCTTTAAAGCAGGGATGGCGAACTTCTGGCCCTCCAAAATGGTGTTGGGCTGCAAGTCCCATCATTCCTGCTGGCAGGGAGTGATGGGAGTGAAATCCAACAGTGTCTGGATGGGGAAAGGTTATTTACCCCTACTTGAAATGCTACAAACCTCAATGAGAAAGGGGAAAGGGCTTGAATCATAAGTGACTTAGTGATGGATGGTCCGCTAGCGAATTCTGGAATAGCTCTGTGCTGCACAGAAGTTACAACATCCCAACAACAGATTTGGGAAAGCACTCTACTACCAGCATAGCAATGCAAGTCTAATGCAGAAATGAACTAGTCATAACAAATAGCCACATTTTTTATATCTATTAAATAAGTGAATGCAGTTGTTTATGCATAGGCAGGATTGGAAATATAGATTTGTTAAGTGAACTGCTGTCCTATGCTTCTGTAAAGTTTTAAACCAGGCATCCCCAACCTGTGGCCCTCCAGATGTTTTGGCTTACAATTCCCATGATCCCTAGCTAACAGGACCAGTGGTCAGGGGTGATGGGAATTGTAGTCCAAAACATCTGGAGTGCCAAAGGTTGGTGGTGCCTGTTTTAAACCAATGACTATCTCTGTGGGGAACAACAGCATAAATCTTGTTCCTAAAGTCAAAAAGAGATGGTGAACCAATTTTAACTCTTGTTCATGTGCTGGACTCAGTCTTGTAGTTCACCCATTATTAATGAACTTCTCAGTTTAATTCCAACGCCAGCAATCTTGAGAAGCCAGCTGAATTAATACCCACTGCTTGAGTGCTGGGATTTGTATCTGGCTTCAGGTGGATTTGTTTGTGCAGATGAACTGGGAAATAAAATGCAAATTTAATTTTAACTTCAACTGTTTCATGTGCTACCTCCCTTGATTTGCAACCAGGCTAGAAGAAATTCAATTGGATTGACTCTATCATGGGATTAAGGCCTCAGTAATAATAATTAAAACTATAGAACTTCATGAAGGGCCAAACGTCAGGTGCAACCAGCTGCATCCTATGTTGTAAATGGATAACATTCATTAAGTCTGTAGAGTCAACTTACTCCCACAAAATCTTAGCATTCATTTAGCTATGTGCCTACAGTGACAAACGGAAGGATGGGCAAATGAATTTTAAAGCATCTTTCAGAATATGAATAACTTAAAAGTTTTCGTGAGTTGCATGACAACTTACAAAGACCTGCTTGGATAATTATTATTATTTTTAAGAAAACAGTAATAGCATGCAAATATCAAAACACAATCATGGCAGCTATCTAGGGTGCAGTTCTGTGCAAAATGTACTCCTGATTTAATGGAACAACCTGATTCATGTGTAATTCAGAGTAGCATTATGGCTACTGAGATTGCTTTAAACTGCAACAGGCTGGGACTTGATTAACTTTGCTAAATTATTCTGGCCATCAAGCCACAATGCTCAGATCCACTCTGTGCCAAAGGGTACATAAGGAAAATGTAATATTCATGTTTTCTGTAAATAATTTTGCAATACTCAATTTATAATCTATTAAACACTGCCTAAAGAGTTGAACTGGTTTACATCAGTGCTGTATTCCCACTTTAGCAACTGTGTAATGGAAGAGCTAAGGAACTAGTTCATTAGGATTCAGAAAGTGATAAAAGATAAAGTTTACATTTTATCATTATGAACCAGCACAGGACTTAATGTGAGCAGTAGAAGGGTAGGCTTTTTAAAAGATAGAAATGGTGGCTATAGGTCTTCAAAAATAGCTTCCTAAAATCTACATTTATACCTTCCACTTTCGTTGTAGATCTCCATTAATCTCAACAAGCGATTTGATGGATATTTTCTGCCCAGAGATCTTGCACAGAACTGAGTTTAAGCCCAACAATTTCAAGCGGTTTACCTATACTTAATTCTGTGTTGGATTACAGCCATATTTCTTTAAACCATGTCTCGGTTAACTCTGCTCTTCCCTTCTGAAGGGTGAATATTGATATTTGAAATACCTAGATTATATTTACAGCTGTACAATACTAATATAATATACTTCTAAAAATACCACTATAATACTTTATCAACAAAAGTAACTAGGGTAGGTCGTGGAGTTGATTGACACCAGCACCCTGTGTTATAGATCTCAATGTTGAAGTTTGTCCTTCATTAATTCCTGTGTCCTATTCTTAACATATTTCATGTTCACGTGTGCCTACTACTATCCAGGATGATGTACTGTTCTTTAATCTGTTAGGAAGATTTCCTGTGGCAGCCCAGTTAAAATGAATGAGTCTCATCATTTCAGTGAAAGGTTGTGCTTGGAGGCATTCTTCATTGCATGGTATAGAAGTGGGCACGCCCCTATTCCTTCCACAAGGTAGCTATCCTTATGGCTAAAACAAGCAAACTATATTGGAATTCCTTTTTTGTGGAAGAAAAGGAAGCATGTGCTGTGAATTTCCACTTCATACATGAGGTCACCTGCATGACAGAAGGGAGGGAGCACTGCAAAGATAATACTGTACATGAAACAGGGCTTAAAAGAAAAAGAAAGAAAAAGCTGTGCTGAATATGAGTGAAGAAAACCCTTGCTAAGAATACACACACACACACACAAATGGAATGGGAAGCTTGACATATGCCATGGCTTAATCTTGGAATGTGTATGCATCTCTCTCTCTCTCTCTCTCTCTCTCTCTCTCTCTCTCTCTCTCTCACTCTCTCTCTCTCTCACACACACAGAGAGATTTTTATGTGTTTAGTTCAGGTTATGTGGATCTCCATCCTGCAAAAAATCCTCATATCTGATCTCTCACTCACTCACTCACTCTCTCGCGCGCTCTCGCGCTCTCTCTCTCTCTCTCTCTCTCTCTCTCACACACACACACACACACAGAGAGAGAGAGATCAGATATGAGGATTTTTTGCAGGATGGAGATCCACATAACCTGAACTAAACACATAAAAATGTCGTGTTGCTTTTTTTTTTTTTTTTTTGGGGTGATAGAAGAACTTTGTAACACTGGCAGAGGTGAGGGTGTTCTGGGATATTTGTCCAGACTAATATGAAGCTTGTTGAAAGATTAGCACCTCATCAACAAGGTACTAACTTTCAAATAAAAGGCTGATTTGCACATACTGCTAAACCATGATTTGTTTAGCCTATATAAATTTGTTTGAACGGGTGAACCCAACCCAGCAAACAAACCCTGGTTTATTTTCTGCCAGCAAACATGATATGCTTGTGAACCCATGACTCATTTTAACTATGGTTTGCTTTATGTGAAAGCTTTGCTTAAGCATGGCTTGCTTGGGCACCCCACCCCAAATGCTCATCAGGCTACAAATCCCAAGGCAGGAGTGGCTGGGAAACAAGCCAAGCTTTGGAGAAACAAAAGAAACTGAGACAACCCATGGCTTATTAAATAAATCATGGTTAAAACCAACCATAGCTTAGTGTTATGTGCAAACACACACACACAAAACACACCCATAAACAGATAGCAGTTCAGGATTTGTGGACTGCACCAGCTTATAAAAAAACCGATACTAAAAACACAGCCTAACCTGCACACAAAGCTTGATTCAAAAATTGAGCTGGGGGCAGGAATCATATTTCTACACATTTTCTTTGTCGAATTCACAAACAAAATTCATTGTAATATGACAGGCGACATCATTCCATCCCCCAGAGGCTATCATTTCTACACAGTCCTCCTCATCATAAGCATTATTTGGCTCTCCGTTGCTCCATTTGTTGAAGGTCTGCATTGGGGACCGGTCGGAGTAAACAAAATGGCCCTCTTTCTCTAGGTCGTTAATGCCAATGAAAACTCGGCTGAGGCCAGCTTGATTGATGTAAGCAGCAATTAGGCTATTGGTGTTTTCATCCTTGGGCATGCTCAGCGTTCCTCCCCTTCCTTGGCAGTAGAGCTGGGCGTCCATGTACCTCTTCTCTTCTTTCACCAGCAAGTAAGTCTTATTATCTGTCTCACGCACACCAGCAACAGCTGCGGGGGAGGGCAGTGCTGAAAAGTGAGCACTCGCATTTCTATAAACCAACTTAATGCATAGCACAATCAACCAGTGATTAAGCAAGCAAGATTGCCCCACATGCAAGGGAGAATGTTCGTCTGGACACTCTTACCTTTTTTAATGAACTTCAACTCAGTCATCAGCAAGGTCACTTGGTTATCCATTTTACCAATGGCTGTTCGTAGCTGGCCACATTCACAAGGAATGCCTGCAGAAAATCCGTGTGCAAGTTACATATGGGCATTTGCACAAAACGTCTCGCACTGTTTGCTGGTCACCCAAAATAGTGCATAAAGGTAAAGTGACCCCTGACCATTAGGTCCAGTCATGACCGACTCTGTGGTTGTGGTGCTCATCTCGCTTTATTGGCTGAGGGAGCCAGCGTACAGCCTCCGGGTCATGTGGCCAGCATGACTAAGCCACTTCTGGCAAACCAGAGCAGCGCACGGAAATGCCGTTTACCTTCCCGCCAGAGAGGTACCTATTTATCTACTTGCACTGGCATGCTTTTGAACTGCTAGGTTGGCAGGAGCAGGGACCGAGCAACGGGAGCTCACCCCATCGTGGGGATTCGAACTGCCGACCTTGTGATTGGCAAGTCCTAGGCTCTGTTGTTTAACCCACAGCACCACCCGCGTCCCAAAATAGTGCATATCTCACAGCTTTTATCCATTAACTTACTATCCTGTTACTCCAACCCTCTGGAGTAAGGGTAGGCAACCTAAGGCCCATGAGCCGGAAGCAGCCTACGGAGGCGATTTAGCCAACCCACGAGCCACCCCTGAACCGAGCCACCCACTCAGGGAGTCCCCATGTGCTGCGCTAAACTGGCGTAGCGTGGCACAGGGACTCTCTTCTGCGGCTCCAGAAATCGCTTCTGCGCATGCCCAGACGCCAAAAATCGCTTCTGCGCAGACGCGATTTCCAGCATTGCGCTGCACTGGTCCGGCGCATGGAGGATCTCTGTGAAGTGATCCGGCCCATGCCCGGTAAGCCTTGCCAACCCCTGCTCTGGAGAATACTAGTAACACTGCATTGCAGGTATTGAACCCCCCAGACCTGGCTGCTGGTACATACATATAAGACAGTTGTTTGTGTTCAACATGGTCCATCCCAGCACAAAGGAATCACAGGGGATGGTCTGTATGTTATAGTAAACCATAGTATGGAATAAACCATGTCAGACTATGAACGAACACCTTGCTGGTAGATGCTGCTCAGTTGCTCCCACTTTGCAGCCAAGTAATATAAACCACAAGGCCTGCTCTTAGCATGATATGCAAACCATCATTTTTTTCTCCTGAACAACCACGTGTAGTAAGCCAATAAAATCTTGGCTGCGCTCAAACAGAGCCCACAGTTTCCTGCAACTATTTAAGATCATAGAAATGGCTGTTGAAAATCATATCCATTCACAATTGCATTCAAACTAAAATTCTGCAGTGTCATCCCATACAAAGTAGGAATTATGCTGGGGTGGGGGGTGACTGGTTCATAGACATGAGCTGAATTTGAGAGAGTGTAGTACACATCGGTACAACAAAAGATGAGTTGGACTGGTAAGGGCTAATTCACATCTGTATGCATATCACTCGAGTTCAGTGGTTAATCTAATATGGCTGCTGAAATATTCTATCTTTAAAAACCGTATTATACAAGCTTATACAAACTATAGGTAATTTCAAGAAGATCGGCAGAAGGGACGTCAAGAAGAGTTAAGAGCCTCGGATATAAGATCTCCAGGTTGATGGACTGTTGGAGGTTGATGGAACTGACGGCAGGGGCCGAGACCGGGGAGGGGAGACGGCGGGGGAAAAAATTGGGAATTTAAAGTGTATATATGGAGATTTTTTCCTTTTTTTAAAAAAAAATTTTTTTAAATGAGAGATGGAAAAATCGTGGAATGAAAATTCTATGACCCTAGGGGAAATGTCTTAAGAGATTAAGTTCAAATATATTAGTTTTAATGACAAATAAGATTAAATAAAGTAAAAATGGATGGTTAATTGGTGAAAGAAGAGAATGTAAAATTGCAGTATATTAGGATGGATTATTAGGATAGAAACAAAGATGAAGGATTTGCTGAAATATTTAACTGAATTGGAATACATAGAGGGGGGGGTGAGGAGGTCAAGGAAATAAGCTAAAGAAAGAAAGTTAGGTAAAGGTTTGATTTGTTCTTTTTTTCCGATTGTATCTGTTTTTCTTTTTACTTTTATCTTTATTTTTATTTTTACTTTTATTTTTTATTTTTTTTATTTTTTTGATGTGACTTGTTTTTATGTACGGATTGTGTTCTCTTTTTTGTCCCTCTTTGTAACCTTTAAAACTTGACTAAACATCATTTTAAAAAAAACCAAACTATACGTAATTTCACATTTATTAATTAGGTCCTTAAATTGGATGTTAATACATTAAAACCAGTGCTGATATGGTTGGTTTACCTGGATCTCCATTAGGACCAGGTGGGCCTGCATCCCCATTATCTCCTTTTTCTCCTAAGAAAGGGAAAATAAAGTTAAGCTTCTCAGCAGATAGCTTCAAGTAGAAACAACAGCCTTTATCTTATACACTGACACCAGAACACTAGTTGTATGGGGTTTTTTAAGCCTTCCCAATGCTGACCTATGTGAAGGAAACTCAACCTCATTTATTTGTCATGATCGTCGCATATGGCTTTGTCATAATCGTGGTCAATCATCTCTTGTTCCTTGCAGAAAAAACCTCAAAATAATTTAAACAACTTTTCGGAAATAACCACCTAACAAATATTGAAAGGAAACATACCTTTTGAGCCAATGGGGCCAATTTTTCCATGTCTCCCTATGCTCCCCTTCTGTCCTTTGTCCCCTGTTTCTCCTAGAGGGGGGAAAACAAAACAAAAGACAAATTAAATGTAAATTTTTACATATACCCTCAGTAGTCAGAGACAATGGAGTGTGCCTTGAGGGGTGAAATCAAACTGCTGTGTTAGCAACACGAAAGTGATCTCCCTGGCGCCCAAGCCTGGGCAGTATGTATAGGGTGTTAAGTTGTGGGCGAACATATCAGACGACACAGCGATTCTTCCAAGCAGCTCTTTATTTGTAAGCTGGAACAGAACTGATCTGAGGAGCTCAGTCAGCCTGCTTATATAGAGCTCCAGAACAATGTAACTGTTGCCATTTTCTAAAACTATCCAATCACAGAACGTCACTTTCGATCCTTCATTTGCATACAAACTATCCAATCACTGAACGTCACTTTTGATCCTTCATTTGCATAACTATCTACAGTATCCCCCTGCTGGCCCAGGGTGAGAACTTCAGTATATAACATAGGGGTCCTGGGCTACCCAGAAAACAATACCCCCCCCTCTTGGCCTCACCGATGTATCAAAAAATACCTGAAAGCATCATGTAGTCCTCAGTCAGAGTTGCCAGAGACTAAAATTAGTTCAAGCCCCACTGAAATGAATAGATCATGCCCTCACAACCACAGGTCTGAGATTACAGCCCTTTCATTTCATCTATGCTAAGCAGACTACACGGCTGATCTTTTCCCTGTATGCATTCAAAGTCTTTATTAACAAGTGCACAGCAGCCTCAGGAAGATACCACGAAATAACTATCTGGAGCCTCACAGCGGGAAACAAGAAGGTTTTTCAGTTTTAATGGCAGCGTTATACAGCATTTTACAATGGAGCTGTGGCAAAACGAGCCTCTTTAAAAAATTGGCTGCCTCAGCAAATTCTAATGAATAAGAGATAAATATGCACATTGCAGCACAAATCAGATATAAATATTGTCAACAACACTTCAGTATCTGGCCATCTTTTTCATTATTTGCCCAGGTTTTCTATTATGCATGCAACAGAAATGGTTGCAGGAGTTTAGATTCACTGTGTGTGTGTGCACCTTTAATGTATGTTATTGGACCATAAAGAAGGCTGATCACAGAAGAATTGATGCTTTTGAATTATGGTGCTGGAGGAGACTCTTGAGAGTCCCATGGACTGCAAGAAGATCAAACCTATCCATTCTGAAGGAAATCAGCCCTGAGTGCTCACTGGAAGGACAGATCCTGAAACTGAGGCTCCAATACTTTGGCCACCTCATGAGAAGAGAAGACTCCCTGGAAAAGATCCTGATGTTGGGAAAGACTGAGGGCACAAGGAGAAGGGGACGACAGAGGACGAGATGGTTGGACAGTGTTCTCAAAGCTACCAACATGAGTTTGACCAAACTGCGGGAGGCAGTGGAAGACAGGAGTGCCTGGCGTGCTCTGGTCACGGGGTCACGAAGAGTCGGACACGACTAAACGACTAAACAACAACATAGTTCAATAGCACCCAAAAAGTGAGCAGAAGAGTGAAAAAACATGGATTGTTTTGTGTATATCTCATTCCAAGAAGAGCACACACTGGTACGGAGGTAGCCAGTTTACACAAGTTGCCTAAGAATAACCTCCGCCTGCTCAGAAGCTCTCAGCAGGCTGTAGCAACCATGGATTCTGATGAGCTATATTCCAACAACCCCCATTACAACCGTCTTGTTTCTTATTTGGTGCTGCAGGCAGAAGACCTGTAGTGGCAGATTGTAAGTGAACAAGCGGAACGTGCAAATAGAGAGCCTGAATGTTTTTTTCCACTTGACCAGTAGCTGCTACAGTAATCTGGAGGCTTCTGGGTGCATGGACGCTTCCCTCCTCAGTCTTGAATCGTTTTATAATGCAATCCTTTACATGTCTACTCAGAAGTATGGGGTTCATTGCCAAGTAAGCATGTATAGGGTTGCAACCTCAGGCCCTGAGTCAACCTGGGAAAAAACGGTGAAAAGGACACAAAACAAATACTTAAGCATTGCTAGCAATATTTGTATCCAGTTTGTGCCTTATTGTATGTATGTCCCTTATTCATGACAAATAGCTGAAACAGCCAATTTTTTAAGAGGCTTGTTTTGTCACAACTCTGCTGTAAAAAGTGCTGTACAGCATTGCCATTAAAACGGAAAAACCATCTCGGTTCCTGCTGTGAGATACCAATACTAATTTTGTGGCATCTTCTGGCGGGTATATTTGAGGCTGCTGCAATGCTCATCATGAACGGAGGAAAAATTCACAACAGTCTTCTGTGACTAGATAACAGAAGCAGCAGTCTCGTCAGCCAACATTTTGGAACCCAGCTTGAAGCTCTCATCCATGCGTGGAAAAATTAGAGCGATTATATAGGACGCTTGTGTACATATGACAGGGTGAGTTGTATGTAGGAAGACGGAAGCTCTTATGACAGATACAACCAAATAATCCCTATATTCAATACAAAATTGAGTTGTGTGAAAGGGTTCAGTGCCTTAGACGAGTGGTTTTCAACCAGTGCGCCATAGCACCTTGGGGTGCCTTGAATGATGTTGAGGGGTGCAACGGGCAACACTGGCCTCTGTCTCTCTTTCCTTCCCTCTCTCCTCTGATGCCTTCTCGCATCTCTGCCTCGCACAGCTGTTTGTTGCAGCAGCCTTGGCTACAAGTTCCCCAGGCAACTGCTGCTTCTGGGGCTGGTCAGGGAGTGCTCGTTGCCAGGAGCTGAGGTTGCCTCAGAGTGAGCAAGCAAGCGGGCGAGAGAGCCTAGCCAGCCAGTCTGCCAGCCCTTGCTGTTGAGATTAGATTAGACAGACAAGTCCCAGGCCCCTGTGGGGCAGTATGAGGAAGCACCTCTCGTTGGGGCAGGCATGGGGCAGCTCAGAGACCAGGGGCGGCAGCAGCGGCTGCCCAGAGGACTCCCAAGGAGAGGGGAGGGGAGGCTGAGAGAACACTCCACAAGGGAGGATGTTTGAAAAAGGATGAGAAGCTGCCATCTCTGCAGACAAGAGATGAAATAACTCGGCTCCTGAGCCCCACAGGGGTGCTGCAGAAAGAATGTACAGTGGTACCTCGGGTTACAGATGCTTCAGGTTACATACGTTTCAGGTTGTATGCAACAAAATTGACAAGTAGAACATTAACTGGTATTCAGAGGTTCTTAACTATTTCTTTCGTTTCTTGCAAAGCTATTTGCCGTTGTTATGGTGAGCTTGAGTGGGGGGGGCAGAAACTTTATACCTTCTCTAAAGCCAAATGCCACATTTAGTTTTTGTATTTATTTTCTAACTACTCCTTCCAGGTCTCTCTCAAAGAGCTCCCAGTGCTCTAAGTCCAGAAGAAAGGTCAAATAAAAGGGGTCAGATAAATTGGTTTCTGGTGTGCAATTGTTCTCTCATAAGATTTCTTTGCAATGAAAATAGCCTCTTATGTCTTTTTAATAATACTCACAAAGAGCCTAAGTATTTTAGAACTTACAGGCCTGGCACAAATGGAATTACAGAAATGCTTGTGCAAGTCCCAAAGCATCATTATAAACATAAACCATTGCCAGATCGGCCAAGGAATTACTTTCGCACACCCCTCCCCTTGCTCCAGGCATTAATGGCCCCCCGCAATACAGTCTGTTCACTCTGGCTGCTTCCTGAATGTGAAAAATACCTTTCCTTAGCTAAGTCTGGTATTACAAGAAAGCAGGGTACTGCTGGATTTTGGTTTTGAGAACCCTCTCTCATGCCAGAACTCTGCAAAAAGCAGAACTGAAGTACAGTGGTACCTCAGGTTACATACGCTTCAGGTTACAGACTCCGCCATCCCAGAAATATTACCTTGGGTTAAGAACTTTGCTTCAGGATGAGAACAGAAATCGTGCTCCGGCAGCGCGGCAACAGCAGGAGGCCCCATTAGCTAAAGTGGTGCTTCAGGTTAAGAACAGTTTCAGGTTAAGTACGGGCCTCCGGAACGAATTAAGTACTTAACCTGAGGTACCACTGTACCTGCTCAATCAGTTGATGCACAACAGATCCATTGGAAGTTCAATTCTGCTTGGTCACTATCTCCCACCACACCCATAGGGCAACTTTGATAAGTGGGTGGGACCACTCATGTCACTCAGCTGACATCAGGTGGGAGGGTGTTTTTTAAGCAACAGCCTGCCAGGCCAAATTGGTCTGTGGACCAGTTGTTTCCCCACTTTTGACCTGGCCCAGTATCCTGATTCCAACAGTCGCAAGCCAGATGCATCCAGGAAGTCAACAAGCAGGGCAGTGGCATAGCATGGGTTGCCAGCCGCAGGGCCATGCGGAGGGAGGGAAACAAGATGGAGTATGCATGTGCGTTCAACTGCCTAACGGCATCCGTGTCGCCCAGGAGATTGCAGCCGCAGAAATCAGAAAAGAGTCATTCTGGAGAGATGGCTTCCTGGTTCGCATGGAGAAGCAGTTTTCAATCGAGCCTAGTGACAGCAGTGGGCAGCTTTATTGAGGCAGCACTGAGTGTTGAAATTTTGATCCTCTATCAATTTTGCGCCTGGGGCAACTTCCCCTGTGGCTCCCCCCACCAAGCTACGCCACTGAGCAGTTGGTTTGTTCTCCACGACTGGTATTCAGACCATCTAGCAGCACTCCCTCTAGTGATGGAGGACAGGGCAGGAATTCCCATGGATTTGATTGCATCACAGAAGATGGAATTATGATGCCAGGAAAACTTAAGGCAGAAGAAATGTTAGGTTCCTGGCTCTCAATTCTTCCATTTCCTGATGCTATGAGCAGTTTCTTCTCTTTTGAGAACACTGGACCCGACAATACTGCCAGAAAGCCTGATATACATGATTACCCTCTACTCAGCACTAGGAAATAAACAGTTTCGTGAAGAGTAACCTCCATCACCTCCCTCTTTAAAAAATACTGACCTTTTTCTCCTGGAGGTCCAACTCGTCCTGGGCGGCCTGGGGCACCTTTCTCCCCCTTTTCTCCAGCATCCCCTGTTTTGTAGTTAAAAAGGAGATACAATAACAAAAACAATATGCTTGAATTCTCAATATGAACAAGCCTCTTGATTTGTAGTGAAAATTACAATAAGTAATAGGAGTGGGCAGCATTCAAACTCAGTGCAGATCTGAAATATACTCAGAGTCGCAAAGTGATTTCATGCTCTTTATTCAGCTCATAGTGGTGAGGAGGAATGAATGAAAGTCCCCTCAAGGTATCTGCTTTATATACATTATTTACACAATGGGCTGCACATGATTGGCTAATTCCGGAATTCTACTGTAAGCCAATCAGGTTGTGGATTCACTTCTATCTGGAGCATGATTGGGTGGTTCCTGCCAACCAATCATACTGCTGCATTGTTCTAGGACCAATCAGACTGCTGCATTCTGAATCCTATTGTTCTAGGACCAATCAGACTGCTGCCTTTTGGATCCTATTGTTCTAGGACCAATCAGACTGCTGCAGTTTGGATCCTATTCAACTCAGTACATAACACCCCTCCCCTCTAAGTTCCAGTCCTGCCCGGGAGGTCGCATTCATAGTCCTCAAGGTACGCTGGCGGCCTACATGTGCGTTGCGGCCTGGGGTGTTCCCTGGTCCGGGGTTCAGGTTCTGGCTCGTGTTCCAAGGATGCTGGCTGTGTTGGGGCTGTATGGTCTGGCGCAACCGGCTCGCTCAGTCGTGGTTCTGGTTCCAGTGTCCTTTCGGCCTCACGGGTCCTCTCTGTATTTACTAATTCTGCCTCTCCTGCTTGCCCCTGCTGCTCTATGGGCCTCACTGCCCCACTGTTCCCTTGGGACTCCTCTGACCTGTCCTCCTCCTCCTGGTTTTCTCCCAGGAATCGTCGCCGTATCTGGTCGCAGTGGCAGCGCCAGCATTGCCCCCCATCTGTTAGCACCTCGTACGACACGGCCAGTGACCCTGGTGACTGTGGCGGGTACCCATGCAGGGCCTGCCCCAAAATTCTTTGCATACACTGGGTCCTGGGCCTCGAAGGTCCGGGGGTTCCTGCCTTCCCCCACCACTACCTCATCCTGAGCTCTATCGGCGTGAAGGCGGTCCAATCTGATTGCAAGGCGCCGACCCATTAGTAGTTCAGCGGGGCTCCAGCCAGTCGTTGAGCTGGGGGTGCTGTGCTGTGCTAGAAGGAATGTGGCAAGGCGGTACTCCCAATCCCCTTGCGTCATGCGGCGAAGGGTGTCCTTGGTGGTCCGCACCATGCGTTCTGCTTGGCCATTGGTGGCAGGGTGGAATGGCGCCGAATGGATGTGGCGGATGGCGTTCTGCGCTGTGAAGGTTTGGAATTCTCCTGACGTAAATGCAGTCCCGTTGTCTGAGACGAGAGTGTCAGGGAGCCCGTGGGTTGCAAACAGCATGCATAGTACCCGGATGGCTGCGGACGTAGAAGTGGACGGTACCAGTGCGACTTCCAGCCATTTGGTGTAGGAGTCCACCACTATGAAGAATGTTTTCCCCTGAAAGGGGCCAGCGAAGTCCACATGCAGGCGTGACCATGGTGCTCGGGCGGACTCCCAGGACTGGACTGGGGCCCTTGGGGGATCTGGGTGGGATTCTTGGCAGGCCTGGCAGTGTTTGACCCAGGCCTCTATCTCTCCGTCGATCCCCGGCCACCACACATAACTCCTGGCAAGGGCCTTCATTCTTACTACCCCTGGGTGTGTCTTGTGTAGGGCTGTGAGGACCCTTTTGCAGAGGGGCTGGGGAACAACGACCCTGCTTCCCCATAACAGGCACCCCTTGTGGGCCGACAGTTCATGTTTGCGGGTTGTGTAGCCGGCGAATTCTGGCCCGGGGCTGCTGCTGGGCCATCCCCTTCACACCCAGTCCAGGACCCGGGAGATGACCCTATCTTTCTTGGAATGGTGTGCTCTTGGAATGGGGCGCTCGGGAAGCAGCTCCAGGCTCATAACCTCTTGTGCAGGTGCTGGGTCGGGGCCTGTTTCCGGTAGTGGTAGCCTGCTGAGGGCGTCCGCATGGCCCATCACCTTCCCAGGGCGGTGAATCAGTGCATACTGGTAGCTGGCAAGGAAAATTGACCACCTGAGGACGCGAGGAGACAGCACTTGGGGGGTCTGCTTTTCGGGGGCAAACAAGCCAAGCAACGGCTTGTGGTCAGTCACCACGGTGAAGGGCCGCCCGTACAAGAAATCATGGAATTTTTTTACTCCCTTCACGATTGCCAGACCCTCCTTGTCGATTTGCGAGTAGTTCCGCTCGGTTGCGTTGAGTGTCTGGGAAAAGTATGCCACCGGTACCTCTCTTCCATCCGGGAGTTGGTGTCCCAGGACAGCGCCAATGCCATAGGGTGAGGCGTCGCATGCTAGCACCACCGGCAGCCTCTCGTTGAAGTGTGCCAAGACCGAGTTTTAGACAAGCAAGTCCTTGACTGCCTGGAATGCGGCCTCCTGGCAGTGGCCCCACACCCAAGGGGCCCACTTGTCCAGGAGTCTGTGTAGGGGCTCCGCTGCCGCCGCCTTGTGGGGAAGGAAGGAATGGTAAAAGTTCAATAGTACCAAGAAGGCCTGAAGTTCAGTCTTGTTCTTGGGCGCTGGGGCATCACAAATGGCCCGTACCTTGTCCCCAGTCAGGTGGACCCCTTCTGCGTCCACCATAAATCCCAGAAAGTCCACCTGAGGCACTCCTAGTAGACATTTTTCCCGCTTCACCTTGAGACCCGCCGTCTGGAAACGGTGCAGAATGGTGCGGAGGCAGTCCTCAAACTCCTCGGGTGTGGGCCCGGCAATCAACACATCATCGAAGAAGGGGGTGACACCAGGAATCCCTTTAAGGAGAGAGTCCATTAGATTCTGGAATATGCCTGGTGCCACGCTGACACCGAATTGCAGCCGCTTTACCCTGAACGCTCCTCTGTGCGTCACAATCGTCTGTGCCTCTGCTGTGGCCTCATCTACTGGCAGCTGTTGATATGCTTGGGCCAGGTCCAGCTTGCCAAAAATTTTCGACCCAGCCAGGGTAGCAAGGACATGGCTGACCACTGGCACTGGGTATGCATGGGTCGTGAGGGCCTTGTTTATGGTACATTTGTAGTCTGCGCAGATGCAGACCGAACCATTAGGCTCGACGGGTGTGACGATTGGGGTTTCCCAGGGGGCATTAGGCACCGGCTCCAGCACTCCTTGCTCCACGAGTCAGTCCACTTCCTCGTCTGTACAGGGTTTCAGGGCGAACGGGACCCGGTGGGCCTTGAGCCTGACCGGTCGTACTGCGGGGTCAAGCTGTAGAGCAATGGGGGGCCGTATACTGTCCCAATTTCCCATCGAAAACCCCTGGAAATTCCTTGCATATGGCATCCACGTCCACTTTTAAGGTAGTGTGGTTCACCGCGGTGACGGCTAGCCCCAGTGGTCCAAACCATGCCAATCCCAGTAAGCTAATGTAGGGGCCCTTGACCACAAGCAAGTCCAGTTGCCGCGTCCGCCCTCGGTACTGCACCCTGAAGGTCCCCACCCCCATTGTGGGGACCTTACGTTTCTGGAAGTCCCGGAGGGTGAATGGGGCCGGCCTGAGTCTGGGACCCCCAGTAGGACACAGTTTCCTTAAGGTCCTTGCCGAGATTATGGATAGAGTTGAACCCGTGTCAAGCTCCATGCGGCATGGGGCCCCCTCTATCTGTACCTCTACATAAATTTTCTCTACGTTGGGGTGGGGCAACTGGTATACCTGGAAGTCCGTGAGCTCCGTCGAGTTGCCTTGGTGCGTTGGGCCCTGGGACCTGGGGCTCTTGGATTGGTCATCTGATGTCTGGCATTGGGTGGGCCGAGCCCGACACACCCGGGCGATGTGTCCCAATTTTCTGCACTGCCTGCACTCTGCGTTGCGGAAATGGCAGGTCCTCCTCTCGTGACTTTCTCCACAGCTTGCGCAGTTCCCTCCTTCTCGTCGAGGCAGCTGTGGTATGTGGGCTGCTTGAGTGCGCTGCTGTACTCGGTGCACCTCCTCCCTGTTGGATCCTGAGTCGTCGGTGAGGTCTTCGTGGTGGACCCTCGGTTGGGACGGCTGGCTCGGCTGTGCCTCTTGCGTCGACCTCTCGGCAGCTTCCGTTGCCAGGGCCTCCTCCAGAGCGACCTGGAACGTTAGGTTCTTCTTAGCGTAGAGGCGTCGTTGCAGCTTCTCATCCTTCAGGCCACCGATGAGGCGGTCACAAAGCATGTTCTCCAGCTCTGAGAAGTTGCAGAACCGGGCAGCTTGGCGGAGAGAGGTCACAAACCCAGTTATGGTTTCCCCAGGGGCTTGCCGCTTTGCGTAGAAGGCATTTCGACGAGCCACCACTGAGGGCTGTGGCGAAAAGTGCCCCTTCAGCTGTTCCATTATTGTTTTGTATGGAACAGTAGCAACGTCTTCAGGCGCAAGGAGAGCCCGGGCGATTTCAAATGTCTCCTCTCCGCAGACGCTGAAGAATATTGCCCTCTTCTTGGCGTCTTCTTCATCGGTGACCCCTTTGGCTTCTAGGAGGAAGGTGAAACGGGAGGCGTACGCTTCCCAGTCTCCAGATGCTGGGTTGAACGGCGAGAAGCTGTTGTCGGTTGCCATTCTGAGTTCCTTGTGTCCCGGAGCTGAAGCTTGGATACACGGTGCGAGGCAGCGGTGCAGCAGGTGGCGGTACTGCGGTGCTGTGTGTGGCAGTCAGCTCAGCGGGATCCCACCTTCGTCGCCAGTGAAATATACTCAGAGTCGCAAAGTGATTTCATGCTCTTTATTCAGCTCATAGTGGTGAGGAGGAATGAATGAAAGTCCCCTCAAGGTATCTGCTTTATATACATTATTTACACAATGGGCTGCACATGATTGGCTAATTCCGGAATTCTACTGTAAGCCAATCAGGTTGTGGATTCACTTCTATCTGGAGCATGATTGGGTGGTTCCTGCCAACCAATCATACTGCTGCATTGTTCTAGGACCAATCAGACTGCTGCATTCTGAATCCTATTGTTCTAGGACCAATCAGACTGCTGCCTTTTGGATCCTATTGTTCTAGGACCAATCAGACTGCTGCAGTTTGGATCCTATTCAACTCAGTACATAACAAGATCCACTGAAATAATTTTGCAATTGATACCAAAGGGACCACTCTGAGCATAACTGAGTATAGGATCACTCAATGTCATTTGGGTGTCAGTATGTGCATATATGTCTAGATATAAGAAGAACCACCTGGTGTCAAGGGTCTGGTTGGTTGTGTTTGCTCAGCAACCTCGGCTTTTGAACTCCACCATTTTTTAAGTTTTCAGAGGGATTTTCCAGATAAAAGTTAAAAAGATATAATGAAGACTAGGTCTCTTCCCTAAGGTAAATACACTCAAGCCTGGTCAATGGGAAAAGGCGAAAGGTAAAGGGAGACAGTACAAATGCAAGAGGAAATGAACTGGCTTCTCAGAATCTAATGAGGTCTTGAGAACGGCAAAAGAGAATAGAAAAAAAGATGCAGAAAGTTCAGTTTCGGAAAACAAGAACAGCATGGTCACAGAACATTCAGATACATGTTACCCATGCAATGGGAACACAGTAAACTTCGGACAGAGCTTCTGCATTTAGTCATGGTTTCCATTCTATTATCAACTTAAAAACAACAGCAACAATACATGATAAGACATTCGGGGACACACACACAAATTAATATAAAGCACTAACCCATTAGACAAATGCAACATTTAAATGGCACCATAGGTCACTAGAAAATGTAGCAGTGGAAACTCTGGGATGTTCTCAAATGTCTTCATTGATCAATAGCCCTCCTTGTGAAGGAAAATGTGGATAATGTACTGCTGTGCATACAGTACATGCCCTTAGAAAAACTAGCCATGCCCTTAGCCACGGCTCCAGCAAGGTTACCTGACACCTTTTGCCTTTGTGTGAATGCAGCCTCTGCCACAGGGCCATTCCAGATGTGAAGTGGGTACTTTTTTGAACTTTGCTGTAGCATCAAAGGCACCCAACCAACATCCTCCAGAAAAAGAAATATGATTGCTCCAAAGTACTAAGACTCAAGGCTGCGGAGAAGCTGAGGGCATGAGCTGGATTTCAGCCAACAGATGAAAGGCTCCAAATCTCATTAGCACTCCTCTAAGCTAGCCAGCTACCCCCATGACAGTTTAGATCAGGCACTGATGGCTTTTTAGAGATTTTATATTAGCTGTGGCCTTCGCAGGCCATTTTGTGCTTCACTGAATTTCTTCATCAATCTCCTTCACTATTATGATTATAGCTTCTAATTAGGTAGGATATGTGGAACCATGAGCAGATTTGGGACCCATCACCCTTTCTTTCTCTGGCAGAGATAGACAGATAGTTCAGTGTTTCCTGATCATTTGAGGAATATGAGATTGTTGGAACTCATTAAACAGTCAGACCTGTGCATGCTAACAACCATCATTTTTAGCATTTGTGCGACAATATATAGAAGGGCTTCCCCCAAAAACATAAGCTTACTGTTCATACTCTGTGTGGTTTTGTAGTTTTATCTAGTGGTAATGCTTTGACTTTACAAACAGGCAAACTAAGATAGAGTAGTTAAGATGCTTTTCCAAGGTCAAAGAAGGCATCAGTAGATCAAGATTAATGCCCCCATCTACCTAGTCTGTGCTCTGCAGAATAGACTATTCCTTTCTATAAATATGCACTATATTAAATCTAGTTAAGAGACAACCAGTCCCAATTTAACACTGCTCTCCATTTTCTCTAAAGTGCTGTGCTACCTGTTTGAATAAAAGCATCCTACTAAATTCAGACATGCGGGAGGCAGTGGAAGACAGGAGTGCCTGGCGTGCTCTGGTCCATGGGGTCACAAAGAGTCGGACACGACTAAACGACTAAACAACAACAACAAATTCAGACATTACATTTGGATAGTTTCATCCCCAAGGTGTAAAAATCAGCATTTTGGCTTGGGCAATGGCATTCTGGAACATAAAGGCAAAATGGGCAAGGTCTCTGTCTCTCTGTCACACACACACACAATTTCAGTATATACCATTCTTCCTTCACAAGAGTGACTCATACCCCAGCCCAGTTTATGCACAGTAGGCAGGGAAAGAGTATTGCCACCTTTTCCTCCTGCAGAAGGAGCAGCCACATTATACTCTGCTCTACCTTTCCCTGTCTTCACTGCAAAAGACATTTGTCTTCCACTGCATAGTGCTTTAGGGGCCTTTCTCATACCTATATAATGCATGTGCCATTATGCCAACAACCACATGCTACACATTAGGTAAAGGTAAAGGGACCCCTGACCATTAGGTCCAGTCATGGCCGACTCCAGGGTTGCGGCGCTCATCTCGCTTTATTGGCCGAGGGAGCCGGCGTAGAGCTTCTGGGTCATGTGGCCAGCATGACTAAGCCGCTTCTGGCGAACCAGAGCAGCGCACGGAAACGCCGTTTACCTTCCCGCTGGAGCGGTACCTATTTATCCACTTGCACTTTGACGTGCTTTTGAACTGGTAGGTTGGCAGGAGCAGGAACCGAGCAACGGGAGCTCACCCCATCGCAGGGATTCAAACCACTGACCTTCTGATTGGCAAGTCCTAGGCTCTGTGGTTTAACCCACAGCACGACCCGCGTCCCTTGTAATGCTACACATTAACTATTTCTGCAGGCGGACTGTACACGTGGCATAACTGTATACTACTGGCTTAAATTTGGTTGAATAATCCTTCCCTCTTGAACTGTAGATCTGTAAAGGAGTACGGTAACTCGAGCAAAACTCTGCCTCAAACTGCAATTCCGAAGATCCCTTGTGGCAAATCCGTAATGATGGCATAACAGTGATATAAGCTTACGGCACATATATGCCCAAGGGGTACACACCGTAGATGTAAGCTGCCTTTTTGTGTGCTGTGTTTTTATTGGCTTGAATTTGTTTTATCATTTGCATGAGAAGGCATTAGTGCGTAAGTACACTGGGACAACAAATTAAACTAGGTGGCAATTGGCGAGAATAGCAATGCAAAAAAATGACGTCCTTATACTTTGAGAATGAAATGTTGAAGACATTAAGCAACCAAAATGTAAATTTCCTTCATTTGCTAAAATACCAAAGCATTAATATTTAACAACTGCTGCAACACTAGTTAGGTGTGTTTACTTCTTGTAGTAGTAATAATAATAATAAATAATAATATTTTTATTATTTATACTCCACCCATCTGGCTGGGTAAAAAAAAAGCACTCAGCCATAATGCTTAAAGCATGGGATCTGGCATCACATTTCTTAAATAATTCCAGTTTATTCCAACTGGCCCTTTATTTACTTTCCCTCTTTTTTAAGTGTAGCGGCCTTAAGGTCAGAGGCAGAATGTTCAGGCACGACAGTTCCCAGAAAATGTTTTGGAAATGTTAAAAGGAGGGCAGAAGGAGGGTTGGTAGGCCATACTAACTAACCCTAGGGAGAATGAAGTCAAGAGACATGCCAATTAGTTTCTCTGAAAAACATGTTCCGCAAGCACTACAACTGTTGATCCAAAAGGATGCTTCAGAGAGACTCGAATTCCTTGCATTGTACCATCATAATAGGTTGTCATTCTTTTCTACAGGTGACTGCAGCTGTGTCTTTAACAGCAGCTCAGTGCACAAACTTTAGAAGATGGTGCTTGTTTCCATGTAGCTTCATCTACTGATCTATGCATATCAGGCCATTGTTAAATGCACTGAAACAGCCATGTAGGAGGCATCTATTTTTTCCTAGTCGGTGGGCAACTCTAAATTCCCAGAGATGCAGTCCAGGATCCAGTGGAATTAAAGAACGCATCAGCTAATCAGCAGTGATCTAAGTGACAAATTCACTTCAAATATATAAAGGTAAAGGGACCCCTGACCATTAGGTCCAGTCATGACCGACTCTGGGGTTGTGGTGCTCATCTCACTTTATTGGTCGAGGGAGCCGGTGTACAGCTTCCTGGTCATGTGGCCAGCATGACTAAGCCACTTCTGGCGAACCAGAGCAGTGCACGGAAACGCCGTTTACCTTCCCGCTGGAGCGGTACCTATTTATCTACTTGCACTTTTATGTGCTTTCGAACTGCTAGGTTGGCAGGAGCAGGGACTGAGCAACGGGAGCTCACCCCGTCGTGGGGATTTGAACCGCCAACCTTCTGATCAGCAAGCCCAAGGCTCTGTGGTTTAACCCACAGAGCCACCCGCATTCCTTTTTCAAATATATAATGCAGGCCTAAAAGAAAATTCTACAGCATTCTTAACAAGTGATCTGGAAATGCAACAACAAATTGGATTTAGCACCAGTATGCAGAATTCCAGAACAGGCTACATGCCAGCCTATATGGAAATAGGGAGGCACCCCTTTGTGCAGGTCCCCTTGAAATTCTGCCATCAGGAAATCTTCCAAATTTCACAACACTTTTCACATTACAATCCTTGGTGGGGGGGGGTGTTTGAATTTTGACAGGTACTAGGATTGTGGGATGAATAAAAAGTATGACAGTACCAGTATCAGGCAGGTTACAGCAAGCATGGGATGCCTGAAGCCAGATGCCACTGGACTACAGTTCCCATCGTTCCTGACCAGTGGCCATGCTGGTTGGTGCTGATGGGAGTTGGAGTCCAGCAACATCTCAAGACCTACAGCTTTCTCAGCCCTGGTTTGACAGAGAACTAAGGGTGTGGGTGTGCAGTGATGTTTAATCACCACCACCATTAAAAACTCTCCCAGGTCTTGCCTACAATTCCAGTGGTTGATTTCTTTACCTCCCTACCATAAGACTAAAAGCTCCTTCCCCTACAGAGGCGAAGCCTTAGAAAAACAAATATGCACATGTAATTTCATAGAATCACAGAATTGTTGAGTCAGAAATGACCCCCAGGGTCATCTAATCCAACCCCATACAATGCAGGAATAACAGCTTAAAGAATCCCTGACAGATGACGATCTAGTTTTTTTTAATAATAATAATAAAAAACCTCCAGTGAAGGAGAGTCTACCAGCTTCTGAGCTCAAGTTCAACTTTTTTATTCCCCATGTTCTGTGCATTAGTATAAAGACAACTAAAACCATAAATCATTTCCTCCAGCTGCTTCCTTATTGGTTTTTCCTGCCCATTAGCAAGTTCCTGTACTACTGACCCAGTTTCCTGTACACCAATGAAGTTATTGTCCCTAGTACTTGATGTGTCCTCTAAAATATTATCTCCCACTTTCAGGATTCAGTTTAACACTCTCTGATCAAGTTTGTGAAACTCCTGGTGAACGCATTCTAGCCAACCGCTGTGAGGTACAACCCATTTTCTATTTAGCCAATAGAAAACACCTAACAATCCTGAAAGCAACCTCGGCAAACAAAAATATGACTGGGTGGGATCGGGGGAACTTCATTGCTCATGAAAATAGATACACGCGTTACCTTTTAGGCCTGGAACCAGAATCTGAACAGAGCAGGATTCTTCTGCAATATGCTGAGCATATCCAGATGTTGGCAGAGACAGGAAGGCAAGGCTAATTACAGAGACAAAGAAAACCAGATCACTCTTCATAATGAGCTTGTCCCTTACTCCTAAAAGGAAAGAATGAATAAACAGTTAAAAGGAATTCCGAAGACTTCCAGTAGTTCCAGGCTGTGTTTGCAGTGCTCTACAGTCCAGTGCCTCCTACCTTTGCAGCATGTAAGCAGCTTATCATGTACCTTGTGTTGTGCAGTATATAGAGTTCCACAGGACGTCATTTGCTTAACTGTGCAGGAAAGCTATATCGGGGGTTCTCAGACTTGGTCAGAGAGTCTTTGCAAAGCAAAGAAATATTCGAAACCTCCCAAGTGCAACTGAGAAAAGGGGCCTTTGCCAAGCCAAAGCTCACTCTTGTCCTCAGCCCAGGAAAAAAGTTCAGACTAACAGATCAAAAGAAATAGAAATGCAAGGCTGAAGAGGTTTTAAGGTTCCCCAGGGAAGGAGGGCGAAGAGAGAGGGAGACTCGCACACTACAGACAACACAGCAGGCAGTCACAGAGTCCTATACTGCACTGATTGGGAGGAAAAGGCTGGCAGCCAGTCTCCAAGCCCAATCAATGCATACGGTGGGAGAGGTCAGCTCACGGTTCCCTTAGGGAGGCCTGAACTGCATTTTCAAAACCGCTATGAGAGTTCAACTGAGGGAAATGAAAGCCGCTTAGGAACAGATCCCAAGTACAAATGCATTGGGCGAGATGAACCTAATGAAAAACTGCCTTAAATTGTTTTGTTTTCCACTGCTTTTCTTGTTTGCAAGCTCAAGAGGAAGAACAAACGTCAATTTCTTCCTGAATTAGCATGGGAAAATGGATTGGGGCTGTCTTGGTTCTAGGTGGCCTGCACTGAATTCTATGAGATAAAAGAGGCACTGGCATCACTAATGGCAGGGAATGAAGATGGAGAAGGGCTTGGGGGAAAGGACTGGAACTCTCTGTTCTGCCTCCACCTGTCAAACCTGGTGTGCATATAGGTAGTGTATATTCCTGAGGACTGCTATCACTTCTAGAAAGGCCCAGCTCGCTAATCCTAGATCTGTAAAGGGCTTGGTGCAGTTACTCACTACTGTTGCAGTTTCTTGATAAAGTTGCTTTAAGGTCTGAACCCTGACACTGAAACAGGCTTCAGGACTAAACTCTGCCTCCTCCTAAACCTCCTACATTGCTTTAACCATTGTTCTTCAGCCTGTCAACAGATGTTGTTGGGACTACATCTCCTGTCATCCTTGGCTGGGGATGATGGGAGTTGAAAAACAACATTTGGAGACCCAAGGTTGAAGAATAGTGGCTTAAAATATTGTTTGCACGCAGCTGAAATATTATGTGAGGAGTACATATGGGGAACCGCACTGCTGCCCATCCAGGGTGGTTAAGACTGTCCACAAAAATATAGATGGCGCAGGTGGTTGAGTAATGGGGCTACTGACTCAGCATCATGGCTGCAGGGCTCAAAGTCTCCAATAACCACTGGTACCTAATATTAGGCCTGGCCATGAGATGGCTGGGAAGAGCAAGAAGCAACTTACTTCTCCTCCTTGCTTTTGTAGGAGCTGACCATTGCCTTCTTTAAACGCATCCTTTCCCAACCTGGTGCCTTCCGGATGTTTTGGACTACAACTCCAACCAACTCCAGCAAGTATTGATGCACTGCCTGGGGCTGAAGAGAAATGCAAGCCAAACATCTGCAGAGCACCAGGCTGGCGGGAAGATGGATTAATCCCAACTTCATTTCTTCCCCCGGGTCTGTTAGTTCCCTCGGCCCCACTGCACTTCCAGAGCAGCTTAACATATCAAGCTTGCTTTCTGCAAACGTGAGATGAGGAGAAGATTGCTAGGAGCCTCAGAGCCCTGGATCCTACCTCCTTTCCTTTATAGTCTTCCTAGTCCAGGTCGCTCCCATCAGCAATGGCTACTAGACGGCGCCCAGAACTGGGAGATTATTCTGAGGTGACTTGGGTGCCTCAGAAATACTTGCAGTGCCATCGCAGCATCTCTCCCACACCTCAGAGACCATTTAAGGGATCTTTATTTCTCTTTTTTTCCCCTGTTTCCACATACATTTGTCCTCTCCTCCTTCCACTTTTCAGTTCTCCACAATTAACCCCCCCTGCTGCGGTTCTTATTCTTTTCTATTCTCCTTTGACTTGACACCACCACCAACCCTACTCACCCGGCATCCTTCCTCTTTTACTCTTGTTTTAATCTTGTTTTTGGGGGGTTTCTACTAGGCCTTTCATCCCCCCTTTTTTGTTTCCATAGGTATTTCTCAGAAGCAGAGCTTAATTCAAGTCAGGGCTTCCTAGAACCACCTCCAGAGCTCCTTTCAAGCGTTGGGCTCCATTCTGGAAAATGAGCAGGATGACTGTGAGAGTTTCTCCCTCAGTCCCAGATAGTTCTTCACAGCCAGCAACCACTCTTGGAATCCTTTCCCAGTCAGAGGCTATAATTTTGAAGCCTGTCACTTTTTAATTAAGTACTGCCTGGAAGATGGTGTGTAGAGGCCAGGTCAGGAAGGGAACCCACCAGAACTCACCAATGGGAAAGAGCATTTTCCCTCTCAGTTGCTGCTGTTTCCATCTCTCCCTCCCTCCAATCTGACTCTTAGAAAACCTCACCAGTTCCAAAAGTTTCCAATGTTTTTTGCACCCATGCAGATCACACCACGCCTTCCTCCAAGATGTTGGCCAATACCGTTTAATTACTGCCACCTTTTTTTCCTGGCAAGACTTAGCTGCCTTTAACAGCAGCGTGGCAGGCAAAAAATTAAGCCGAGCATATTCAATATGCCTTACTCTTTTTTAAAAGAAAAAAAGAAAATCAAACAGTATTATTTTTGCGGCTCAGCAATGTGGAGAACAGAGCTGCCATCCTTTTGCAACGCTAGAAGGACATATTACGAGTTGGGAAAGGTTTTGCTTAGCATTTATCTGTGCTATTTTCCCTTTAGATTTATTAGTTAGCTTCTGTGAAGACAGCTCATTTTTGGTCTGCTACCCCTCAACACAAACTCCACCCTATGAGCTTACTTTACACTCTCTACAGACTGCAGTAAATATTCAAGTGACTACTACACCATCTGTAAGAAGACACTGCAGCATGTGTGCTTTTCAAAAACTGTTAAAAACTAAATCCAGAAACTATACTCCTCTACTGAACATAATATGCTCTCTCTTTAGCTTAGCTTCCATTAAAAAATTAAAAAATAAACGCTACACCACTGTTAATCCAGCCTTAAGTTTACTACCCACTCCACTGAGCAACTGTATGTGGCCCCGCAGTCTATCTTCTTATCTCAGGCTTTCAAAGCATCACCTACCTTACAGTTGCAGAGAAAACAGGCACCGTAGCACAACCTCTGCCTGGAGGGACACTGCGCAGATGAACCTCATTGCTACTATTTACAAGAGCCTGATAGTTTTTAATTTGAAGCGAACTCGTCTCCTGCTCTTCGACATCCAGCAAATCAGACCCAACAGTTGCAAGCGTTATCTATAAACAGCTTCCTGTTTGAAACAGCTCAGCTGTCCAGCAGGACAGTAATTAGGAGCAAAATGTGTGGGAACGCTACAGCGACCCATGATGTAAGCTGCTTCTTTTGGCAATGCACTTTTTTTGGGGAATGCAGAATGCCTCCCCGTTCACAACTCTCCTTCCCATGAAGAGAAATCCTTGGTTAACCATTTAGGTCTGGCCAGTTGCAGGAATGTAAACAGGATCCAGCTAGAGCAAAGCTTCTGCTGTCTCCCTTTAGTTTTCTGACGGGATATTTAGAAATGCATCGTGGCCATGGTTCTCATCAAATCCTGGCACGTGGCTTAGAGACATTCTACACATTGAACACAGCAAGGTAGTGGAATTATGGACTGTACCACTTCAGACCATAGGTAGGGGTGTTAAAAAGGCCCTATAGTGTAGAAACTGGAGATAACTGAATTGTAGGGAAGGCTGTATTTCATCTGCAGCTCTTGACCAGCACCACTTCTGCCTGGCCACAGAAACTTGGCAGTTGCTGTTTCCCATGTTGCTTGCAGCACATTGGAACTGTATTCAGGCTGCCTTCTCCCAACAACTGCTAAGACAAGGCAGTAGCAAGGATAAAACCTAATCAAGTGCAATAATCATATCACCACTGAAGCTTGTCTTGGCTGCTAAGAGAAGGCACTTCCTGTGGGAATAGCTATGAGTTTTGTGCCACATGCAAACACACCACTTGTAGCTGCGTTTTCCAAGGCCAGTCAGAGCCTTTTCACCTCCCGAGATGAAAGCCACTGTCCTAATCAGTCCCTTCCTCCAACACAGTGGAGAAGAGTGCTGCCATGATGTTACTAGTCCTATGTATTGGGTACAGGCCCTGGAACCAATATGGTGCCATGAATGTGTCTTGTCTTCCTGAATCTTTGAATGCTCAGGACAGATAAAAGGAAATACAGTGGTACTTCAGGTTAAGAACTTAATTCGTTCTGGAGGTCCGTTCTTAACCTGAAACTGTTCTTAACCTGAAGCACCACTTTAGCTAATGGGGCCTCCCGTTGCCGCCGCCGCATGATTTCTGTTCTCATCCTGAGGTAAAGTTCTTAACCTGAGGTACTACTTCCGGGTTAGCGGAGTCTGTAACCTGAAGTGTCTGTAACCTGAAGCGTATGTAACCTGAGGTACCACTGCACAGTCAAAATTGTGAAACACATTCCCACAGGAGGCAGCGGCGGCCACATACTCAGAATGGCTTTAAAAGAGGACTAGACCAATTCCTTATGATAAGGCTATCAAGTGGCTACTAACCACGATGGCTTTGCTCTGCCTCCACAGTTGGAAGGCAGTAATACCTCTGAATACCAGTTGCTAGAAATCTCAGGGTGAGGGTTCTTGTTCTCGGGTCAAACTTGCAGGTTTCCCAAAGGCATCTGGTTGGCTGCTGTGAGAACAGGATGCTGGACTAGATGGGCCCTTGCAGGTTCCAGCAGGCCCTTGGGTCTCCATTTGTTTTTGGACTACAACTCCCATCATCCCTAGCTAGCAGGATTAGTGGTCAGGGATGATGGGAACTGCAGTCCAAAAACAGCTGGCGACCCAAAGTTTGAAAAACCCTGTTCTATACTATAATAAAGGCGTGCTCCCCACAGTGCGGTTTGCATGGTATTAAAAACCAATAAGCAATGCTGAAGCCCCCAGGTCTTCACAAGCCTTAATATAACCTAGGATAGATAGATCCCTTTGTGTACTCGGAGGGTGTACTACTATAATGGCAACTGCTGGGAGAAAACGTTTTAAAAGGCCCCAGCGTATTCGTACATCCCTAGCACCAACTGCTCTAGGACCTCTGGACTGGAGCCTAAGGCTCTTGCTATGGCCATCTAAAAATAGAGACACAAAATATTTGTGGAAAACTACTATTTGACCCTTTAATAAACCACACTGGGCCATTAAAATGATGCCCCACCCATTCCCATTTCTCCTTATCTTGAAAGAGCACAGTAGGGGGAAAACCTCGCTTATGCACCAAGAAACTCCCAGAAACAACTGATTATAGCAGCTCATATTCCACCATGAGCACAGCCAAATTATAGTAGGCTATTATCAGCAGCAGCTGCTGTCCTGTCAGCAGCTGCTGTCTGGAGACCCTTCTGAGTGGTATTCATTGATCATAGGACAGATTTACGTAAGAAAAAGGCCTTATTATACATGTTCTCTTGATGAACAAGGTTTCCAGTAGTTCATCTGTCAGAGTAGATGGATTAATAGTAATGATATTCTGGAAGGCTTTGAACTGCTAAGATAAAACTGAGGTGCCTTTGGTTTTGCGGTACCCCCCGCAAGGGGCTTAAGTCCCAAGTCTCCATCTGTCTTGTTTGGGGTCAGCGCAGAACATCCAAGGTATAGCAGCCAGTGAAATGGAAGAGGAAAAGACACCTCAGTACTCTTTAATTTCTCACTACCCTTCAGGAAATCTTTGAATCAGGTCCATTGCTTGTTGGCCCAAGAAAGCTATTACGGTATATGCCCATGTGGATTCATGCAGATCGGTTGAATCGTATCTGCAGCAATGTGGAATTAGAAAAAAGGATGTCACAATAAATAGAAACAGCTTCTGAAAGCAAGTAAAAACTCTTCCTTACCGTCGTTATTTGTCTGGTAGCTGGTGGTTGCAAGTCTGGTCAAAGACATGGTCCTCAATTAGGAATCAAATAGAGTGGTACCTCGGGTTACATACACTTCAGGTTAGACTCCGCTAAGCCAGAAATAGTGCTTCAGGTTAAGAACTTTGCTTCAGGATGAGAACAGAAATTGTGCTCCGGCGGCGCGGCAGCAGCAGGAGGCCCCATTAGCTAAAGTGGTGCTTCAGGTTAAGAACGGACCTCCAGAACGAATTAAGTACTTAACCCGAGGTACCACTGTAGTATGAATACTTGTTAACCATATGCATCAGCTTAGTGGAAGCATTCGCTTGGGAGCTACTGTATTTTCCAGCAATTAGTTTCAAATACACAGGAACTCTGAGCCAAGCTGGAAAGCAACAATTTCCCTTTATTCATATAAGTAGTTCCTAAAGAATCAGAAGACACTCACAACCAACCAATAAATCTGTTTGATGTGCAGAATGTGACTGGGTTATTTCAGTCCCTATCCCCCCCCCCTTTGAAGACACTGTTACATACAAATCGCCAGTGCATTGATCTCTCTGCCCCTAAACGGTGCAGTAGTAGTGAGACAAAAATATTTTTAAAAAAATGTATAGGGAACCAAATAAACAGCTTGGCATTTTCAAAGGAATGCATATTATATTTTTAAAATGGATATACTTTGGATAAGTTTAAGAAACTTAAGAGAATATCTGGGTGACACTCAACCAAGAAAAATGAGTGAGTCTACTCACAAGTATGAGTACAGTCAAGTATCGCATTTTGTTTGAAGGAGCGTCTCATTCCAGGTGGACTAGTTTTATCCCTCAAGAGAGGGATAAAAAACAACTTTTATTATTAACAACCCTTATTATTAACCACCCAAAGGTGAGGTAGAGTTGATACCTCTATTTAAAGCCTAACAAGTTGAAATAAAATTGTTACAGGTTCAGGACATATTTCAACACAACCACCTTCAAAGAAAAGAATCTTCAGTAGGGCGTATTAACTGTTAATGTGAGAACAAGAGGTAGCTGGAGGTTACACGCAACTCTTCCACCAATCACTTGAACCTATCATGAAGTAATACTTTTGACAATCCTGTGCATTTCAACCCCTCTTTATAATGTACACTATCCAAACAGCACCGACTGATAATTCTGAAATGCAGAATTTGCACGGGATGTCATTATAAAGTTGCTCAAACCACCCATGTGCCAAGAATCCAATTGCTTTCCTGCAGATTCTTGATTTTGTGCCTAAAGATTTTATTTTAAAAAGGGTAAGGTCAAGGCACAGCTATGTAATGGACTCTAGGGTTCTGCAGAACAGCAGCATTCCCAGAAGACTCATTAAAAACTTGGGCAGATAATTGACTTCCCACAGCGCCACCATGAACCTTCACAGCAGATTTTAAGACTATGAATATTTGCAGCAGGTAATACTACAACCATCCAAGTAGGAAGATAACCCTTTACCCCATCTGATCACAAAACAAGCAGTTTTACAGACTGAGAGACTGTCCATGATATATTCTTTTGCAACATGTTTTTTATTCAAAGATTTATCTCGACGGTTCCCACTGAAGAAGTCTAAAAAAACACCAGCCAGCTGGGTTGGAAGTTTCTTTTGGCAGCGATTCTGGGAAAGATGACAAGTTCATGTTGCATGCATCTTTCCTTCTCCAATTCAGATACCCAGGATCTGAAATTCTTTGATCACCCAGTGCAGAGAGCAGGAGGAAACATGGCCAGCTAACCCTATTAGAACGATTAGCAGAACCCAAGTTGAAATTCAAAGTCCTCTCACATTCTTAATAGAACATTCCTGGAAAGAATATAGCAGAAGCATGACAAGGGGAGTAGATTGGCCAGTTTTGGATAGCTCTATGGTAAGTTTTGCTGTAACCTATCTAAATTCATGTCCAATATAAGTAGAATATTTAGTAAAGGCCTGAGAAAAGTGTGGTAGGGTAGCTACAGAGCTGAGAGTTTAGGAAGATCCTATATACAGAAAAGGGTGCCTGGGAATTTTAGAGAGATGCAAATCCTCCATATTGACAATCCAATATAAATCTTAGTGTCCGAAGTATTCCTGTCTTACTAAGCATATGTCAGTGAATGGTGATGACCTTGAGATAATTCACAATCCAATTTATTATGTGGGTGTCTAAAGACTTAAGAGACTGCTGATATTCACCAAATTTTTGAAGACACTAAACCCACAGGACAGCTCTTTGGATCATAGCCTGCTAATTCTATGTGCCAGGAGGGGTTTGTCTTGCCCTTTTTAAATAGTAATTCCCCCCACGCACACACAGCAACTTGCTTTCGATTCTAAGCTGCCTTTCAAAAGTAGCTTGTGATACAATACAGAGGTCCAACGTTAAAGTAGAAAGCATAAAAAACCTCATTGGTGTGCGCAAATTTTTGGATGAGCCTTTGGATAGCAGCCACTATTTTGTAATCTGGTGAACTGGGTTCGCGTCTCCGCTCCTCCACATGCAGCTGCTGGGTGACCTTGGGCTAGTCACACTTCTCTGAAGTCTCCCAACCCCACCCACCTCACAGAGTGTCTGTTGTGCAGGAGGAAGGGAAAAGAGATTGTAAGCCGCTTTGAGACTCCTTAGGGTAGTGATAAAGCGGGATATCAGATCCAAACTCCGCTTCTTCTACAAAAGTGTGTAGAACAGAATGTTGATATATCCCATTCTACTAGAATTACTTCAGAATTAAGTACACCTAGCCATAGATGAGATCTATGTTATATTGTTTTGACATTTATGGGATGCAGAATATATGCGAACAGGCTATAGACTTCACACTTTTAAAAGGCAATTTTCATTACTATAAAGAGACATTCCCCCTACATGAACTACATTCATGGATCATCTTAAACATGTCTATTTCAAGTCTCATTGAGTTCAATGGGGCATATTACCAGGTATGTGGGTACAGGATTGCAGCCTCAAATTCATTACAGCATCAGTTCAATAGTTAAAACCTAAAGCTATTTGCCATTCCGAACTGTAAAAATGGCTCACAGGTCAACATTCTTCTGTGAACTTTGTGTAGCAAAACTGGCTCAGGTCAGTATCAAAGTTTATCAGCAATAATGTGATGCAGTGAATAAGGTAAGACAGCTCAACTCCACCCTAGGCACCCAGAGTTCTCCCTTTACCCAGGCCACTGAAGCAGAAATCTTGTTAGTGCTGCTGAACAATTAGCTTACTGTTAAAATGCCAAAATGACTAAAAACCAGTAAACATTTAAAACTACATTGGCATCCTGCTGTATATCAGAAATACTGTTAGGCAGGTCTACGGTCTACAGATCAAGGCATGCTCAATGTCATCTCATACAGAAACGCTGGATCACAAACTGTTCTGGTTCCTTTTTTTTTTCTAGAAAAGCCAAGATCAAGGGTCTTAAAGATTATGCCAGAACTCTTTTTCAGTTACCTACCTTGGGCAGTAGTAAGATTGTTGTGTGGGACATTAAACCTTCTACAACCAAACCCTATCACAGAGACTCCCATTCTCTCCAAATGTTTTTTTTTCCTTCTCTCCAAATGTTTTAATAAAAACACATTACTTTTATGATATATGAACAACTGAACTGTTTTATTCAATCATTTGTTGTACTTTACAGCTGAAATTCTGGAAACTCGAAGACGACATCTTTGCCTGTGAGTTTCTTGTAGACACCAGAAAATGTTTCTACCTGCAAAGGGAAGGAACAGAAGTCATAAAAGTGGTAAACAGAAAACTATCGTTTCCTACAGACACAATAGTTCATGTACAAATATACACAGCGAGTTTCAAAACGGTGCTGTACATGGCTTTACTTCTTAGAAAATGCTTATTCTTTGAATTTCTATCCCATTCTTCCTCCCAAAGGAGCTCACGAAGCCATACAAAAGAAATGGCACTGCCATATGGAATTTTGGAGGTGAAGTCCCTCTGCCATACTGTACTGCGAAATGGAACTGTGTCACTCCACTTGTATAGAAGCACAGCATTTTAAACTTCAGACGAAATTATGAGAAAATCTGAACAATGCCTGTGTTGATAAATAAGTGGACCAGTATCACTCTGCCATTTGTGTTCCATCGTTCATCGTAAATGGCTCCATCTTGTGATGCCAGGTGCACACACCAACACTATTTTTTCTACTAACAATCAGGTAGTACAGATGTGCCAGCATGCCGGTTGTTAAAACTGCAAATTCTCATGCGGTACTGCAGTGTACTACAGAGTCAGCAAGGACAGCGCTGAACACCCAAGGAAAGCTGCACATTTCCCCAAGTTTTTGCTTCCTGTTTGAAGATACTGCTGGTGGAAAACCTGGCTCGTTTGAGCACCCCAAGGGGATGGGCTGTCAAACAGCTTGAACACAGATTAATCACAGCAGCCGGAATAGCAGTAATCTTTGCCAGTTTCAAAAACGGACGCAGGTGGCGCTGTGGGTTAAACAACAGAGCCTAGGACTTGCCAATCAGAAGGTCGGCGGTTCGAATCCCCACGACGGGGTGAGCTTCCATTGCTCGGTCCCTGCTCCTGCCAACCTAGCAGTTCGAAAGCACATCAAAGTGCAAGTAGATAAATAGGTACCGCTCCAGCGGGAAGGTAAACGGCGTTTCCGTGCACTGCTCTGGTTCGCCAGAAGCGGCTTAGTCATGCTGGCCACATGACCCGGAAGCTGTACACCGGCTCCCTCGACCAATAAAGTGAGATGAGCACCACAACCCCAGAGTCGGTCATGACTGGACCTAATGGTCAAGGGTCCCTTTACCTTTACCTTGCCAGTTTCAACTCTGCTTGCTTCGTGAAGTGCTTGGGTCCAAACCCCTGCAATCCAGGAATCCTGCCCACAAGCCATCTCTGGGTGGACTCAAACTCACCAACCTTCTGGTTAGCAGGTAGACACACTGACCCACCGCGCCACAGAGATGCCCTTTCTTACCTTGTGTTCAACATTGTTCTGTTGCGCTTTGTCTAAGTGAACCTTTATGAGCCGGCTGCCATCCAGTTTTACGCGGATTCTCTTGCCCACAATTTCACTCGGAAAAACCAGATCTTCAAGAATGGCATCGTGCACCGCAGTGAGTGTGCGGCTAAACAGAAATATCATGTACAATTAAAATGCTTTTACGAATGCCAACTTTCCCTTCATCTGCACCACAGAGAATCATTAGAGAAGCAGAAAGACTGGATACTTCTGTGGACTGGATACTAACACAGTAGGTAGCATGTAAACACCCACAGGATGAATTCTTCTACCCCGCCCAATCCCAGGGGTACAGCAGACAGATCTGGTGACTAAACCTTATGAAATGCCAGTAATAAGGTAGTGAACAAAATCTAGCAGCATTTAGGTTTTAGGTATAAAATAAATAAATATGGAACTACCTTATACTGAGGCTAACCACTGCCCCACCTAGTCCAGGAGGCTAGGAATTTCTACACACAAAACGTGTCATCTATCAGTGAACTATGGGTCTACCCAAGATTAATGCCTGGCAAGGATCAGAGACCCACAAGTGTCAGATTAAGACAGTCTTCTCCCTTGAGTCTTCAGGATTTAAAATGTGCACTCATGGCAAACGGAAAGGAATGGATTAAGGCATGATTATTACACATATAATATAAATTTGAGATTACCTCCTGGGACGCTTTTGCTTGTTTTTTGTGCGGCTTTTTCTTGTTGGCTTCGGCAAAATTCTTCTCTGTTAAAAGACGATAGCATGACATATATCAGCACATTTCTCTCATGTTTAGGAATGGAATTAACAAACCAGATTTAAGGTAAAGAATACCAGAGCCAAGCAGATACCCCTGGGAAGCTCACAAGCAGGTCTTGAACATAATAGTGCTCTCCCTACCCACTGGTATTCAGAGGAATACTGCCTCCAACACTGATAGGAACAAATTCATGGAGGACAATTCTAAAAACATATGGCTATGACTCTTGTGATCTAGTTCCTGTGTGATGCTATGCTGCATATACAGAGCTGGAAGTAGGAGTCAGTTCAAGACCTGTGTCCAAGTATGTACAAGGCTGCAGTGTTCTGATTCAATTTAGCACACCTTTCACAGACAAATAATTGTTCTACCTCCATTAACACTCCCCCCCAACCCAGCATTTTGTAGAAAGTTATGACAAGCTGCCACCTACCTGAGCAATGAACACCACATGCTTTCCACTGAATTTTTTCTCCAACTCACGAACTAGCCGCACTTGAATCTTCTGAAAAGATTTCAGCTGAGGGACTGGCACGAATATGATGATTGCTTTCCTACCGCCACCCACTTCAATTTCCTAAGCAAGAACAGAACTGGGAATGAACATGGTTTAAGTTTTTAAATATCATCCAGCATTTGCAGGAATACTTCTAGTCATGAAACACGGATCTTCTTTAGACCACTGGTTTATCTAGCTCAGTTATGATCTGCTCTTGACTAGTGGTGGGTCATAGCAGAAGTGCTTGCAGCTTGGTCATTTGGCTGGAGATACCACAGACTGAACCTTGGAGTTTCTGCATGCAAGGCATGGGCTCTACCACTACATTATGCCCCCTCTTGGGTAAACTACCAAAGGTGGATGTGAGGATGAGATGGGGAGGAAAACCATGTAAGCCACACCTTGAGATCCTTAGAAGATAAAGATGGTATATAAAATAAATAAATAAATAATAAAAATAAAAGGATCAATAATGAAATCTTTATTTTTTGGGAAAAACTCTTTGGCTCTTAAGGCAACAACCTAAGAAGCACTTCTAAGTATCACCATTTTGCAGTAGACCTAAGGCCAGACCAATAGTAGAAACAAGCACCACTAAGTTTTATGGAAGAAAAGCACCACATTTATCAAGTTCAATATTAAATGCATTAATATCTCATATATATATATAGAAAGATATTAATGCATTTAATATTGAACTTGATATATATATATATATATATAAAAAAAACTAGGAAAGCACACCTGAAAACCTCCAAGTGTTTTAAGCGCTTGTCCAACAAACTACAGTAGTAACTCGGGTTACGAACACCTCGGATGTTGTACAAACTCCAACAAAAAGTTAGACCAACATCCACTTGGCCTATTAGCCGCCAACAGTGGCAAGTACTAGATAATTCAGAGGAAGCCACAGGATACAGAAGTATCAAACCCAGTGTAGCCTATTCCAGAATCCTTTAAGGCAGCCTTTACCACAACCCTACACATCTTTACTTTTATACAAGTAAGCATGTAGGATGGAAGCCCAATTTACTTGTTTAAGAAAAAGATAATTGTTCAGTTCCAGATATAATCTCCAGTGATTCTCAAAACTGGAACATAACCGATGATTGTGTGCATTTTTAGTATACATCACCAAAGGGAAAATAACAGTGTAATGTGATATATCCAACGGATGGAAAAACAACACAGCTCACTGAACTCATGAGAGCCTGGCCATGACTTCATGAAATAGCCATTATTTCAGATTCCTCATCTGAGAGAAAGCTGATAATAGCTTATACTGCACATGACCAGGCCTCTGTAAGGTATTTTTAAATTCCTAACTTTTGAGTGGCGTGTTGATTTTCCATACCTGTTTTCCGTGAGCAGCACAGCTTCCCTAATTTCTGCAAACACAACTACTACACTGCACCTAACAACATTCCTGGTTTCCATGAACCGAATGAATGAATGAATGAATGAATGCAGCTCATCCTGAACACATCCCATTAGTTTGATCACTTGTGTCCTGCATGGTTTGTCTTCACAGCAACTGTAAAAGCTGGGAAGTTATAGGAATATACAGGATGCCTCCCACACCAGCCTTTTCAGTCTGGGGGGGGGGGGGGGCTTCATGTCCAACATTGTGGAATAGGACTATACATCACTGCCCCTTACAGAGCTAAGCTCCCATACGCCACCTGGGCAGAGCCATGCGAGAGCCACCTCAATGGATGCCCATGTTGGATTCTGAGACAACAACAAGTTACACATCTGTCCGCTAAAGACATTTCCAGGCAGAAAAACACTGTAGAACTTAACACACACTGAAATTATCACTTTAAATACCAACATGGTAGCTTATATACACCAAGCATCCTATAAAATGAGCCTGCACCATTGAGAAACACCGTTTTTTTAAGCTACCTTTGCTGCTGTGATGTTCAATTCTCTCAGCTGAGCCTTTAAGTCAGAATTCATCTCCAACTCCAGGAGAGCCTTGAGGGAGGAAAGTTAAAAGGAAAGTTAACAAATATCTGCAAATCAATTCTAAAATAACTGTAGTTGTTTTGGGCTGTAAAAAACGTTTTGAGGGGGAAATCACTATGTTTCTTTGACTTCTGTTCAAGTCATATTCAACAAGTTGATCTAACAGGATCTGCAGCAACTACCCCAGTTACATTTCAAATACATATAGTTCAAATGTTCCCATAAACATTGGTCAACAACAGAGGAGTTTGCAAACAAAGATACTCTGGTTGTGGCTGCTGAATGTTAATTAGCACGTCTATACTAAAATATAGGGCTATGACATCATATTGGAGCCTCAAGATTCCAACCCTCACATGTTCTGTAAGCAATACAGCATATATTACCAGCTGAAAGGAGCACTTACCTGGGAGATGCCAGACTCAAATTCATCTGGCTTTTCGCCATTGGGCTTCACAATCTTTGCGCTGGAACTGAACATGGCCTTTCTGCATTTCAAAGGAAACAATCAATATCTCAGTGTACTGTTTTAAAGAATGATTTCCATCTATCACAATGACATCAAATTAGGGAAAGCCTTGATGGTGAAAGAAGCCAATTCTAAAGGCTGGCTCAGTCATATTACTTAAGGAAAAAGCTGTGATAGATTTAGTCTTAATACACATTAAAAATGTTGTATGCACTCTTAGCAGAAGTACCACAAAGAGGAGTGTAGTGGTTAAAAGTATTTACTATGAGCAAAATAACACGCTTGTTTAAGTTTAGCCAGGATCTTATTAGAGGTCTGTGGGGAGGACATAATCTCAGAACTGCAGGCCCCACATCTACAATATGGGCTCATTAACAGCAGTGTATATTACAAGGCCTTTTTCTCAGTTACTAAGATATGAAGCACTCAACTAAAATGCAAGATTAATACGATGCGGAACAGTCCACACACAGAAGGCGAGCAGCAACATGCATTTTCCAGCTACCACAGAACCCTTACAAAGAGACTCTAGAGAAGCACATGAGAACCCCAGTCTTAAGCATCTTATTAAAGCTTTATCAAAGGGCCACAGTCATAGAACCATGGACCTGGAGAGTTGGAAGGGACCCGGTTGGGTCCTCTAGTCCAACCCCCTGCAATGTGGGAATATTAACTAAAGCATTCATGACACATGGCCTGATCCAACGTCTGCTAGTAACCCTCCAAGGAAGGAGAGTCCTTTCTGAGAGTCTGTTCCATTGTCAAACAGCTCTTACCATCAGAATGTTCTTCCTGATGTAAGCATGCTATCCAGAATTGCTAAGTGGCAAGGCAGAGCTACCATATGAAACAAGTTTTGGGAACCTGCAGCCCAGCAGCTTCCAGACACACGGCCAATGCTGGGAGCCATAGTCCATTAACACCTAGGGGGACACAGGCTGCTCATCTTAAATAGGATTCATGCAGGACCACGCCAGAACAACTTCCACAGATACACACACACACCAGGCAAAAGTCTCCCTCCCCTGCAATATTGGGGAGATATGACAACTGTGGGGCAAAAGCTTCCTGCTTTGCACCCCTCTCTTATTCGAGCAGGGCATACTGGGAGCTTACGGGCCATGTGCTGCCTTTGGAGGTTGCGGGGGGGGGCGCGAAAGCGAGGTAGAACTGGCCTCCGCGCCTCTCCCCCGGGAAAGCTAAAGCACCGAAGACAGTCCTGCCTAGTGGTTAAAGCTACTGATAAGACTTCATAGAGCGCCCCAAGCAGTGTGCTCGGTGCAACACTCGGCGAAAGCCAGGCGTACATGGAAGACCCGTGGAAACTCCAGCAGCCAAGAGAAAGAGAATTGGGGGTCATTTCCCCCTCCCTTCCACCGTCCCCTGCCCCATCCCCGAAATGGGTCTCCTTCGCCGTGCCAGGAAGCCATCGGGCATTAAGGGGCGGCGAATCGGACGCATCTCTGGACACTTGGGCCAGGCGCGGGGGCTTCCGTCGCCCCGGAGTAGTATCATCAGAGCCCCCGCGGGAAAAAGCCCCCACGCAGCCCAGCAGGCCCCGGCTGGCCGTGCCTACCTCTCTCAGCGCCGGCCTAAGGAAGAGGAAGAGTTCTCGCGAGAGCACCACAGATTCTCTGCCGGGAAGGGCCGCAACACCGCCCACTTCTCGTTCCGGGGAGCTTGGGATTGAAAGGGTACTTCCGCCCTTCTGAAGCTTCCCGACGGGAGGGAACTCCTGGCAGAGGATAAAGCGCTGCTTTCACCAAACGGCAATACTGTGCTGTATTGAAGAGCACTTTTGGGGAACTGGGAATATGTGGTTGTGTCGGCTGTATTAATAAAAGTAAACTTTCCATGCCTTTCCTTCTTCCAAGTTGCAAATCCACCAAGGGAACAAATACGCACGCATTAATGGGTGTTTTAAAAAGAAAGCGCTCCAATGTTGTCTAGTCGGAAGTTGCCTGCTTGAGCCTATACCTGTAAAAATACGGTTTGATTTTTTGCTCAGTAAGAGGTAGAATTGAGCAATCTGTTTCAAAACACCGCTTTAGGCGCTTTGCAAATATAATTTACGATCCGAGGTACTGTACAAGCAAAATTAGAGCTGCATAGGGTATTTGGTCTTGGGAGAAAAGCAATGACAAACCTAGACAGCATCTTAAAAAGCAGAGACATCACCTTGCCGACAAAGGTCCGTATAGTTAAAGCTATGGTTTTCCCAGCAGTGATGTATGGAAGTGAGAGCTGGACCATAAAGAAGGCTGATCGCTGAAGAATTGATGCTTTTGAATTATGGTGCTGGAGGAGACTCTTGAGAGTCCCATGGACTGCAAGAAGATCAAACCTATACATTCTGAAGGAAGTCAGCCCTGGGTGCTCACTGGAAGGACAGATCCTGAAGCTGAGGCTCCAATACTTTGGCCACCTCATGAGAAGAGAAGACTCCCTGGAAAAGACCCTGATGTTGGGAAAGATGGAGGGCACAAGGAGAAGGGGACGACAGAGGACGAGATGGTTGGACAGTATTCTCGAAGCTACAAACATGAGTCTGACCAAACTGCGGGAGGCAGTGGAAGACAGGATTGGCTGGCGTGCTCTGGTCCATGGGGTCACGAAGAGTCGGACACGACTAAACAACAACAAGAAGGCATGAATTAATTCGCATGCATCACAACCCTATGCACACCTGCTAGAAAAATAATCCCCACTTTGTTCAATGGGACTGAACCCCAAGGTAACTGTGTATATTTATTGTAAAGGACTGCAGCCTCAAATGGAGATTTAAAATGATCGCCATGAGCCTCAATAACCAACAGGCTGAGGTAGGGTATTTGGTGGGTCTAAAAATGCAAGTTTACTGCTCGTTGCAAGAGATCCTATGCTCATTCCAAATTTACATTTTAGAGTGGGAGGGGGAACCATTTCCTCTTTTCAATAGAAGCTCTTTGCCCTCCAGCATTTGCTAAATCGGTAGTAAGAAAGCACCATTGTTGGTGAAAGGGGTAATGCATGGAAGGTCCTGGAAGTATAGTCGGCCGTTCAAAGACCCTGGTGCATGTTCCCCCCTCTTTTTTGTTTCACCAGTGGTTTTTCCCGATCTCTTCTAGGGAGAGAGGGAAGCCCAGGAAGCGCCATTCGTTTTGTGTGCCTTAACAGGAAGAGAAGTTCACGCCTATCCTGATCTGCGAGATAAGGCAGGTGAGCGGATGCATGGGCGGTTAAGCCGAAAATGGTGGAGGGAGGCTTCAGTTCGAAGTGAAGCCACTGGGTTTGCAGCCCAGAGCCTGCCATGGCTTTTAAGGCTTGCTCGGCAAAGATTTCTAGCACGTGGCTGATTGCAGCCTTATTCTACTATTGCAGCGCAGTGGCGCTTAGAAGTGGGTTAGATTGGTGAATCATGCAGTCAGTCATATCCTTTTTTCTATTGCGCTTTTGCTGTCCTTTGGTGTGATGTCACTTAAGCTACGGCTATAATATATTCGAGTTGACCCGGGAGTAAACTTCGACTACTTTCTGGATAAACACGTGTAGAGGCTCAATAAATCCAGGAACTAGAAAGTTTGGCTTTAAAGCGTTTGCAGAATAAAGCCATTAGCTGCTGTTGGTGAAAAAGTCTCCAGTCCCATTTGGCTGTTAAGTTTCTGAGTAAGGTGCACTGAATTAACACCGGTGCTTTTCATTTTCCCGCCTTCGGCGCCAGCGCATGCGCACTCTTAAGGCTTCTGTCTTTTTGAGATTTCCTTCCTCTCCACCCCCCGCTTTTTGCAAGGCGGTTGAGGAGCGAAGGCGGAGACCGCGGTGGCGGCAACGCGCCTGCGCGCAACACTGTTCGGTTCCCTTCGCGTCGTCACTAACTCGGTTGGACCCTAGGGGAGAAAAGACTCGAAAAGCACCACTCTTCCGGTCGGTCCGTGTTTTAAATAGCTGCCATATGAGGGGCGGAGGAGGTTACTTGCTGCGTCTGCCCTCCCCCCTCTTCCGTTTGTAATCCGGAAGTGTCGGCTGCCGCTGTTGTTGTTTTCAGCCTGACCCTCAAACTCCAGCGCGACTAGTTATGCGCCTGCGCGGCTGCCCCGAGAGCGGAAGAGCAGGAGAACAGCGAAGACGGGCAGAGAGGGCGGGGGGAGCTGGGAGGTCAGGAGAGGCGAAGTCGGCAGTTATTATGCTGCGCCGGATCCTGACCTTACTCGCTCATCCTTGTTTTCTCCCCAGCAGCGGCCCCGGAACCGTCAGGAGCGGCAACATGTTCTACGCGGTGCGGAAGGGCAGGAGGACCGGCGTGTATCGCACCTGGTAAGCGAAGCCACACCTGGAGTGGCCAATCTCTCTTCTCCCTAGGGCCTAAAAGCTTCGTATTCCTCCCAGTCTGGAAGGGACCCCGAGGGTCATTGCTCCACCTCCCCCCCCCATGCAGGATTTTTTTTTCTTTTTAGTAAAAAAAAAGTTGTATTAATTTTTTTTCTTGATTTACAAGAGCGTGTGCGTTGTCTCTCAATAATATTAATTAATAACAGATGTAACTGATCTGTCGAAAGTACAGAGAGAATCAAATTTATGCAATAATAATAATTTTTATTTATACCCCGCCCTCCCCAGCCAAGGCTGGGGTCAGGGTGGCTAACAAGCAATAATAAAAACAAGTTGAATGAATACAACTTAAAAACAAGATTAAAATACAACATTAAAATATTGAAACATTTAAATATTAAAATGCAGCCTCATCACAGGAGAAAGGAAAAGTGGTACGTCTGGATACGAACGGGATCCGTTCCGGAGCCCCGTTCGCATCCTGAAGTAAACGTAGCACGCAACTGCGGGGGTCGCGTTTCGCTGCTTATGCGCATGACGTCATTGTGAGCATATGCGCGAGCGGCGGAACCCAGAAGTAACGCGCTCCATTACTTCCGGGTCGCCACAGAGCGCAACCCAAAAATACTTAACTTGAAGCTACTTCAACCCGAGGTATGACTGTACCTATATCCGTGTTGCATAGCTGCCCAATGCAGAGCTCAAACCCACAACCCTGAGATTAAGAGAGTTTTGTTCTCTACCCACTGAGCCTGTACCAAAGAGCTCAAGGCAGCAAACATCTCTCACTCCCCCTTTTTTAATAAAAAAAGAACCCATTCTCCTAACAACCCTGTCAGGTGGTGGTACTGAGAGCAGGTGTCTGGCTCCGGGCGAGCTTCATAACTATGTAGAATTTAACCCAAATCTTCCTCACACTAGTTCAATGCTCTTAGTTCTGTGGGGCTTTGCATTTAAGTTACTTTAGAAACAAAAATTGGTTAGATTTATGTAATGTTTCCAGGCCCCAAAGTGGCTTGCATAGCCTGCCCCGACGTTTCTCCTTTGAAGGGCTAAAACTATGGTGGATTATTGAGGTTGGGAAACTTTCCTTCCAAGAACTGTGTGAGGATTGCCCTTCAGCTGATATAGGGGAAAGCTTTGTGTCCCCAGATTTGCTTCAATGAAGAGTAGGTGGCATTGGAGATAACACATTTATTTTTTTAAAATAATAATAATAATAGCTTTATGTTTTTATAGGGAGGAATGTAAAGAACAAGTTGACAAATATAAATATGCTAGCTTCAAGAAGTTTTCAACAGAGGAAGATGCTTGGGACTTCGTAAATGATGGATCAACAGGTACATTTTGTCATTCAAGTGGTAAGCACTCTGTAAAGGGTTGGTGCTTGGCAGAAATTTTAAGAGTAGCCTTCTGGTAATTAGTGTGGGCGTGCTAAATGCTTCCCGCAGAAAGCTTGATATACTTGTCACTGGTCGGCTGTATTTCCAGATGGCACAGGCTGAGTTCTCAGTTCTGGGATGTTTTTTTATGTAGGCTAATTGCTCCACCGAAGATTTAGGATCTGGCTTGGTTTTAAGTGAAAGTGGTGGATTTGCATTAATAGCGGTGAGAAGTTACAGCTGAAAGAAGGGAAAGTCTAGACCCTTGCATATCTCATTTTGCAGTAGATCAGAGGTGGGGAAAATATGGCTTTCCAGATGTTGGACTACAACTCAAACCATCCCTGTCATGCTGTCTGGGGCTGATGCAAGTTTGAGTCCATCAACATCTGAAAGGCATCAGATAAGGGGCCTGAAAGACCTTGTAAGTAAAATAATTTCTTTGCTTTATGAGAGTGTTCAAGATTTTTAGATAGTGTACTGCTTGACTAACTATTGAAGATGGTTACATTCCCGTGGGCTACTTTAGAAAGCTAGGAAATGAAGACTACATTCTGTTGCTTACTTCCTTGGGAATGGGTCCTGCTGAACTCAGTGGGACTTATTTTTGAGGAAACATGTAAGATCAAATTGCAGTTTCGATAAACCTACAGTTGCATTGGAGCTTGGGCCACGTGACTTTTGTATGCAGATCATCTAGCACAGGAAGGACTTGTACTGGCAATTGCTTTGTCACATAATACAATGTGTTCCCTTTAAACTAGGCACACTGGCAGGGGATGCAGGACATGCAGATGCATCACAACCTAATGACCCAGCGGTTGTTACAGAAGGTGCTCCTCATACTTGTCTTGGTGTTTGTAGTGCTGTAGCAGATGCATAATGCGCCAGGCTGCACACCTCTCTGCTTTCATTCTGGAGCTTTTCTAATGTGCTTTGCATTACTAAACTGCAACCTGGCTGTCTCTCATTCTTGCTCAGTGTGGTATTTGCCAGAAAGAGAGATTCAGTGTTTCAGTGCCACCGCTGGATTGCTTTCGCCCAGGATACTGGTTTAGTGCTTCCACATATTTCTGTTGGTGGCTGAATGTCATGGACTGAGTGCTTGGAGAAGGGACATAGAAAGAGTTGGGAGTATAAAAATAAGCAAGTGCTTCAGATAGCTCAGGACAAATTACAGATTCATGAAAATATTCCCCAGGTTTTGTTGTAAGTTTTGTATACAAAACTTACTTGATTATGGCAATTTGTTAGACTTGTTAGTCATTTGGTACTCAAAGGTCTCCAAGCAACTTAACACAAGGTACATTACACCAAACAATGGAAGAGTTACATTAAATGTGTTACTTGGTTGAGAATCCAGAGTATCACGTGAGCACAAATAGGGCATTCCTTTATGGTACATTTGAGACGCTGGCACACTGTTCAAGAGTTCTCAATGGTTGCCTATCTGTATAGTAGGCAATACAGATCTACATAAGCCACTCACAACTTGTAACGCGTATCTAATATGTGGAAAAACTACCGTGTCCTAATTGTTTTGTAGTAGATACAGCTAAGTAGTTCTAGAAATTGCCAGTGGATTTCCATGAGCTCATCTTTTGTGTGGATCTGTGCTGCTCTCCATTTAATCACTGAAAGCATACTTCTACAAGTTAGCACTGCTCACTCTTTAGCCTTGTAGTATATCCCTTATTGTGTCTCTCTCTGTGTGTTGTTACGCGTTTTTCTGCAGTCCTGCTCACAGTTAATTCATGAGTTAATTTCTAATTACTTTAGAGGGACTTCATTTATGTGATTGTGGGTGTATAAGGTTCTTGAACACGAATATTATACTTTCAATGTGATTTTTTATTTTTTGCATTTCGTTTCTTCTACGGTTTCGATAATGCAGCTTATGAAAGACCAAGAAATAATAGGTTCAAGGGTAAGAAGACAACATCGTGGTCAGATTATAGTTCATACAAGAAACCATATGAACAGCCCTCAGAGAACCAACGTGAGAGAAAGCGTGTAAAATATACCGAAGTACCTTACACACCTCCCGAACGCAAAGATGAATTCTCATATATGGGTAAGTGCCTTTATTGTAGCAGGTGACTAAACAATGTTGTTTCCTTAAAAATTTTAAATAGAGCTTTTAAGCTGTTGTTATTTATTAAATTTGTACACCGCCCTTCTATCCAGTTTACAACATAAAAAATATAAGATAACAAACCCCCAAATACCTAAGAAAAACAAGAGGAAAAAAGAAAACCAATAGCGCTCTCCCTACCCCATTGGAAGTTCTTTGCATATATTTAATTAATACGCAAAAGAGCTTTGCAGTCTTCTTACTCTTGGAAATGCACAAGTCACTCCTATTGAAATTGACTTAGCTGTTGCCTAGTGAGTTATGACACAATCCAAACCCTCTTTGCTGGAGGGTGGTTAGGTGGAGGTGTCCCTGTCAACCTGCAAGCAGAAGTGCCACTAGTGGGTTTCATATCAGCGGTAGCCAATAGAAATTGCTGGAACGTGTATTCCAAGGGAAGGATTTCACCTGCCCAGGATCCCTTGAGTTGCACCCACTGTTGTTACATGACTGCTTTGGGCCCACTTGCTGGTGCAGTGATTTGCTTCCCCCATGACCTTCCACTCCCGCTGTTGTGTGAAGCAAGTTTGTGGATTCAGCAGTGGCCCCAGCACTAAACCAGAGTAGTCCAGGTTTTGAACTGCACCATTAGTGGCTGTACAGAGTTTGGAATCCAGGTCTTAACACATTGACCGATAACAATTTTTACACTTGAGAGCTTTTCCAGTACAGTCGAACCTCTGGTTATGTAAACTTTAGCATGTGCGCGCAGCATACCCGGAAGTATTTTGCCAGGTTTCGCCCTGCGCACATGCGCAGAAGTGGTCATCAGGTTGCGGAAACCTTGGGATTTGACCAGACCTCCGGAATGGATCCCATCTGCAACCGGAGGTACCACTGTACTGAATTAGGGATATATGAATGCCTCCATTTAAAGAAGAGAGATCTACTTCACAGTTCAAAGTAATGTACAGACATTCTGTGTGGAGCTCTTACATAGTTTGCATAGGATTTTATATTTGATTATATCCCATTTATCCTCTGCTTAAGCTACTGCAGATTTCTGTACTATATATAATAAGTCACAAACTTGTGTAATAGGTTCTAGTAGATGGTGACCCTTAGTATAATAAATCACTTTATACCTCCTGGTAAATAGGTGAAATAACTCTTTGATGGAGTCAAAGACCCATGGGAGACAAATGTTTTAAAACTTGTGTTTTTTATCTTTTTATTCTGTGAACCTCCCTGAGATCTTGTGATGAATAAATCGAATAAATAACAATAATGTTAACGTGACATACAGCTATTTTGGTAGCTCACCATCTTTTTCTGAATACAATAATTCAAAACAAAGTGGCTCAGTTGTGCTATGTCCCTTGAAAGCCAGTCTGCATTGGGAACAGCACATGGCTTGTTTGTATGGGTTTTTTTTTTTTACTCATTGTTCTAAAATATGTCCTGTGTGTATTTTTGTGGGAACCTCAATAAGATTTTAATTTGGCAGTAGTATGTTGGGTTGTCCTGATCACCTTTCTTAAATATCAGAACTAAAATACTTGACGTCCATCCAGCTGGCAATATTCCTGCTGAATTAATTGTCCCATTTGCATTTGTAGGAGATTATGCAGTTGTTTATACTGATGGGTGTTGCTCAAGTAATGGGCGCCGTAAAGCCCGTGCTGGAACTGGTGTCTATTGGGGACCCGATCATCCTTTGTAAGTAAGAAATGAGTGGTCCAATAACTTGCTATAAAAACCATTCTAATAATTCTTATATTTTTTTTGGCGGTGATCCCTATTGTTGTTTGCATCTGGACATGGTATTTTCCATCCTTCAACTAATACTATTTTCAGAAGAAACCTTTGGCTAGATTGTGGACCCGCTTGATCCAATCTTCTGGCTCTTGTGAAGAGTTGCAGGTTCCTGGCCTCATCCACTCGGCCAGGTGAATCCAGTCCAAGCATAGTTTCATTGGTTGTAGACTGCAGGCTGTAAGAAGAAGAAAAAGTGTGCATGGCCACTGTCCACTGCTTTCCTAAGCAACAAAGAGGAGCCTGAGTCAGCCTCATGGTGCCGTCTTGATATATCCCTTTTCTTCTGTTTTGAAGGAGTTCATGCTTCTTCAGATGGATAAAATGGCCACCTCCTTGCCCACCAAAGCAAATGTCCAGAAACCAGACTGGTAGGAAGTCACATTATGGAGGCTAGCACAGTGGTGTCCAAAATAGCTGCTGAGATGTCCCTGGCAGAAGCAATTAATGCCAGGAGCATCTGTCAGAATTCGCTTCCAAAGCATTCAGTATAATGTGTCTTCCTATCCAGCTGAAGATCTTCAGGGCTTGTGATATGTAGAGGGAAAGTATGGCCTCTGTCATTTGTCCAGGTGGATGGTCAGAGTTGGAGCAATTTGTTGTCTACCAATCCTGTCCTTTCCGTGGTCACATTTGAAGGAAATGGCTCGTTTGATGAATGTGTGTACCAAAGGAAAGTAGTGACTGCTAAAAAAATAATAATAATACATGGCCATCTTCCCAGGGGCTTTCTCTAAATCATTCAGAATCAAGAGCACTAGCCATTCATCACATCTTGCACTGGCAGCCTTGAAAGCATGAGAAGCCCTTCAAACCTTCCAGTTGCTCTTGGGGGAAATGTGAGATCTGGTAGTGGCCTACTTGGCTCCCTACTTTCCTCTCAAAGTGGAGCAATAAGAGGTCTGCCTGACTGAATAACATAAAACATAACACTTTAAAATAGCAAGGATTGGATTTCCATTCCCAGGAGGTGCTTTCGGCCTTTCTACTTAATCCCTCAATGCCATAGTTCCTCAGCCCATCTCACTCAACAGGGTTTCCTAACCCTTGGATGGGTTTTTGGCAGGGGCTGTTGGGGACAGGCGGACCATAGCCTTCCTCTGGCATTTATTTTAATCCAATATGAGCAATTCAGGCAGAAACAAACATGGCGTAGCACTAAATTTGAAAATCTGTGGTTTGAAGGAAGAACAATATTGGTTTTCCTATTCTTATAAACATGCAGACTGTCTTTCAGGTCACAGATATATTTTGATCCCTATATTAGCCTTGAAATGTTTCATGCATGAGAAAAATTACTTGAATGTTGTATGTATTTTGTACTCCTACAGAAATAGTAGTGAAAGACTTCCTGGGCGGCAGACTAATCAAAGGGCTGAAATACATGTAAGTTAAATGGAACACAGAATTGGCACAATTGAGTGCTTGAGCCTTTTAGTTTTAATGGAAATGCACGTCTGTTTCAAGGGGGGAACTGCATGGATATATATATAGAGAGAGCGTAGTTTGGAGAAATTGAAAGAACAATTAAAAAAGTTATCTCATAAATCCTAACAAGAGATTGCATGATTGATAGGCTAGTGACGCAGAATAATTATGTAGCTATTATGAAAATTCATAAAACCTAGTTAAGTAATTGGCCATGGCGTCCCCCCTCCCCAATTGTCTTTAACATAATTTGCATCAACTTCTGGACGAACAGTGCTAGAATTGCATTACATTGCTTTTGTGTTACAATTTTGAAACTTGGCATCAGTATTGATGGTTCAGCTTCCTTTCTGCTGAGTTGTGTATTCTAAATGTTTTCCGTAGGCAGCTTGCAAAGCAATAGAGCAAGCCAAGAGTCAAAATATCAATAAACTGGCAATCTATACTGACAGCAAGTTCACCATCGAAGGTAAGTCATTGTGTATTGGGAATAAGTAATAAGGCAAGAAGCATGTGAAATGGCCTTCTGAAAGGAAAATAAGTTTGTGCAGGGCATGGAACTTTGTATTTTGATTATTTACCAGACGCTTCCAGCACCTTTCTGGGAGACCAGAGTTCTAGTCCCACTTGGCCATGAAGCTCACAGAGTGACCTTGGGCCAGTCACATTCTCTTGGTCTAACCTACCTCACAGCATTGCATGGATAAAATGGAGAGTGAGGGGAGAACTATGTGTACAATCTTGTGCTCTTTGGGGAAAAGGTGGGCTAGAAATAAATAACTTTCCAATGATCAAGACCTAGGAAGTTAGCATGAAATATATAATGAATGTTTGCTTTTGATGTTTAAGTAGATCCTGGTGGTAAGCAGGCATGTGAATGAGTGTTGGGTGTTTTTCTATTAAAAGCGGCTTGGGAAGGGTTTACATTGAAAGCTAACAAATGCTGCTCTGCGGAGAATACTTAATCTACTTAATCAATAGTAGAATTATGGCCAAGGGAGGCTGTTCTCCATATACTGTTTCTTTTCCAGCCAACCCCCAGTCCCAAGATTTACCAGCCAACATTGCCTTTCTGGATTTATCCTCTTTCAACTTGGATGCATTTGTTCTCAAGCTAGGGACTGGCATTTCCTATGTTTAAAACCCATATTGGCAGGGATCCAACAAACCTGATAAATAAATACCCATATATACCCAGAAGGTGACTTCCTTCTCAAAAGCAAAGGTTAGAAGTGTGTTGGTAACTCTAGAATCCACATCGGGTTTTAACTTTTTATTTCGAGAGAGACCTGAACATCTGCAGATGTTACCCGCTATCTACGCTTGAAGTGGGTCCCTGTCCACAAATGACCCCTTCCAGATCTGGACTTCAGCTTCTACTTACGGCAGACAAGACCAGCTATAAGCTGACCGGTGCTTAAAATGGTGGTCCCAAAGGCCAAATGGAATATTCATTACTTACAATGGGCTGCAAATTTATTACAGCAAACATTCAGTGCCTGCCTAGACCTGGCTTGGATTCACCGCCATGTGCACTTCTTTGAACAACACAACTGGATGGCATTTTGCAGATGTGCGGTAGAATCCGAGGACAATTTCAGCAGTCCTTTAAAAAAGTCACGATTCAACAGATGCATCTTATTCTTACATAGGTATGACAAGCTGGGTTAAAAACTGGAAGAAGAATGATTGGAAAACATACAAAGGAACAGATGTAACAAACAGAGAGGACTTTGAAAGGCTTGCTAATCTTTCGGAAGGCATGGATATCCAGTGGGTAAGTTATGAGGTTTGAAAAGGCGGACTTCATAAATAGCAAGTGCATACTATTAAAAATGGATGTTAACAAAATAATGCAAGTAATTCTGTATAGTAATGGAAATGTGCAAGTGTTTGGTACTAGTCCAGGGGAAGGCCAGTGTTTTGTTACGTTTTGAATCAGAAAACAGCATTTTATTCTGACCCCGTGTACTTTTCTTCACCAGTTTTTTGGGGGGGAATTGAAATACAATGTTGCTTTCTAACTTTTTGGCGGGGGGGGGGGAGCTGGGGGAAAATGTCTTACCAACACGCTGCCTTAACAGTAGCATACCATTTGCATGTCTATTCCCTAGCTTTTGATAAAAACAAGAATTGAGTATTGGCATTTTTTAAGAGTCATTTTTGGCACTTTGAACTGAAAGCTGTCTCGTGAGATGTGGAGGGTGGGGAGATAGTCATAAAATGAAGATGGTTGTACAGTTGCAGTAACTGGTTCAATTTACTGTTAACAGAAACACGTTCCAGGTCATTCTGGCTTTGCTGGAAATGAAGCGGCTGATCGACTAGCAAAAAAAGGAGCTGGAAAGTCCTTGCCCTAGAATGTGTTAGAAATATCCATTGACTTTGGGGGCAGACTCACAACATTTCTGACTAACAGGCTGCGATTGTGATGGATAAATGTGAATTTTACTGACTCGTATCCAATTTCTTGATACTGAGAAGCCTCAGGTTTGGATACTTAGGATTATTCGAAAGACGGCAAGAGATACTTGAACAAAATGCTTGTTTGATGCATTCTGGTTATGAAGAGTTACGACACCGCAGAATTTTACGTAAGGCGTTACCAGACCATGTCATTTGTTTCACAGTTGTACATTCAAGAGGTGTTTTATATAAAAAATTATAATAAAAGTTTTTGTTTTTCATCTTGGCATCTCAACTGCAATAGATAATAACAACAAACACCAAAATCATAGATTACAACAGCATGTGCCAAATACACATCAGTAGCAACCTCAGGACAATATATTAATATATTCAAATCAGCCCAAAAAACTGCTCTAATTCATACTTTAATCCACATGCGGGGAGCCTGTTATTAACCAAGTTATTGGTGGGTGGGGCCAGAAGCAAAAATGGGAAGAGTAGCAAATCTACATTTCTGACTGTTTAAGATAGGTACAGTGGTACCTTGGGTTAAGTACTTAATTTGCTCCGGAGGTCCGTTCTTAACCTGAAACTCTTCTTAACCTGAAGCACCACTTTAGTTAATGGGGTCTCCCACTGCTGCACCGCCGGAGTACGATTTCTGTTCTCATCCTGAAGCAAAGTTCTTAACCCAAGGTAATATTTCTGGGTTAGCAGAGTCTGTAACCTGAAGCATATATAACCTGAGGTGCCACTGTAGTTGTTTCTGCACAGAGTCCACCAGGCAACCCAGAGGCATTGTTGGAGTTCAGAGATACACTCCAGTCACAGAAACACTGGAGGATGGTAAAGTAGGTTTGGTGCGGTATGCCGTACAGAGAGAGTCCCAAGGGCCTGATAAGAAAGGCCTGGGGGGGTCACATTTTGACCTATGCCAACAGAGGATGAGGTGATCCTGCCCCCCCAGTTCCCTGTGGCCATGGAAAATTTGCTCACGGGTTACCACCCAGCACAAACTGGGTATTGGGGATGGTAAATAAATATCCTTCTAGAGTTAGCAGACCACTGCTGGTTTAAAAGCCCTCCAGGAAATTCAAGGGCACCAACTGGATCCCAGCAACTGTGTTGTGGCCATTGCTTATGTAGTTGTGTGCCTCTCCAAATGGATTGACAATAATAGTGCAGAGAAATGCATTCCAAGTCTTGATTTTTTTTTCCCTGCCCAGACGCCCTGCGATTTGACTTTGACAGTTTTCATGGTTCTCTGAGATTATTAATGACCTCTCCTGACCAGTCCTCTCTTCATATTCCCCTTCATCCATCAGAGAGCATGGTGCTGTTGATCTGTCTCTCCTTGAACTGGCAAGGCAGAAGTCATTTGCCAATCTCCCTGGGAGGTGATGGCTCAGAATACACAGCAGATGTTTTATTCCGCAACTCTTCTCCCTCCTAGAGCTTCTCCCCGTCTGCTGAGGTTATTGCTTATTTTGCCAGGAGGAGGAGATGTTGTATTGTCATCAAGAAACCTGGAACCATGAGAAGCGCTATGATTCGTGGACGACTTCAGTGGTCTAATTTCTGCATATTTACAAGGTTATTTTATTTGGGCAATGCAAAACAAGAAACCCACAAAGTTTGTTCCACCCCCCCCCCCCATACCTGATACACTTTAATTTATTTTTCTTTTTGTTGAAATAATTAGACGATACTACCATAAAAATGCAGGATAGAAATTGCAAACATTGATAATAAATACTGGCTGATAAAAAGAAACTGACATTGCAAAGGCCCGTTTGTTTTTAGATGTCTAAAAGAGGCGAGGAATGATTCGTGCCAACCAAACATCTACTGGCAGAAGGAAGGGGATGCTTAGCCAGTTTTAGTCACCAGCTTCTATGTCCCAGCTAATGTCACACAGGCTTAAGGGGCACAGTATTGTATTTTGACTTGTCCCATAGAATGTAATGCAGTCAAGGCAGAAATGCGGCTCAACCCAACCTCTAAAAGGCAGGCACTTCCTATAGAAGTGGCTGGAGTTCTCTGCAGCTTGCTCTCATTGTTTATGGCCCATTAGTGCAGCCTTCCTGGTTTAAGGCTATTTTACAATCACTGCAGGTAGTGCAAAAGATGGCTTCAAATTAGAAATGGATCTGAACAAGGGAGGAAAAGGTTGGATATATGCCAGGCATAGGCAAACTGGGCCCTCCTGATGTTTTGGAACTACAGCTCCCATCATCCCTGACCACTGGCCCTGCTAGCTAGGGATGATGGGAGTTGTAGTCCCCAAACATCTGGAGGGACGAAGGTTGCCTATGCCTGATATACACCATAGAGAACGGCTACAAAGTCTGGAGGTTGTCCTGCAATGGTAACCATGTCTACTCAGATGTCCTGCTGAATTCAATGGAGCTTATTCCCAGATCGCAGCCTTGGTCAAGATTTGAGGCTGCAATCCTGGGCATGTTACCACAGTGAACAGGCTGGGTCTTGCTTCCAAGTACATGTGCGTAGAATCAGGATGTATGTAATCAGGGTGGGTGATAAATAAAAGAGCACCTCAAGCTTCCCGATTGTCTTGTCTTGTATATTTGACTCTAAAAAATGTGTTTATAGCCTTCATTTTTACTTACTTACTTGCCACAATGACTTCCAAGCAGTATACAAATATAAAACCAGTTATAAAAACATGGCCACACACCATTAAAATACACAATAAAATAAGATTTTTCTGTGTGTGCATTAGTAGAGATAAGGATGCCTATGCATTCAGCAGCTTTTATTTTCTCAAACAATAAGAAGTTTTTCTCCCAGAGAGATTTGAGGGGAAATTCCATCTTCCAGGAGGCTTGTGGCCTTCTGTCATGCTAGTATGTCACTAGTCGCAAACATCCACATGACACATCTTCTAAATATTAAGGCTTTGGTTGTAAGTGTGCCTTCTGCAAATAGAAAGACTCTTCATTCATGGAAGGCCTTAGATCAGGGGTCAGCAAACTTTTTCAGCAGGGGGCCGACTGTCCCTTCAGCAGACTGTCCCTCAGACCTTGTGGGGGAGCTGGACTCTATTTTGGAAAAAAAAATACGAATTTCTATGCCCCACAAATACCCCAGAGATGCATTTTAAATAAAAGCACTCATTCTACTCACACGAAAACACGCTGATTCCCAGACCGTACACAGGCCGGATTTAGGAGGTGATTGGGCCAGATCCAGCCCCTGGGCCTTAGTTTGCCTACCCATGCCTTAGATCCAGCAGAGAATCCTGCTGGTGGAAGAAGAAAACAGCTTTCGATATAATATTTCCCTCCAGCCTGCTGCAATATTTTGGAGGGTCGTTCAACCTTAGAGAACAGATTTCCAAGGGGCCGCAAGGGGAGGGGAAATTGGTGAAAGCTGCCTCCTTTCTTTTCTGTTAGCAGGAGCAAACTCAGAATCGAAGCCTGTGTACTTAATGGGTATGTTCACACACAAGCCATGAATCCTGGTTTAATAAACCACAACGTTACATGTGACCTATCGGATGTCAGCCAACAATGTTAGATGCGGAGAGCCTTTGCTTCTCCAGATTTTGCTGAACTACAACTGCCCCAGGAAGCAGGACAAATGGTCAAGGATGATGGGAGCTGTAGTTAGTTCATGCAACTAGTTAGAGTGGAGAACTTTGCTTAATGTCCCAACGTGAAATTCTGGTTTGTTGCATCTAAACAAGGCAGGATTAGAAAAAAAACAGCTTTTAAACAGAGGTTGTTGGCTTACAAATCCTGACCTTTTGGGGAGCAACAAAATCCCAGATTGGACATTACGGGAAGTGATTCCTGGTTTGTTTACTCAATCACATGAAGGAAGAAGTAAATAGGCTTCGCTCACCAGCATGCTGCCAATTCACATTGCTGTTTATTAAGCCTAGCTTATGATAAACATGTGAACTTGGCCACTATAGCTAGCTATTTAAAAGGCACTAGTCACATGGTAATTTTACATGTGGAAAAGGCAGGCAAGGAACAGTATTGTAATACAGGATTTGGTTCACATATATCTGAAAGGAACATGAAACATCTATTAAATAACGTTTTTAAAAAGTGGAAGATCTTTTGGAAATGCAATTTCTCCCACGCTCTCCCTTGCAAAGCTACCACTGAGGGATGAAATCTGCATTGTAACTGAAGAATGCTGAATAAAATAAGGACTTCACTGTAACTCAATGCCTATTTATTTGGGTAAAAGCTCCACGGAACACAATGAGTGTGTGTGCAGGCGCTTGCCGTCTTAGGATAACATTTCTGGCATCTGATGAGGCGCACTCTGGTCCACAACAGCTTATAGGGAGCCTCAGTCCCTCCAGATGCCATTGGACCACAGCTGCCATCAGGTAGCATGGCCAGGGGACGGGGATAAGAAATGTCATAATAGCTGCCAGGCAACATGTTCATTACCCGCTGGCTTATGCCACAATTTCTTAGGGGGGGGTAATCAAATGTTGTGCGCTTCTAATTGTTCCATCTGCACAAGCATTTCCATTTGCCGTTCAGGATTATCCCTCCTTGCACCCTGCTCAATTTTGGGGGATGCACAGGGGAAGAAGGGGCAAAGCCCCGTTGCCCCATTGAAGTCCTTGTGTGGGACTTCTGCTGACAAGGCTCATTACGTGAATCTCACCCATAGTTTTTTTAAGTGCCATAAGGCTCTTGGGACACGGGTGGTGCTGTGGGTTAAACCACAGAGCCTAGGACTTGCCGATCAGAAGGTCGGTGACTCGAATCCCCGTGACGGGGTGAGCTCCCGTTGCTCGGTCCCTGCTCCTGCCAACCTAGCAGTTCAAAAGCACATCAAAGTGTAAGTAGATAAATAGGTACCGCTCCGACGGGAAGGTAAATGGCGTTTCCGTGCGCTGCTCTGGTTCGCTAGAAGCGGCTTAGTCATGCTGGCCACATGACCCGGAAGCTGTATGCCGGCTCCCTCGGCCAATAAAGCGAGATGAGCGCCGCAACCCCAGAGTCGGTCATGACTGGACCTAATGGTCAGGGGTCCCTTTACCTTTATTAAGGCTCCCTTGTTTTCCCAAAAAGCCCAGCGCTCCAGCAATAGTTTCAAAGAACGTTAGCCCAGGAAAAGAAAAGAAAAAGATTACCACTGCAGTATTTAACTTTCTTCACCTGAGCTCTGAGACCTGAAAACAAGAACTCAAGATGGCCTACTGCTGACTGTTGTTTCTCAGCTCCCCCTGACCAGCCTTCTAGCTTGAGCCGAGAGATTTAAGAAAGCCTCCCATTACTTGCACCTTTAGAGCTCATTTTCTCTCTGCCTATCTGTCTTTTTCAGACAGCCTTCTGGCCTGCTTAGCTTAGAAGAAATTCCTTCAGTTTTGCCTAGAGGGACCGAGGGGAGCATTGTGAGGAGCATCTGACTCAGAATTGATTTGCCGGAGTGTTTCGCGTGGTGCGTTCCTAGCAGTCCGGGGAGCTGGAGAAAATGTAGGCCTCCAGGCATCCGTGGAGCAGGCAGGTGTTTTGGGGAGGGGGTTTTACAAGGGGAAAAAAACCCCTCCACTCCTGCTGATCGCTTCTGATCCTGCCCTGTGTCAGTTTTGGATACACCAGCAAAATTAAAATCATTTGATGTGTGGCAAGCTGTGCTTGGCATATGCTTGGAAATCCGCAAACGAGAGGGGAGCTGAATTAAAAATAATTGAGAAAAGGAAAAGGGGAGGAAAACCCCGACAACAACACCGAGATGCAACATTTGGTGTTTCCTTAGGCTCCTGCTGTGAGCAATGTCCGTCTGGAATTTAATGTTCAAGGAGATGTGTGTGTATATAGATTGAGCCTTGAGCGTAATAAATTCTTGGGGTCCTGCGCAGACTGGCAACCTGCCCTATTTCTCTCCTGCCAGATGAAAGGCAATAACGCTACCCGACTTTTCTTCTGTGCAAGCAGGCCCAATATGATGACAGCTTTCCACTTGATTGCCTATGTGGCAGCCGAATCAAAGGAATAAGCCACACACGCACACACATGCCCTGCAGTGAAGCTGTAATACCTGATCTTTGCCTTCTGGCATCAGAAATGCACGGCCTGTCTCTCTCCAGCCTCGCTCTTGCCTTCTAGCTTCATGCTAAAAGCCTGTAATGTTACAGGTTGCAAGGCTTAGTCCACAGTGTTTTGTGTGTGTGTGTTTCAGTGGGAAGAATCATTCTGATGCACGCTTACTTGGAACTAAGCCCCATTGAATAAAGTGAGATTTACTTCCTGCTGAACTAGTAGAGGTTTGGCAGGAACCATCCCGACCCTCTTTTAGATGTCTTCTGAAAATGGTAATTGTTTAGGCGGGCTTTCACGGTGTGAATTTCTCTCTAACCAACCTGTACCTACTGTTTAACCGATGCTTTTTATTATATGCTTTTAGAGATACTTTTACTGATTCTATTAAAATTTGTGTATGTTGCATAACATCTTAGTACACTTCATGAAAGTTCCACTTGTAGACATTTCAGTTAACAAAATAAACACACACACACACACACACACACACACACACACTTACCTGGCGTGGGAACCACAGGTGAGGCTCGTCTACTGCACTCCAGGTGTACTGACCCCCTACGATCTCCCAATGCAGGAAACTTGACTACATAATCTGTGGTAGTGGGGGATTGTGTTTGTGTACCCACTCCCAGAACACAGTGATGACTATGATACGATGCGATAATCTTTATTGTCATTGTCCCATACAGAACAACGAAATAGGAAAAATCTACATCAGACATTCAAAAGCCAACAAGCCTGCTATCCCAGCTATCCCAGCCTGGTTAGCCCCCTAAAAACTCTGATACCTCATTTTAAAATACAATATACTCCCATAGAGACTACCTTACACTGCGTTTAAAACCAAAATCGCATTTGAATAGAAACTGTTTCTCAGGCGACTAGTCCTAGTCTTTATAACCCTGTACCTTCTTCCAGAAGGCAGAAACTGAAATAGATTATTTCCAGAGTGCACACTGTCCTTCACTATCTCTGCAGCTTTCTTATGGCACCTGGAAGCATAGATTTGATCCAAGGTGGGAAGAGTGCACCCAGTTATTCTCTGTGCAGTCTTTACAACCCTGGACAGCATCGTTTTTCCCCACACCGTGCAGCTCCCAAACCACAAACACAGACCATAAGTTAATACACTCTCAACAGTACAATGGTAAAATGCCATCAATGGGTCCTTTGAGAGATTATTTTTCCGGACCCAGGTTAGGTCATCTCTCAACTCTATTCCCGGGGAGGGGGGGAATAGAAATCATATTCAAAAACTGCAATGTATAATTTGCTAGCACTGCAAGTATAGTCAAGAATGGTTACAATAAAAACTGAGTTGCAATCGCTGTTATCGCTTTGGCAGAAATCACTGCACAATTGTTGGCATCCGTCTGTCTTGAGGAACAATGGCATGTGCCTCTGGGGGTGAAGTCCAACCACTGGAGAATCACAGCACCTGCTGTGGCTGCAGAAACCGGTTAACCCAGGCATAGTCAAACTCCGGCCCTCCAGATGTTTGGGACTACAATTCCCATCATCCCTGACCACTGGTCCTGTTAGCTAGGGATGATGGGAATTGTAGTCCCAAACATCTGGAGGACTGGAGTTTGCCTATGCCCTGGGTTAACTTGTGACTGCTGCCTCCCACATTGTTTTGCTGTGTTAGCAGCACCGAAATGACCTTTCTGGGGTGCAAGCCTGGGCAGTGCTGCCCAAACAACAAGTTCCCCTTCTTGGCTTCGCTGATGTGATCCAAAGAAAAGCAGAACAATACGTCTGGCACGAGCTTGGCTGCAGGAGTTGCCGGAAGGAGGAGTAAAAGGAGTCATCCAACCGTCCTAGGGACTCCACTCCGTATTGGTGTAGGGTTTACTCCTTGGCCCTTTCTTCTCCCAAAAATGTCCCATAAGACAGTGGGCATGGCATAATGCAATCTTATTAAAAGGCAGGGTATTATCCAACACTGTTCCAGTTATTTCAGTAGAGGGTGTCGTGACTGTCTGGACCATGCAGAGACTACTGTTGATTGCAGTCATCCAATTCTGCTAAGGTCTTGACTATCAACTGAAATCACCCACCAAAAGCAACAGTTCGATGATAAGAGCATCTCTGTGGTATGCAGAGGATCCCAGGTTCAGTTCCTGGTAGGGCTGGGAACATGCCCTGTCTGGAGAGCTTCTGCCAATCAGTGTAGACAGTACAGTGGTACCTCGGGTTACAGACGCTTCAGGTTACAGACTCTGCTAACCCAGAAATAGTACCTTGGGTTAAGAACTTTGCTTTAGGATGAGAACAGAAATTGTGTGGCAGCAGCGGGAGGCCCCATTAGCTAAAGTGGTACCTCAGGTTAAGAACAGTTTCAGGTTAAGAACGGACCTCCAGAACGAATTAAGTTCTTAACCCCAGGTACCACTGTACTGAGCCAGATGGATCAACAGTCTGACTCAGCATTACGTAGCTAGACATGTGTCTAGAGATTTCTATAATCCACTGGTGACCATGACCAGTGGATTTGAAAAAGGATCTTTTTCTGTCTTGAGGCAACACTGGGTTCTCTCTCTGATGCTGGCGGGTGGGTGAGGTGAGTCAATCTGGGATTGACTGCTTCAGGGCTCATTTGTTCACCCTGGTATTTCCTAGGGGAGCAAATGACAACTTTCCTCAACATGTTGCCCAAGGAACAAAAGCAATTATCTAAAGTTATGCAGGCAGAGACCATTAAATTAGCCAGCAGCAGATTAACACTGCCAAGCATACTGTTGATTGCAATGAGAGAACAAGCAGCTTCCGCAATTAATTCTGCAAAGCCGCCCAAGGTTCAGGCTGACCTACCTTCCAAAGAAAGACCGGAGATAAGATCCAATTTGAAGGAGAAATCTTGTTTAACCCCACCAAGCCAGTCTTTCTTTTGCAAACCCACATGCCAAAGTAAACCTCCCACAAGCTATTGGAAGTCGTGCTGAGTCTTCTCGCAGAACATCTGGCAACATCACTTCCCTACAGGGGCAGCAACAGAATGAAATAACTTTTCAAAGATGGCAAGGAAATAGATGGAAGAACACTAGCTCAACCTGAGCATAGCTCAGACGGAAGGAATAGCCTTTCCAAAAAGGAGCTGAATGGGTGACACATTATTCCAGGTAGGAGCATCTGATGCTACAAGCTACAAGTCCACATGCACAGAACTGCACAGGGACTATGAAGAACAGGGTTTTTTTTTACAAATAATTTTGAGTACTCATCTCTGCAATTCAGGTGTTTGTTTTTATACAGCAGGACATTTGCCACCAGGGTTGAAATTACTTGGAAGTAAGTCCCCTGAAATCAATGGGATATATTTTCAAGTATGCATTATTAGGGCCAGTCGATAACTCATGTTATGTGTCTATTATAAATGACCTCTCTCGATATTTTATGGCTGAATTAGGCTGCAATCTTTCACACACTTACCTGGGAATAAGACCCATCGAAAACAATTGCACTTCTGAGTAGATATGCGCAGGATTCTTAGCCCTGATTCTTCTTTAAAAACTTGATTATGAGCGTCATCAAATTCACGGGTCTAGATTAGAATTTGACTTTTTTAATAAAAAAAAAGCCAGGGAAAAATCCACATAATTCGGTTTCTGCCTTTTTACTTTTGTGTTTTCTCTTCTGAGAAATGGAATTGCTGATTGATCTACCCTGGCAGCCACTCCAAATTCTCCAAGACTTGCTGTTCAGTTTTCTCCAGGAGCAGATTATTTTCAGATTTTGTGAAAATAGCCCAGGGCATTTCCTGTTTCGTCATGAGAGAGCAAATTTGGGTTGATGCTGCGATGTGCAAATGCCATCTAATAACAAGTAAGAGCAGCATTTATTGTATCAAAACATATGTACTCAAACTGATTATTTTGTATTGTGGTGCAAGTCCAGATAACTCGCAATCTACAAGCACTTAACTTGTGCACATTCAGCTTTACATGTTTGGCAATTTTTTAAAATAGAAAAATCAAAGGGAGCAAAAAGGGGGCGGGGAGCTTTGGCAATTCCACCCACCATTGCACCCAATGTGTTTTGACTATTGTTAACGGAGAAATCTGAGGGCTCCCTTGGACAAAAAAACAAGGACACCAGCCAGGAATACCAGAGCAAAACAGCAGCCAGTAGGCTTGGTCTTTATTGAAGACTGTCATGACAGGACTCCCACCACCAGGTGAAACAAAATGGAAGCCCCAAAGAAAAGAGCACCCAAACTTTTATTAGTTACTAATCCCCCAAACTACACCCCTAGAACTACATCACAACTACATAATGACTACATCATTGACACATCACAGAAAGGAGGGGTTGAGGGAGGAGTTGTGGAGGTAACCTTAGTGCCTTGTCACCTGGCTGGTTCCTCCTTTCCCCCTCCCCATGAGTCACTTCCAGGAGACAAAGGGGAGCTGGCAGTTTCCTGCCCCCAGAGGGAAGATCTGATCATTGTCCTTTGTTCCAGTCCATGTTGAATCCATTCCCATATGCAAGTCCTTTGTGACCTTGATGGTCTTCTGTCTGGGACCATCAAGGTTGTCATGCCAACTGGGTAGGGCTCCTGTGTATGTGCTGCTTGGTTAAGGGATTATGGCCGTCCTGTATCAAACCATCCTCCTTTGATAGTCCTTCCTTCATGGAGTAAAATAAAAGTGAACCAGTGTAAATCCAACGTATGGTTGATTTACTATGAATTTATAACAGAAACATCGCGTATGTCCTGTGTGAGTGTGTATGTGTCGTGTTTGTACAAACTGAATGATTGGGGGGGGGTGTTTCCTGCAACACTATACAGTATACTATTTTGGCTTCACGTCCTATCCCAAGAATGTAACCCATGTAAGCAAAGAGTTGCCTGTACCAGCTTGGGCAGGTTAACAAAATATACACACAAATACAAATCTTTACCAGGCAAATATCAGATGAGTCAGACACATGCAGTTCTTTCCCAACTTTCTTTTTAAAAAAAATTAATCAAATTTACTACATTCTCCACAAATACAGCGGCCAGCTTAATTCTGAGCCGTTCTATTTTCAGAGTACATTATGGGAGATTGATCCAACAACAACAACAACAACAACACTTTTATTATTTACACCCGCCCATCTGGCTGGGTTTCCCCAGCCACAATGGGCTGGCAGAAAGAAATGCCAGTTTTGTTTTGTGGGTCGAAAACAAAAGCCAGTACGGTAAAAAGTTTTAGTTCTCTCGCCCTACTAAGCTTTCCACGGTGCGGATATCACACAGCTAGCGCGGGCTGGTGTGAAACACACCATACCGTGGGAAGCTGCCCCAACAGGCAATTCACACGTGCACAAACGGTTCAGTTACTACACGACTCGGGGTGGAGACTCGGCCGCTGCTCCTTTTCCACGGGTCTTTTTTAAAAAACCGCTTTAACTCATAATAAAAATAAAAATTCCGGAGTTTAACTGGATTGGGATGGGGTGGGGGAAAGTGCTGCGGTTCTAGGAGGCTAACGCGCACTTTGAAGTGCCCCTTCTTGGCACAGCCAGACCCAGTTGCTCCTGCGCAGGAAGCCCCGTGCGTGGTTTCCCCTCCCCGGGAAGCGGAGAGGCGGAGCCGCCTTCCCTCCGTCGGGACTGGGAGCCTGGCTGGCTGGGAAGAAGGAGAGGCTCGGCCTGGGCGCGCCATGGTGGAAGCCTGGTATATGGACGAGTCGGCGGAGGACCAGCGCCAGGCGCACCGCCGGGAGCCCAACGAGCCCGTCAGCCTGACGCTGCTGCAGCAGCTGGGCGTCTTCTACTGGAAAGTAGGCAGGAGCGGGAGCCATTCCTGGCGCCAGGGCTCGGTTTGGAAAGGGGAGCAGGATCCAGGCGGGGCTGCGTTTCCCTCCTGTCCAGGGCGCAGCAGCCGGAGTCCTCAGCACAGCCGCCTGTGCGCTTTGGGTGCAGGTTGCGCGCACGCACACAAACATTCTCCCCCTCAAAGAATTCTGGGGGATGTAGTCCACCCCTCGCAGAGCTGCAGCTCCCATCCGCTCTTAACGAACTACAGCGCCCAGAATTCTTTGAGGGGAGGAATGTGCTTTGAAGGTGCGCACTGCTGCAGTTCGGTTTCCAGTCGCCAGAGCTGGGCGGCAAGCAGAGACGAGGCGCTTGCAATGTGGTAGAAGTTTGTTGGACTCCTAGTTGCCATCAGGTCCAGGGATGAGGAGAGATGCATCCGGACCACCTCCAGCCATTATTTATTTTATGTTTAGGGGTGTGTGCAGAACCGAGTTATCTGGTATGCAATTGGTCAGTTAGCTAATTAGTATTTTTTATGAGGGCCCATGCCCTCAGCCATGAAGATCACTGGGTGAACTTGGGCCTGTCATGTTCTCATGGTTTAACCCAGGCATAGGTAAACTCCGGCCCTTCGGATGTTTGGGACTACAATTTCCATCATCCCTACCTAACAGTACCAGTGGTCAGGGATGATATGAATTGTAGTCCCAAACATCTGGAGGGCCGGAGTTTGCCTATGCCTGGGTTAACCCACCCCACAGGGCTGTTGTGAATATAAAACCGACACAGTCCATATCTGTGCCCCCTCTGAGCTCATGGGAGGGAGGGTGAGAGACAGCTGTAGTTATCATTAATAATAGCATTCTTATTGTTGTTGTTGATAATAACTCTCAAAGGAGTAACTGTTAACGTGGTGGTAGCAAGAACAATAGTGAGTTGTGTGGTACTTTAAAGATGTAACATTTATTAATGCATAAGCTTTCCTGGACTAGAATCCACCTTATTTTTGAAATAATGATAATAATCATTTACTACATTTAGATCTTGCTTCTCTTCCAAGGAGCTGAATGCATACATAGTTCCTCAAATCTCTATTTTATCCCCACAACTTGGTGAGGCTGGTGTGAGGTCAAGAGATACTGACTGGCTTAAGTTTACCCAGCGAGCTTCATGGCTGAGTGAGGGCTTTTAAACCTGCCTTTCCTGCCTGTGCTCCAGCACTCTGCCCATGACACAGCGCTGCCTCTTCTTCCGATGTATGAATCGCCATCCCCAACAGGTGTGGAGAAAAACAGCCGTAAGCTGCTGGGCCCAGCGGCCATAAAATGCAGAATTACAGCCTGTGATAATTGTATGGAAAGCTTCCATGTGCCCAAGTCAAGCACAGCGACTCTTGACCCTCCTGTAAGTGCCAGAAATCCCCATATCACATGCTGGTCACCTGGTCCCTGAACAGTGTTTTTCTACTACACTGGCCACTTGCTTTGTTTCTGCTTAGCTTCAGCAAGGTGGCTGTATGATGTGCCCCTTGGCCTTCTACAGTACTCTGTATTTCACATTTGACTACAGATACTAGAGCGTGAAATACAAAAGCAGCGAGTGTGGAAAGCTCCTATTGTTTCCTTTTGAAATATGTGGAGATTGGGACTGGGGAAAAGGTTAGGCCCTTGCTTCCCTTGTATATTTGAATAGGCGGAGTGTACCGATGCAGACCTCAACCAAAGTGGATTGGGAGTATCTTTTGTGCTGTACCACAAATGATTGATTTGCTTAGCTCACAGAACCATAGAATTGTAGAGTCTGAAGGCACCATGAGGGCCGTCTAGTCCAACCCTCTGCATTGCTCAAACCCCTGACCCTGAGATTCATGCTGTACCAACTGAGCTATTCCAGAGATTAAAGATGTACATGTAGACAGATGGGCTAGCAAAACATTTTGCAGGCTCTTGACCTGGGACATCTTGTTTGCAAAGCAATGGTCATGGAAGTATTTTAAACTAAGTGTTCTCTCTATCCTACAGTTTATTTTAGAGCAGTGGTTCTCAAACTTTTTTTTATGGGCCACTTGAAAATTTTGGGGGCTCAGAGGACCACTTTGTTTGTGCGTCTGTGTATGCAAGCTAGAAATCAAAGCACATCTCTTACATTTTTTAAAAATAATCATAGTCTTGACTTTCTAATCTGATGGATGTGCCAGCTTTGCGTGTAAGCTAAATTCTCCATATTATATTATATTATATTATATTATATTATATTATATTATATTATATTATATTATTATATTATTATATTATTATATTATATTTACATACCCCTCCCATCTGGCTGGGTTTCCCCAGCCACTCTGGGCAGCTCCCAACAGAATAATAATAATAATGATAAAGTGATAAAACATCAAACATTAAAAACTTCCCTAAACAGGGCTGCTTTCAGTTGTCTTCTGAAAGTCAGATAGATTTCCTTGACATCCCAAGGTGAGTGTAATGTTTGTCAGCTTTGGTCTCAGGACATTATTCAGCATTCCTTTTCCATATTTGGACTTGAGGGTGGCAGGGGATGGAAATCTCACCTTGCAACAACAAATAATAATAATAATAAATAGTACTATTTGTACCCCGCCCATCTGACCGGGTTGCCCCCAGCCATTCTGGGCAGCTCCCAACATATGAAAACATAATAAAACATTAAACATTAAAAAACTTCCCTTATGAAAATCATGGCCCTAAGGCTATGGCTTTATTTGCCTGTTCAATAATCTACCTCTGGTCAAAACATCCTCTGTCCCCATTGTCAGAAGAAGAAAGAAAAAATCAATTGCATGGCCACATACAGCTATTCTTGACCGTTCTCCATCTGTTCCTCTAAGCACCTGAGTGGAGTTTGTGGGGGCCAAAAGTGATTTGCAGACCGGAGCTTGAGTACCTCTGCTTTAGAGTTTAGCATAAACCTTTGGGACTGCTCATTTAACACATATCAGCAAAGGAGTTTCTAGCACTCTTGCTGTAGTTTACATTACAATGTCAGTACAAACCATTGATTATCCTAGACAGGATGTGTGGTGAGTGGGCAGTGTGGACCTCCCACGAGCTCTGCGCTGCTTCCCTCAAGGTGCAACCCATTGCAATTACGGAACAAATACAGTTAAATCAGGACCCGGGCAGTATATTAAACTTGTGAAATAATCAATGAAGACCCCTTGATTCTTGTCGGCGTTTAAATTTAATCTCGTTTGTTTGCTGTGTCCCTGCTGCTCCCCCTATCAAGGCTAAATTTGTTGTTTTGGAAAGCTGCTCTGCCAAAGATGGCAGCCTGCCTGGAGGGAAATCCAGGAAGGGAAAGTTGTATAAAACAGCTGAGAGCTCTTCATGGATAGAGGCTTCTTGCAGGTGTAGCAGTCTTCCTTTAGGGGAACCCTGCTCTACTGTTGACAGTGGAAGGCCAGCTTCTCAACAATCCCTTTTTGATGAACAAAAGTGGTTTCAGAAACTTAGAACTTTATTGCCGGTTTCCAGAACTAGAGTAGCCAATGCTGTGCCCTCCAGAGAATTCTGGACTGTGAATCCCCACCACCTCCAACCATTGGGTATGCTCAAGGTTGTCATCTGACCTAGCCTGATGTTTAACTGAGAGTCAATCACATCATTTGAAAAATAAGACTATAGAGCTGCCTGGCCCCAAAATGGCAACTAGACATTCCGTTTTGGCAACTATAACCTTGGTTTAAGGAGCCATTTGGCTCCTGGCTTCTATATCTTGAGTGTTTTACACGGGACGTAAGCAGGTAATAGCACCAGGGCTTTATTTCCTCAGTGGGACGTGAGTGGCGCTGTGGGTTAAACCACAGAGCTTAGGACTTGCTGATCAGAAGGTCGGTGGTTCGAATCCCCGCGTCGTGGTGAACTCCCCTTGCTCGGTCCCGGTTCCTGCCAACCTAGCAGTTCGAAAGCACAAACTGCAAGTAGATACAGTGGTACCTCGGGTTACATACACTTCAGGTTACACACTCCGTTAACCCAGGTTAAGAACTTTGCTTCAGGATAAGAACAGAAATCGGGCTCTGGCGGCGCGGCGGCAGCAGGAGGCCCCATTAGCTAAAGTGATGCTTCAGGTTAAGAACAGTTTCAGGTTAAGTACGGACCTCCGGAATGAATTAAGTACTTAACCCGAGGTACCACTGTAAATAGGTACCACTCCAGCAGGAAGGTAAACAGCGTTTCCGTGCGCTGCTCTGGTTCGCCAGAAGCGGCTTAGTCATGCTGGCTACATGACCCAGAAGCTGTACGCCAGCTCCCTCAGCCAATAAAGCGAGATGAGCGCCGCAACCCCAGAGTCGGCCACGACTGGACCTAATGGTCAGGGGTCCCTTTACCTTTACCTAGTACAGTCGGAAGACTGACAATTGTGGGAATGTTCAGGGAGGCAGGAGAGGATATATTGCTTATTAATATCCTTCCTAACTTGCACTAGCAAGTTCCTTTACTTAGCAGAGTTTTACATTCACCTTTTAAACACACAGCCCAAACCTTTCCCCGCATGTCCAATCTAGGAAAACAAGGAATGTTGTACTTGACTGCTACTTATGTATCACATCCCACAACAACCTGCTCTGCAGAGTCATAAAAGCGTTTTGTACGTAAGGAGCGTTTGGGATGCAGCCGATCGCAATGACTGCCTCGTTTTGAACATTTCTGTCACCAAAACCCTTTTCTTAATTCCGCAGCTGGATGCTGACAACTATGAGACCGATCCTGTCTTAGCAGAGATCCGGAAAGAAAGGAACTACAACTGGATGGATATAATAACGATACACAAAGATAAGCTTCCGAATTACGAAGAGAAGGTATAATACATTCTGTCTCTTGTTTGGGCCTTGAAAAGGTTGCAAATGCTGGAACTCGCCACTAGAGTGTATGCCAGTTTCAGAAGTTTTGCGATTCTGCTGTTTGAACACTGGCTGTCCCTTTCCTGAGAACTAAGGCTGAAATCCTAGCCCTGCTTAACCTGAAAATAAGCCAAATTGAATTAAAAAGGGCTGACTTTGGAGTAGACATGGCTGGATTTTGCTGTCCGTCATGCAGTTGTTCTCCCTCCTGCCCCAGTGCATTTCAAAACCTATTATAATGGGAAGATATCTGCTTCCCTTCAGTTGCTGCCTATTATTTTTCTGACAGGGCTCCTGTACCTTCTTAACAGCTGGTGAATTCTGGAGTGCAGACTGGGGGATGAGTTGCACCTGTTTGATTTCTGCCTCCTATGCTGCTGTGAAAAGGCACAGCAAATGGGCTAGAAAAAATGGAGAAAGTTGGCACCAAGATGGCTGGCTTATGTATGCATGCGAATAACTTCCACCTTTTAACATGCAGTTAAGTGAGCATTAGGGACGTGGGTGGTGCTGTGGCTTAAACCGCAGAGCCTAGGACTTGCCGATCAGAAGGTTGGCGGTTCGAATCCCCGCGATGGGGTGAGCTCCCGTTGCTCGGTCCCTGCTCCTGCCAACCTAGCAGTTCGAAAGCATGTCAAAGTGCAAGTAGATAAATAGGTACCACTCCGGTGGGAAGGTAAACGGCGTTTCCGTGCCCTGCTCTGGTTCACCAGAAGCGGCTTAGTCATGCTGGCCACATGACCCGGAAGCTGTACGCCGGCTCCCTTGGCCAGTAAAGCGAGATGAGCGCCGCAACCCCAGAGTCGGTCACGACTGGACCTAATGGTCAGGGGTCCCTTTACCTAAGTGAGCATTTGGGAAGTTTTGGTGCCTGCTTTGGATAGAATTGTAGAGTTGGAAGGGACCCTAAGGGTCATGTAGTCCAACCCCCTGCAGTGCAGGGATATCACACTAAACTTGGGGTGGGGGGTTTCTGGCCCTCCAGATGTTTGGATCAAGCTCCTGCCAGCCCCTTCCAGTGTGGTGAGTGATGATGAGAACTGTAGTCCATTAATGTTTGGAGGGCAGAGGTTCCTCGTTCCCACGCAAAACCGTAGTTTGATGTGATTTTTGCTGCTTATTGGTAACCCCTAGACTACACTCCTCCATCTTACATCTGGCAAAGGCAGGGTGAAGTGAATGGGGTTACAGTATCCAAAGTTAATATAACTTGGCTTATATTCCACCTTTTCTCTAAGGAGCTTAATGTAATATCCGGTTCTCTCCACCCTCTCTGTTCCTCACAGCAGCCTTGCGAGGTAGGACAGGCAGAGAGAAAGCCACTCAGGAACTCCCATTTCATTTAACGTTCATTTCACTTTTAATTTGTATACCGCCTTTCTATATTACTACACACAAGGCAAGTTTACAAGCCAGAGAAACAACAACATAGGCAGCAAAGATCACACATGTAATATCAATCTGATCCAGTACAAAATACGTCACAACTACTTCAAAATAAACAACTGATATCAAACAAAGCAATATTCAGTTATCCATTAGAAGGTACAGTAATAGTAAACAGTAAAATTAAATATTAGCGAGTAATAATTAAATGGCTTCCACTTATCAATTACAATAAAGAATTACTAAACTATAATCGATAAAAATAATGGTAAGTCACAATGCATAAAATACCACAAAACATAAAAAACCATATAAAACGATCAAATTGAGAAACAAGGACACACAACTATTATTATTATTATTATTATTATTATTATTAATAATAATAATAATAATAATAATAATAATAATATTTATATATCCCTGAACTCCTCTTTGCTAGAACTTGGATCGCTAACTGCTGCACCACACTGCCTCCTGAGGTGATGATATTACTAACTGGGCTAACTTCATTGCCTTGTACGCTTCAGGATTTCGAGCCAGACAGGATTCTTCTATAGGCTTAGATGTTCAGAGTCAGCAGAAGGCAAGACAGACTGAATGCTGCCAAACAAATATATGTTTTCTGCCGTTTTGTGTCTCTCTTGTTCTGTGAACGCTGAGATGAGGAGATACGACCTGAGCACTCTCACCTGGCGGTTTTACCTCCGGAGTGGCCAGGTGAAAAAGGAAGGCAGGGCTCCTGTACCTTTAACCAAGCCATGATTCTGCTGAAGTGAACAGGCTTATTTATATGTTCTGAAATTGCCTCTTCTACACAACTCTTAAAGGTGAAGGAGAGCCTCTTCTCCCTCCCTCCCTCCTTCCCTCCCACCACCACCACCAACCACCCTACTTATCTGGCAGAAGGACGTATGTTAAGCTTCTGAACAATTGGCCACACCGCTTCCTTGGGACATTATAAATGAAAGCAACAAAACCGGCTGGTTCTATTCTAGTAGTCATTATTCAGACTTCTCAGAAAGAGGGAGCTCTTCTGCCTCTCCTTGTCTGGTTGTCAAGGTGATGCGTTTTAAGTGCTATGAATATTTTAGTAATTTCGCGACTGGAGTGGAGTCTGAATGCCTACCCAGCTTATTTCTGCCAGGTTCTGCGATCTCCCTGACCCATAACATGTCTCAAGAGCATTATCAACCTGGCAGCGCCGGCTGACGCACCCTCCTGAAAGCTCCAGTGCACTTCAGCTGTTGTCGGCTCACAAAATCATTCCGCCACTAAATTTAGGTTTTTCTCCTCCCCCTCCCTCTTTGCTCCAGAGCTGACTAAGCACTTGAGGAAGCGGGTCAGTTGTGGTGGCACCTTTGGTTAAGAAAAAAAAGGCTTTTACCGAGGGAGGAGCTGGGAAAGAGAATAATTCATTGGCAATTCCATGCGCTTCAGGTGCACCTAGGTAATTTTACTCGCAGATCCATCATGTAAAGAGTAGCTGAGTTCTGATACAGAGCTGTGGTTTGGACTTTGTGGGACTCTTGAATCACCTCCATCCCAGCCAGCATGGGTTCTGGAGGGCAATAACATCAGCAGAGCCACAGGTCCTCTTGGGGTAGGATTGAGTAGCTGGGCGCTCAGTGAAACTGGCTGACAGGAGGAGATTCAGGGCAGGCGAAAGGGCCACCACTTCCTACAAACCACCAGTCATGGATTCCTGAGCTGGATCTACAATGACCTGCTTAACATTATTAGATACAGTAGTACCTTGGTTCTCGAACAGAATGCGTTCCGGGAGTCCGTTCGACTCCCGGAACCACTTGAAAACCAAGGCGTGGCTTCTGATTGGCTGCAGAAGCGTCCTGCAGCCAATCAGAAGCTGCACAGGATGTTCGGCTTCTGAAAATGGTTCCAAAAACGGAACACTCACTTCTGGGTTTCGATCATTTGTTCGGGAGGCAAGGCATTTGAGATCCAAGGTATGACTGTATATCGTTCTAAAACGTCACAGGGCATACTTGTAAAATAGAGCATTTTTTTAACCCCCTCCATCAAAAATGGCTATCTGCCTACTGCTGGTTGCTCTGCAGCACCCTTGGGTATCACATTTTAACAACGCATTACGAACATTATAAGTAGGATTCCATGTGCCCATAATGCTTAGCAAAACCCTTCCTTAACATAAAAAACCACGTTTATTTATTTCTATTCTGACATCTTTATTGAAAGTTAAAAAGTACATAGTTATGTGTGCACTAAACATGGTGAGACATAAATGAAAGGGAGAAAAAGAAAAGGAGAAACATCACCCATGTAGAAGGGAAAGTAAAGGGAGAGGAGGCAAATAAAACCTAAAACTCTATACTGTAACAAAGTTGTTATTGTACTTCACCAGATCTTAACCTATTACAGTATTTTTAAGAATGGATTCCAAATATCGTTGAATTTCGTCCATGGCAAGTCTGCGTTTATATGCAAGTTCTTCATATGTTGTGAGTTTGTAGAAGTCTTCAATCCAGTTGTGGAAGGGAGACACATTTTTATTTTCCTAATTCGTCAGTATCAGTCTTTTTGCAATGGTAAGGGCCTGGAGAGTCAACTCGTATTGTCCTTTTATGCGCTGGGCATATCTTTCAAAAGGATATTTTGCTCTGTAAATGTGAGGTTGTACCATACAGTCCCTGTTGATGGTTTCAGTTACCTTCTGCCAAAAATCTTTCAATTTAGGACAGTGAAAAAACATGTGTTTTAGAGAAGCATTATTCCTTTAAAAACTGTGAGTGTAGATTTGTCCCTAGTAGCCTTGGGCAACCTGGCGCCCTTGAGGAACATGACTGATGGGAATTGTAGTCAACGCTAGCAATCATCCAGGTGTGTTTGGGATTGGCATGGGTCCAGCTGTGACCATGTGGAGATTTCTGGGTGCCAGGTTAGTGATTTGACACCTCCACCTGACTGCCCCCTCCAGCTTTCTGAAGCAGCTAAGCAGAAGAGCTTGTCTCTTGCATTTATCTTCCACCTTTCTCTCCAAGGAGGACCTGGTTCACCCCCATCCTCAGTTAAGGATTAAGAGGCTGCGACTGGCCCAAGGTCAACCCGTGAGCTTCATGACTGAGTGGGGATTCAAACCCTGATCTCCCAGGTCCTAGTCCAACGCTCTCACCACTACACCACACTGGCTTCCTAGAGTACTTCTGCTATAGGGCAGCTATATAAATTCAGCAAGTAACTAAATATGGGGAAAGCGGAATGTCACTTAGAGAAGGACGTGAAATATTTTCCTTGAAGCTTGAATTTGTTTTATTCTGGATTGTTTTATTTGGTGTTTTAATGTGTTGTGAACCACTTTGAGACTTTCCCCCCCATTAAAATATAAAGCAGAATAGAAATGCTGATGCTGATGCTGATATACAAAATCTGCTCAGGATGATAGATCCAGTGTGATTAGTATCTACATGGTGCTTAGAGAATAACTTGCGCCTAAATATTAGTAAGACAAAGGAGATGGTGTTGGACTTCCGGAAGAAGAGAGGGGAACCTGCCCTGTTGTATATTAGTGGGGACTGTGTGGAGAGAGTCTCCTTTAAATTCCTGGGAGTTGGGAGTTTACCTCAGTGAGGACCTCACTTGGAAAATCAACATAACCGAGGTGGTCAGAAAGGCCCAACAGAGACTCCATTTCCTCAGGGTCTTGCGAAAGAATAATATTAAACAACAACTGATGAACTCCTTTTACCGGTCCACAATAGAAACTGTCCTTTCATATTGTATCACAGTGTGGTATGCTGGCCTGACAGCCACGGACAGAAAGTCTCTACAGAGGGTGGTGAATACAGCACATGATATCATGGGCTGTCCCTTGAGTCCGCTAGATGACATCGCAAGGGATCGTTGCCTGAGGAGAACGAGAAAAATTCTCAGGGATGACTCACACCCCGGCCATCACCTCTTTAATCTTCTACCCTCAGGCAGGAGATACAGAAGTATAATCAGCCGTACCAACAGGCTAAAAAATAGCTTCTATCCATGGGCTGTTAGGCTGTTGAACGAAAAATAACATAGCGAAATTGACTTGCGAGGTGGTGTGTTGTTTGATAAGAGATTTGAGTGGTTTTTTTGGGGGGGGAGGCTCGTTTAATTTCATTGTACACAGGTTGTACAATGACAGTAAAGGTGGTATTATTATTATTATTATTATTATTATTATTATTATTATTATTATTATTATTTTCTCAGACTAAATCTGGAATAAGGACTAAGGGTTTGAATTGGGAAGTTCCTCAAAAGAGCAATCTGCAGTATGAGATTAATGATTCTGCCCTACCTTGCAAGGTTGTTGTTAGAGAACGCTGGTAAAGAGCTTGAACAGCTCTCAAAGGGCTCTCCTTTCAGTGCCAAATATTGCATTATTGAGAGGGGCTTTGGATCTCCTGGCGTAACATCTTGCAATCTTTACATGCTTTGCCGCTTGTAATAAGATTCGCTAAATGGAAAGCCGCTTCCTTCTCTCTTCCCTTCCCCTTTCCCAGATAAAAATATTTTATGAAGAGCACTTACACCTGGATGATGAGATTCGCTACATCCTGGAAGGAAGTGGGTATTTTGACGTTCGCGATAAAGACGACAAATGGATCCGGATTGCCATGGAAAAGGGAGACATGATCACGCTTCCTGCTGGCATCTATCACCGATTTACGCTGGATGAATCTGTATGAAATTACTCCCCCCCCCCTACGCCCCCCATAAACATCTACACAGAGTTGACAGAATTGTCTGCAGCTGTAGAACAGCATATTAATAACAAAACTCTTGAGACCTGCAGTGTAATCTGCTAAATTAAAAAATGTGTGGGCGGGATAATGAGGGAAGAACAGGCAATGGGTACAAAATCAGAGCCTGTGACCACTTTTATTTTTTTATTTTTTATTTTTTAAAAGGAATTTAGGGCTGCATCTCAAGAGTGGGAACTGGGGCTGCATCATGCCAGATTTAGAGTGTTGTGAGTGGTTCCCATGAACAGGGTGCTGAGCTGAGCAGGGCTCAAAATTGAGAAGATCCTTAATTGAGACAATCCATTTGGGGGGCGCCAAATATTGGCCTCACACAGGGCGCCATATTAGAAAGATGACCATCTCTGGCTGCAGACATACCATACATTTAAAGCGTGCCATTTTCCCCAGTGAACTAAGGGTACTGAGAATTGTAGCTCTGTGAGGGGTAAACTACAGTTTACCAGAATTTCTTTTTAGGCGGTGGTAGTGGGGAGATGTGCTTTACACGCCTGGTGTGAACACAACCTGTGTTTTGCCATATTAATCCTGTGGAGTAGGGTGGGGGGAGTCACTTGAAATTCATTGAAGGGATTCCTCCCCCCCCCAATTTTTATCATCACCACCACCACCATCACCATAATCTCCAAGGTACATAGCTCTTCCCATTTTATCTCAACAACAATCCTGTGAGGTTGGCTTGGCTGAGAGACTGTGACTGGCCCAAGGGCACCCAATGCGCTTCAGGGCTGAGCGGGGATCTGAACCCCGGACTTGCAGGCCTGGGTATGAGACTCTTCACCACCACACCACACGGGCTCTGCAATATCTTGTGCTCTGTGCAACTCTGGTGGGGATCCCTCACTGCTTTCTTAAGAGGGGTTTTCAGGGGTTCGTGCGGAAGGGGACGGAAGGACCACTTGTACAAATTGTCGTCTTCTCAGCAGACCACACCCTGGCTCCATCTCTCCTCATCTAAAGTTGCCTGCAAAACAGCTTTTAAAAATGCTTCTCCCCACAGACTTTCCCGCCCCCAGTAATCCAGCAGTCCTACTTTTGTTGATAGTACTGACCAGTGCTTTTCTTTTCCCTAAAAAAATGTTTAGGGGGTGCTCTCATTTTCCTACTCATTGAAATACCGCCCTTCAATGAGGCCAAACTTAGATTCACAAAATGTTTAGGGGTATGTGTTCCCCTCTGCCCCCCCCCAGAAAAAAAACACTGGTACTGACTGGAAGTCATAAGTTTCTGCACCTTGTTGGTAATCGAGGCCTGGCAGCTTCGACCTCGGTTTGGTCATAAAGCCCACCTGTCTTCCAAGCTGCCATCCCCAACTCTCTGGGATTAGAAATCAATTCCTCAAGGTTCAGGCAGGGATAGTATTTAGAGCACATGCGCTTTCTCTGCTCTGCGCTGCTGCTGCTACCTTTGCAGTTAAATGGAGCACTCGTGTCTTCGGCCTTGTCACAAAATCCATCTTTAGTAAGGGATTGGTGTTGCCATAGCAACTATGCAGTGGAGCCTTGGGAGATCTGCTTTGCTCATCCTGTTCTCTGGCTTGTTGTGAGGGATGTATAAAGCATTCGATATAGAAAGTTTAAGGTCACTGTCTTGCTACGGGTCTGAGGCCTCTGGCCGGCTCTTAGAATGAGCTCTGCGATCTATTGGTTTCCCTCTGCGTAGGAAAACTGGTGCAGGCCCTGACAATATTACGGCCCCCAAATTTTGTTGAATGTGCTTTGTCGAATCAAGAAGTTTTGCCTTGCTGTTAATATCGCCGGAAAGATTAGGTGGCGGTAAGCCAAGTTTTGCTCAGAGTAGGCCCGTTAAAGTTAACGTACTTGAGTTAGGCCTGTTCATTTCAAAGGGTCTACTCTGAGTAAGGGCGCTTCAGTGTTGAAAAACAAAACAAAACATGCAGTGTTAACTGCAGAGATGTTGCTGTGCATCAGCAACAGAAACGAGTCAGACATCTTATGTGTAAATTTTAAGAATGAGGAACGAGCAAAGATATCTCTCTTCTTACCCCTCCAACCTGCATGTATTGAATTGTAAATGTTAATCATACTGATTTCATGTAGGCTAGCATTGCAATAACTTCTGTGTGTGCCCCAAGCCTTGTTCAGAGTTGGTTTTGCATTGAGCAGTACTCATTTTTGTTTTTTATAAAGAGCCAAAATTCACCTTGAGAAACTGTTCCAAACACAGAGCTAATATGAAGGGGGGGGGAGGGGAAAGCATTAAATGCTAAATTTTGGTGTGTCAGGCTGTTCCAAAAGGGGCTCCCCCTTTTGCGACTTGTTCATGATCTCTTTTCCATGATGGGGTTCTGGATGTTTTTGCCTTAGAGCAGGGACAAGGCGAAGCAATTTCACTTTGGCGTGTCTGCTCTTTGCAAAATGTGAATATTGCAAGGAATCCAAACACAATTAGGCTATGGGGATTGGGGAATGGATATTTCAAATAAAGTAGCCAGTGTTTCTCCAAAGCTGGCTGTTTCCAAACCCTTCAGTTGGACTCAAGCCCTGTACTTTGAACCCCATTCCTTTCAGGGTTTTCATTCTTGTTTTGCAGAAGTAAACCGTGTTAAGTGTGAACTTTCTGTGTTTCTGTTCCCAGAATTATGTGAAGGCAATGAGGCTGTTTGTCGGAGAACCTGTGTGGACAGCGTACAACAGGCCTGCGGATCATTTTCCTGCTCGAGTACAGTACCAGCAGTCTCTGGTGCAAGCAGCACAATAAACCAGTGGGAAGGCGCGAGACTCAGTTTCCCACAACTTCTGCACAATGGAAATTGCAAAATGGCCTTCTTAATGCCACCTGCTTATTAATGAGACGTTGGTTTCCTGCAGCTCTAATGTAGGGGAAGCAAATAGAGGGGAATGTTTGTTCTGTTCTTCCTCAATCAATTGTTGGATGGAAGATGATTACCTTTCCTTTTCTTAAAAGCGGGAGAGATCTTTTTGAGCAGATCCGGAGATTGCATTTAACTTCGACTAGTTAGTCCAAGGATCTCTCTGCTGCTCACGTAGTTAAATAATTCAGTTACACCTGAAGATTCATATAGTGTAGCTTTTCCAACTTTGTGAGGGCACCAAGCTGAGGAAGGCTGACGACAAGGCAATATAAATGCTTACCTGGTCTTGTTTTGCTTTTCAATACAGTACAGATTTATTCAGTTGAGGATAAGTTGATTTTTTTCTTTTTAAAAATACAAATTCAAAACTGTTTGAATACTTTTTCAGTTAATCCAGTGCTGTGCTCATGCAAAGAGAGGGGAATTCACTTTGTGCAAACACTGCTTTAGCAACAAATATTTGGGCAGAAACTATGAATAGCAACCTTATAACGCTGCCTTATCCAGTAGCCTGAGGTTTTGGTTGTTTTTAACAATCGAGCGGAACATAAATTTTATGAAATAAATAACTAAATAGAACTACTGTGTCTCATAAATGAGTTGGGACAGACCAGGTTCCCTCTGTCTGGCTTCCTTAACTGTCTAAGCATTTGGATAAACAGAGTTCTTTTCCGCCTTAGGTGCAATCCAACAAAAGCTGTTATGCATATTGAAGTCAGGTTACAGCAGCAAGTCATTGAAATACATCTCTGGTCAATAGGTTATATCTGGCAGTACAAGAATGTTGCCCTTATCCCCTGAATGCTCCCAAACACTTTCTGGAGGAATGAGAGATCTGCAGTAGCAGTGGGGGTGGGGTGAGGGACCTACAGTGGGGAAAGTCAGATGGAAGGAGTTTGCACAAACCCTTGTGGGGTGGGAGGCAAGAGGAACTGGAACTCTCTTGCAATTGTGCTACGCAGGGTATGCCCCAATAGCTGCACAGATTTGGTACCAGAACTAAGGTAACCACATTTTCTGCCGTTCAGCAGTGCATGGGGTATTGCTGGAAAATCAGAACACTGTGTCTTGTTTTAATATTTATGCAGATGACAAAAAAATCCATTACAGTTGAGCACTTCAGGGGTGCAGTCCCCAACATATTTCCTCCCAAATATTATTCAGATTGCAGCCCTCCGCTTGGTTCGAAAACAGCAAAGTGGCCAGGATTCAAGTCTGGGGTGCATGATAACCCTGCACACATTTGGATCAGTGTTGTCTTCACTGAGCGATTCCTTCCGGACAGGGAGCTCACGATCGTGATTTCGTCTGCCATTCCCCCCACGTCTCATTAGCTTCACTGCTGATATTTCAGGTTGCTCATATCTGTGTCAGGCATGTGTGGGCGTCGAGGGCAGCCGTGTTGTAGGACTGAGGCTTTCTAGCCTGTCATGCCATTTGCTCACTGGAGAGAGGCGCTTCCTTCCTTTCTTGTTTAACCCCGGCACTAATTAGCTGACTAGTTCAAGGCAGGGTTAGGTCATCGGTGGCGCGTCAGCTGCAGGAAGTTCCCAGCAGAGCCCCCGTGGGCTGTTGTGCCGGCGGAAAAATACATGGCCACAGGCAGCAAGAGCCAGATGCCTGGACTCGAGTGGAATGCTAAAACCGAGAGGAGCTAAAAGACCGTGAGAGGAGCAGGGCTGGGTTGCGGCAAGGACCCATCTGGCCTAGCATTCTGTCTCCTTCAGCAACCAGCTACAGCCTACTGGAAAATATACATTAGTGGCTGTTGTGTGGATGAATAAATATGTGTGGATGAGAGAGAGTAGCCTTGACAAGCGTTTCCCACAGACACATGGGAGGGACCTGATGAGGAACGGTTGAAGGAGCTGGGTATGTTTAGCCTGGGAAAGAGGAGGCAGAGAGACAATAGCCATCTTCAGATATCTAAAGGGCTGTCACACGGAGGATGGAGCAAGCTTGTTTGGGTTGGGGGTGTTTACTGGGCTGTTTTTGTTTTTTAATTATGTATTTTGCATTTTTATACAGTGGTACCTCGGGTTAAGTACTTAATTCGTTCCGGAGGTCTGTTCTTAACCTGAAACTGTTCTTAACCTGAAGCACCACTTTAGCTAATGGGACCTCCTGCTGCTGCTGCGCCGACAGATTTCTGTTCTCATCCTGAAGCAAAGTTCCTATTTCTGGATTAGCCGAGTCTGTAACCTGAAGCGTATGCAACCCGAGGTACCACTGTATTGTGATTTTTTGCCATAGGGTTTTGGATTAGGATTGGCCGAGTACTACAAAGAGCATGTTGACCAGGGAACAAAAGCGTTTGTGCAGCTTCTCCGAGTTCAGACGTGTGTAGGTCAGGAAAGTGTGGGGCTTCAAGATGTGGGGGAACATTATTTATTTTTTAATGGCTTGACATTCTCCTTCAGAGGGCTGTGCCCCATAGTGGACCAGCCGCCGCTGTGTTGAATGTCCTTTGAAATTGTGGTGTGGCTCTCCCTTGTGTATCTCTGAAGGTGTGAAAGGGAAGGGAAGGGGCTGTTATTTGGGATTGAGAGTCAAAGAGAAGAAAAAACACCAGGTGGAGGCAAGAAGGTCCCTTTGCAGAAATGCACCCTGGTGTGTTTGCTCCCGAGGGAACCTTCAGGTGAAACCATCCCTAAGTTTGCAAGCGACTGTAAGCGGGAGCAGGCTTGGTGTGGCCCGCTCACATCTACAGAAACAGCTGCTGGTTGAATCCCTGAGAGAAACATCTGAAGAGACAATATTTCCACATAGTCTTAAAAGGGTTCAAGTTGGTGTGGAAGCCTACACGTGTTGAGACCTTGTCTCTCTGTAGGGGTGCGTGTGAGAGGCAGTGGAGAGGGGCCATTGGTTGGGCCCTGCTTGCCTGGGACTGAGAAACGAAAAGGGTGAAATATTGGTTTGAGGCAAGAAGGCTCCTTGCAGACTTGGGCCCTGGCATGTTCACTCCAGTTGCCCCTTTGTAATCTGGGTTTGCAGCTGCTGGGAAGGATATGGGGTCTCCTCTCCCTCTGTAGCTCAGCGGTACCTCACCTGTTCAGCTGGCTTAATGGCAAAACAATTCTCCAAAGCCTTTATTTGCCAGGAAACATGTCCCGCCCCCCCAGGAAGGCCATTTGGAAGTCATTCCTCCAATAATGAGGAAATGTGTGATGAGCACAAACATACCTAAATAAGAGAAGCTGGCCTGTGTTTTTGCCCGCTTCCCTCAGTGGGCGAATCCTCACGCTGCAGCTGACATACGATCTTGCCTCTGCAGCTTCCAACATATATAAAAGCATATAAAACATTACACATTAAAAAGCTTCCCCATACAGTGGTACCTCAGTTTTCAAACGTCTCGGAAGTTGAACATTTCGGTTTTCGAACGCCGAAAACCCGGAAGTAAATGCTTCCATTTTCAAACACACCTTAGAAAGCGAATGGCTTCCACTGAGTGTTTCTCAATTTTATATCAGATATATCTGGTATATCAGATATACCAGATAGTGACAGAGGATGAAAGAGAGGACAAGTACCCCGGCAGCAGTGTCATGTAAGAGGACTCTATGTCCCAGCCCATAGTTTCCTATACACTGAAAGATACAAAGGAATTTATATGTGGTATGGATCTGCTCCTATCACATTTCAGCTTCACCAACAGGGCCGGCCCTACCATTAGGTAGAGAAGGTGTGAGGAACTTTTGGCCCTCCGGATGTTGGTGGACTACAGCTCTCATAATCCCTAGCACCAGAGACCCAGGTTCAGCTCTTGACTCAACTGTGAAGCCGACTGGGTGACCTCAGGTTGGTCATTTGCTCAAGCCTAACTTGCTACTTCACAGGGTAGATATAATTTTCTCAAATTTGCAGACTACCCTTTGCGCCTCTGTTTTCGAATGTTTTGGAGGTCGAACAGTCTTCCAGAATGGATTACGTTTGAAAACTGAGGTACCACTGTACATAGCTGCCTTCAGGTGTCTTTTCAAGGTTATACAATTAAACAGCCAGCAATTTATTATACTTTTGTTTTGGTTTTGCTTTTTAAATGAAAACATAGCCCTTGTGACATTTGAACACCTCCAGGAAGGAGAAGGAATCTGGGATTGTGATGTTGCAGTGTTGTAAACAAAAATTGCCCTTTTCCCTTATGGGGTATCCAAGAGCCCTTACGTAGGTTCCCTATTGGTAGGAGAAAATAACAGGCCTACCAGAGAATATTGAGAAGCAAAGCAGCTAGTAAGCCTGTTCTTTATTGATCTGTTGTAACAGGGTCCTCACTCACCACACGAAGGAGAGAGGAGGAACCCAGAACAATGGCGAGCAAAGCCTTATATGGACTTCTGAAATTGCCACCCTGTAGATCAAGACCACCCCCAGATACATCATACCAACATCACAGAAAAGGCGGTCTAAAACAGAAATTTGAATGTTTTTTTTCCTGTTTGCCAGGTTATCTGATTGCCTTTCCTAATTGTCTTTCCTGATAGTCTGTCACCCATGAAAATGCTGATTCCTGAGACAATGAGAAGGCTCCCTGACCACCCCCACCTCCTGGCAGGGAAAACATTTGGTCAGTTTGGGAATCAAAATGGTTTCAGGTCGGTCTTCCTGTGCTGATCTATGTACGTACTCGGTTGGTACACTTATGAACATTACCATATATGTAAGACCATAAAATTCCTATCACATCAGCCACCATTTCAGTTTCCCCCAGCACTGCAGCTCCATGGTAGGAAAAAGCTGCACTGGTTGAATTTCTGCCTGCCATGCAGCTGTTAAAAGGTCTAGGAGCTGCAAGAGGAAGGGGAAGGCTGAAAGGGGACCAGTGGTAACCGTGCTGTAGCTTAATGCTTCTGCCTTCGCCGCTCACACCTCCTACCAGCTCCCTTACAGTACAGCTCCATCTCTCTCCTCTTCTCTCCCCTGCTCTCCTTCCTTCCTACTTCATTTGCTTTGGGGTGGGTGGGTATAATAATATATGAACATGATGAATAGCCCTTTAGCAAAACGGAGAGCACTTGAGGACCTTGGGAAATCTAGACTGCTGACTAGCTTGAAGAGGTAATGATTTGTACTCTTAATTAGGGAAAGGGAGAGGGCTGTTTACTTTTGTTTGACAGCCACTGTGTCTGCCTGCACTCAATCAGGGAGCAGCTTGAAACCCCCAGGACTTTTCTCTCCTTCCTTTTTAAATTTCGGAATTAAAAATTTAGCATTCGTGAAAGGGCTGGTTCCTGCTAGGACACTAAGGGGGAGGTCTGGTGCCAGTAGTCTCCAGATCCTGTCTGCTAAGGTCCTTTTGTTCTGGCCCTGGGCACACCCAGCGCAGACCAACATAAACCCGCTCCTGGATAACATAAACCTGCTCCCAGATATGATGCAGAGTTTTCCCATCGCAGCTGAAAATAACAAGGTCTTACCTGAGACTGTGAGGTGGACATCAGCCTGTTTGGGTAATGAGAGCATTCAACTACAGTGGTACCTCAGGTTAAGTACTTAATTCGTTCTGGAGGTCCGTACTTAACCTGAAACTGTTCTCAACCTGAAGCACCACTTTAGCTAATGGGGCCTCCTGTGCTGCCACGCCGCCGGAGCACGATTTCTGTTCTCATCCTGAAGCACTATTTCTAGGTTAGCGGAGTTTGTAACCTGAAGCGTATGAAACCTGAAGCATATGTAACCCGAGGTACCACTGTATATTTTTACACGGCACAGTGACAAATAAAGGTCTCCGTCTTATGTATTAGGTTTGAAAACAATATCTTTAGTTGGGGGTTTTTTGGTAGTGCTTTTTTAAATTTTTTTTTTAGCTGTTTATGTGATATGTTTGTAAACTGCCTTGAGACTCATGCAAAAAGGACAATTCATAAATTAATAAAGTAAATAGATAAGGTAGATATTTAATTACTTATTTTATTTATATTCTGCCTTTCTCTCAGTGCAGGACTCAAGGCTCCTCACAGCATGAAATAAAATGAATGCAGCTAAAACACACACAATCAGTATAAATACTTTTTTAAAAAAGAAAGGAACACTATTAAAAACAACCACCACCAAAAGCACTTAAAACCATTTAAAAGTACAAAAAAGAGTGGGGTGGGGGAGAAAATGTACAACACCCGCTCTCAGAAGTCTCAGCCACAACAACCAGCTAGTGGCAAACTCTCCAAATAGAAAAAGGTATTTGCCTGCAGTTTTGGGTTGTTATGCTTGTGTGGTATGGGATATGTTTCTTCCATCCATGCGCAGCACATAAAGGTTGTTTTAAGGTTCTTTTCAAAATTCAGTTTTTTATTCAGTTTCATTCTATTCAGAACTTAAAAGCTCCCCCTCCCCAATATCATCCGCACATTCACATGAATGCATATTCATATTAAGGTTATTTTCGTGATTCCCAAATGCACAGCTAGGTTAACTCCAATAAGAGCAATCCTGGGGGTGCTTTGCTATGGAGGAAAAAGCAAGAGGACGACAGAGGGTCTGTTTTAGACACACTCATTCTGATTCACAGTGCTGTTGAAAATGTCTGATATAACCCCACTTGGATAGATGTTCTCACTTCCACCACTAGAGTGTGCATGAGCTTTGGAAGTTAGTCTTCATAGGCTTCCTCTTTGAATAATTAATTAAAAACACACGGCTTAAAAATTTAAATTCGGCACCTTTTTAGCAATTTCAGTGTAGATTTGACAGTTCTGGCAATTACTTTATTTCTTTTATTTTTAACTAAGCTAAACGGGAAGCCCACTTTTATGGCCTTCCCCCCCAAAATCACACCTGCATTGTCTCTCTGTCTCTCCCACACGCCTGCCTTCCTCCATCCCACCTTGCCGTGAAAATTATGCACCAGATTTGACGATTTTAGTCCTACTGACAGCTGGTGTCATTTGTGAAACTTGAAGGATTTGCAAACAATCGCACAAAGGCCTACCCAGATCAAGAGCTGATCCCGAATATCCTGGCTAATGCAGCAATCACACTATGCTCTTTCTTTCTCTCTTAATCCTACCCTCACACTATGGTTGTGGCCATTCTACCCTTTCCTTTTTGAGATGGGAATCTCTCAAGCTTGTAATCCTCAAACTGACTCAAAGAGCTGCCTGGGAAAGCGGCTTTTGGCCAGAATTACCTGAAAGTTAGCTAGCCTGGGAGCCTGATTTGCATGCACCGCTGTCGGATTGCGGAACGTGTTTGAGTAAATGATATTTCGCCACTGCATCCGCAAAGCGCCCCCTCCCCCATAACTTCACACACACACCCCAAATCCAGGATGACATCCTTCTCCCCTTGTTTGAGTGGCACGTCTTTTGTTTTAATAGGTCCCCTTTTTAAAAAATTCACTTTCCAAGCAGCGAGCTTTTAAATGCGCACAGGGAGGCGGTTTCCTCGTTCTCACCTATAAAGCAGGTCAGTTCTTAGCCGATTCACTCACCCATCTCGGTAACCTTTGGAATTATCCTGGGCTCTCTTCAGAACAGCGTGTGAGCAGCATAGCAATCAGATGAGCACACCTGCTGACATGCTCTGCCAGCACTTTATGCATTATAGATACGCTCAGCCAGACAAGTCTGTACAATAGAATGGCTGTCATCTTAATGCACCAGTGGCCTCTTTTCGGGGAATGCCATCCGGGGTTAAGGTGGGGATTAGGGCCAGAGGGAGATGCCCTCGTACCAAGTCAGACTGCCGGTCCATTTAGCCCAATATTGCAGGTGCTCATTGGCGGAGGCTCTCCAAGGTTTCAGGACGGGCTCTTTCCCCATAGATGGCAGGAGCTGAACCCAAGACCGTTTACAGGGGCTCCACTCATAGCTGTCAACTGTCCCTTATTTGGCGGGAAAGTCCCTTATCCCAGCGCCGTGTGCCGCTGCTGTCCCTTATTGATGATGTCCCTTAAATTTCCTGGGTTTCAAAGGAAACAGTTCCTCTCCCTCCCTCCCTGCCAGCCAGGGAGGAGGGAGGCTCCAATTGTGTTGCTTGGCTGCGTTGCTCACCCAATAAAGAGTCTAAGAACGACTGGGGGATGGAGCTTGCATGCCTTGTGCCGATCAAATCGGCCGCGTTGCCTGGGGACTCGCCTTTGCTCAGCGCTTCCCAGCGGAGAGGTGACGGTGGTTTTCCTTGCTGCATCCCCTTTGCCGGGTTGCTGCGCTGTGGGAACCACCGCTTGAGGCTTCGTTTGGCTGCTGGCTGGGCTTTCTGCCTTTGGCTCGGAGGGGCTCAGAAGTTGAACATACCTGTGCCTGGAAAATCCCTTATTTTCGAGGCTGCTTGTCCCTTATTTTCAAATCTGTAAGTTGACAGCTATGGCTCCACTCCTGGGCTACAGCTGCCCCCCCCAATGCTCCCACCTTTGAGTAGAGTTTGGCTCATTGTATAAATGAAGCAACTTTCAACATGCTTCAGGGTCTCTTTTGAAAATAACGAGATGTTTGGGGTGGGAGAGCCCTGTAACTTTTAATCATGGAGGAGGGGCTTTCTGCTCCCCCCCAAAACCATTCATCTCTCTCATTGTTCACAGGTGATTGGACCAAGCATGAGTTTCTTGTCCGGTTGCCTTCAAAGCCCTGCACAGCCTTGCACCCTGCCTGAAACTCCATTCCAGAATACTCCATCAATGGATGGGAACCCTTTTGCCCTCCAGATGTGGTTGGATTCCAGCTCCTGTCCTCCCTGACCATTGGGCATGCTGGCTGGGGATGAGATCATTTAGGCGCCACAGGTTCCCTGCCTCTCACCCATGTGGTTGCCTTTCTTTAACTCTCTCTTCAAAGCCTACTTTTTCCATGAAGTCTCTGGCGCTTATTATTTATTATTCTTGTTGCTGTTTCACTTCCGTGCGCCCTGGCAGAAAATGAGCATGTTCTATGATTTATCATCTCCTTAAGGGAAACAGACCAGGCTTTTCTCCTTTGCTTAGAGAGATCCTTTATCCCGTGTAATCTCTTGGAAAACAGGAAACATATTCTCTCTCATCAAGCCACCCCTGCTCGCTCTAGAATTCTTCAGGAAAGCTCAGAAGAAGAAAAACAGATTTCAGATTGAGCCAAGGAAGAACTCACTCTTCCTTGATCCTTACTGCAAAAGTCTGAGCACCTCTCTGTCAAGGCAGTAATAGGCTGGCACTTTAAAGAGCAGCAGTTCTGGCCATGTGAAGTTCTGCTATCTGCCACTGCTGGAAGTTGCCCGCATGTGACATTTACTGAGGTCTCAGCCCTGCTTTCCTTCTACAGAGGAGGAAAGTTCACAAGATGCAGCAGGACTGGAGTGGCGGAGATTTTACAAAGAGGTACCAGCTTGAAATCAAAAGGAAGGCCGGGCTGTAGGAAACCCCACACTATTTACTTCTTTATACATGCAAATTCCACAATCATGCAAATGTTAGAGGACAGAAAGAACAATGGTTATTGTGGAAGCTTGCAGGACGTAAAAAGCCACAGCAAGGGCCAGTGTGGAAGGCACTGTAGTGTTGATGGCATGACATGAAGCAGACCTAATGTGCTACATTAATGGGGTAAAGTTATGTGACATGCGGACATTATTATTCCATGCGGTCGGCTTGCTGAGTTAGCACAGTCCTACCTTGGATCTCAAATGCTTTGGCTCCCGAACAAATTGGCTCCCGAATCAAAACCAGGAAGTGAGCTTCTTGCAGCCAATCAGAAGCCGCACTTTGGTTTACGAATGTTTTGGAAGTCGAATGGACTTCGGGAACGGAGTCCGTTCGACTTCCAATGTACGGCTGTATACAAATAGAGGCTTTAATGAAATGCCACTTACAGCATAAGTACATCTTGCACTGGGGTCCTGTTCTGGGGTGCTGCATGTACTCAAAATTGCATATACTCAAAGCAGCACCTGCGTGAGCATCCTTAGCTTCTGGAACCAGCTGCACCCCTCCCCCGAAGGCTGTGGGGCCATCTGGAACAGTGGGAGGTAGTGGGGCTGCAAGGGGAGGAGGGAAATCAATGGAAACCACCCCCCATTCACCCATGGGAGTGGAGCGAGGGCCTGCAGTGGAGTAACTCATCACCACTTGGGATCCAGCCCATTGTTTTGAACTATTTATAGCAGCCCTTCTCAACCTGTGGGTCCCCAGATGTTGTTGAACTACAACTCCCATCACCCCTAGCTAGCAAGGCCAGAGCTCAGGGATGATGGGAGTTGTAGTCCAACAACATCTGGGGACCCACAGGTTGAGAACCGCTGATTTATAGGATTCCCTGGATGTAGACATTAGCTAGCTTGAGAGGGACATGGCAACATTGGAACACCAACAGAAGTCAGAGGGAAGTTTAAACATTGACTTTCTGAAGGCCTATGAACTGCTGGTACACACAATTGTGAAAACACACAAACACCAAGGCGGGTGGGAATGGGTTTCAGCCACATGGCTGTGGCAATGAAAGTCAACGAAAAAAAATGATTGCACATAAACGATTACAATATGCTAATCCATGTAAAGCTATCGTAACGGATGTTCGCTAACATGGTTGCTGAGGTAATATTTGGGACTGCCAATGGTGGCAAGTCGTTGGGGAAGGGAAATAGTCTCCTGACCTAACTTTTTGTATAAAAGAAGCCTATGCACAAATTTACTTGGTGATAAAACATTAGCTTTAAAGGAAATCGCTGAAAGTCTGTCCAGGCAGAGAGGGCACTTGCAAACAAAAGAATAAACAATTGGACACTTCCCCTTGGATTGGCATTGCGGTGACCATGTTGAGAGCACAACAAGGCCCCTCTATTCTGATGAATTCTAATTCTAATAATAATAATAATTTATACCCCGCCACTCTGGACGGCTCCCAAATCGAGTGTTAAAAATACAGCATTAAATATTAAAAACTTCCCTAAACAGGGCTGCCTTCAGATGTCTTTTAAAGAAAAGATAGCTACTTATTTCCTTCACATCTGATGGGAGGGCGTTCCACAGGGCGGGCGCCACTACTGAGAAGGCCCTGTAACCTCACTTCTCGCAATGAGGGAACTGCCAGAAGGCCCTCGGCGCTGGATGTCAGTGTCCAGGCTGAACGATGGAGGTGGAGACGCTCTTTCAGGTATAGAATGCATTTGGGGCATACAAACAAGCAAAAGGGAAGCCCTCTTTGTAGACATCCTTATAGGGAATAACACTCAAGCAGAGCTGTGTTGAGTAACCCCTCCCACTTGAACCCACATGCAGAGTGCTAATGCTTAACACTTGTACAGACTTCCACACAATCTGGAACCCTGAGCAGCCAAGGATCTAGATCACATGGGAGTCTCCTGCCTTCCTGCAGTTATTTATGTTCTCCATGTGGATGCCAGGGGAGGAGCAGCTATTGAGGGCAACCCAGTTTCCCACGTGTATGTGCTTCTTACTGTGAGCAGAATATCCTAACAATAGAGATGATTTCAGGGAGTGGGTAGCCTAGGAATCCAAATGCTGGTATCTAGGCACCTTTACTTCCTTTTGCCCAAGTTTACACGTTGGACAGGCACAGACAGAGCAGCGGGGGAATGGGACCAGGCCACCTAATTGCACAGATCTGCTTTGAGATATAATAGGACATTAGCAGTGGGCGCGATGCATCTGGGAAAAACTGAAAGGCAGCCTATCTTCATAACTTCGCATTTTACTGCAGCGTTCTTGCCTCCACCGCCCACCGCCCTCCAATTATACACATGCAATGAGTTTAGCTGGTGTCATTTTATCACTAAGCCCCAAATGTGTTCAGAACAAAAGCCATCAAGACAACTTAGCTCAAGTGCGCTGCTATTTGCAGGGAGAAAACCCATCTGAATAACTGTGATTGTTTGTACATACTATAAGCTTGGCAATAGCTTCAGGGATGAAGTTGGCTGTAGATCAACACAAAATCCCCAGGGTGATAGCCAGGATTTGTTGAAAACAGACCAGCGTATAAACTCGTACAACGTAGTAATTTTACCATATGCTCATAATTAAAAAGCTTTTTTATTGCTCTAGCTCGAAGAACATTTACAGATTAGCAGGAGTATGTACAACTTCTGAAACGATCCTTTCCAAAACAGAAAAAGGGTAGGCTTATCCTAACTTGAGACACTGAGTGTTGAAGCTGTCGCCCTCCTTGAGAGCCACAGCTTCAAGCAGAGCCTGCTTCTTCTGCATGCTGCGAGAGGACTCGAGTTCGTACATGGTTGTCAAATTGAAAAGGACGCTCTCGTGGAGGTAGTTCCTAGGGTCCTGCTGAACCATTCCTTCCAGCTGCCGGAGGGAATCCTTCAGTTTCCCCAGATAAAGCAGACAAACTGCGGCATTGTTGTTAGCCTAGAGAAAAGGTACATTAAATTCATCCATGGAGCAAAAAAACCAATGCACTTCAATATATTAATTCTAAACACACCGTAATTTGCTCTCTAGCACGCTAGAGGGTCAGTCCTTAGAATATTGTCTGTTTGCCAAAAGTCTTGCAAAGAAACTCGAAATGGAGGCCAGGAACCAGTATCACTTAAGCTAGTGTTTCCCACACTTGGGCCTCCAGCTGTTTTTGGACAACAATTACCATCATCCCTGACCACTGGTCCTGCTAGCTAGGGATCATGGGAGTTGTAGTCCAACAACCCAACTTTGGGAAACACTGACCCAAGCAATACTGCTCTGCGTCATTCATTTGCTTCAATGAGGTTTGCATAAAAAAACCCAACCATCCTAAAGCGCCGAGATACGTTACTGAAAGGTGCTGTTTTTGTAAAATTTACTGATTCCCGGGAGCAATGACTCGCCTATGCCATGTCCACTTGTGCAACGTTAATTACAATTTGGGGCACCGGACTCTATAGAGTAGGAATGAGGAACTGGAAGTGCTCCAGAGGTTGTTGGACTCAAAACTCCCATCAGCATGGCCCCTGAAGGATGGTGGGAGCTACAATCTAGCAACATCTGGAGGACCATTAATTCCTCATCCCTGCTCTCAAAGGATGCCGTTTTAGAAGCCTATGATTTAACTGTAAGACATATCCTACCACAGCATTGGATGGGTCAACCTTCAAAATCTCTGTGAAGAATTTGTGAGCTTCTGCAAAGTTATTCTGACCAAGATGGAGGAATGCTCTGGAATACAAGAGAAAAAGAAAGAGTGTGCTCCTTTAGAAGATGAAAGTTACTTAAGAAAACTCAAAGTAACAAAGACATTATAAAAGGTGATGGGTCATCCTCTTTTCCTCAAATTTCTGAGTGCTCTTGGCCGCTGATCTTCATCATGCGGCCTTGATGTTACAATTTAGGTTTCAGATTAAATGCTTAGCAAACGTATAGCAAAGCAAAGGTAAATTCTAACGATGAAAGGAATTGATCATTTCACATGTCATGTAGAGTGCTGCAACAATCCTAGGTCCTTGTCTAAAATACTGTATGTATATGTGCTGGCTAACAGGTTTCCTGCACTAACTCTTCTTAATTTGAAATATAGTTAAAACATTTTAAGTGTACACCTAAATAATGGATGTGTGAACTGAAGAACTTTTTCCAGCCCAATTCTAAGCACATTTAATCAGCAGTAAGTAGGGATGTCAGAGAATTCCAATGAAAACAGAAAGGGAAGTGGAAACTGCCGAAGTTTGCTTATTTATCCCATGTTTGGAACAGAAATCAATCCAGCAAATACAACAGGTTTTCAGTTTGGTTGTTGCTTTCAGCCTGATAACTGATATTCCCCACTCCCATTTGCACTCTGTGTCTTTGCATTGAAACAAATGGGGTAGAATACTGCAAAGACAAATTTCTTTATGTAATTAATCACATAAATAATGTAATTTTCAAACAGCGAGACAACTAATGTAGTTTCTAGAGGAAGGCGAATTGCAGCAGAACAGAAACACTGTTGCATAAATCAAATATAGGTTGAAACAGAAAGCAGTGCCTTCTTATACCCCTAGTATTAAGTTACACAGAGTGAGGGATAGCTCAGTTAGTAGAGCGTGAGACTCCTAATCTCAGGGCTGTGGGTTCAAGCCCCACGTTGGGCAAAAGATTTCTGCATTACACAGGGTTGGACTATATGATCCTTGTGGTTCCTTTCAACTCTATGATTCTTCCTTATAAGCACATATAGGACCACAGCATTAAGCTATGCTGGAGAGTGATTTGAAGAGAAAGGTTTGGAGTGATTCTATGGAATCTTCTTTCTTGTAGCAATGGTTCCAAACTACAAGAAAGAAGATTCCACCTAAACATTAGGAAGAACTTCCTGACAGTAAGAGCTGTTCGACAGTGGAATTTGCTGCCAAGGAGTGTGGTGGAGTCTCCTTCTTTGGAGGTCTTTAAGCAGAGGCTTGACAACCATATGTCAGGAGTGCTCTGATGGTGCTTCCTGCTTGGCAGGGGGTTGGACTCGATGGCCCTTGTGGTCTCTTCCAACTCTATGATTCTATGATTCTATGAGTGGACAAGAAATACTTTTCAAGTCAGCTCTTGTAACAAAGGAAATAGATCTCCGTCAATCTAAGATAACATGACTACACCATGTTATACAGATCTCAAGGGCTGGTAGATGCCAATCAGTCTTTCTTCTGACAGTTGTAGTTACATAAAAGAGAAATGAAGAGAAAGGGGCATTCTCTTGGGCCCCTTAATGTTCACAGTGCATTCTTTGCAAAATCATGTTTAAGATTAATTTAGCTTTTTTACATTTCCCACCTGTTCATTAAAACCATAATTTGGTTCTTCAGCCCATCCAATTTCTGAGTCACTTTCTCGACGTCTTGAAAATACTTTTCAGCCATTTTTATGTCTCCAATCTGGGTGGCACACACAAAAAAACATTGTATGAAACATTTGCTGCAATTAACAAAGCACACAAGGGAGGCATCAAAAAGGTAGGCTTTCATACAAAAATACCTTTCTGCACTGGGAGGGGGAAGAAGGAACGTACAAGGAATATGAACAACAACAAGAAGTAGTCAAAAATGCATGCTCCATTAAAACTTTTCACCTAGAAATTGATTCAAGATATTATTGCAGAATCAGAACTCAGAAATATTTTTCTTTCTTTCTTTCTTTTTTTAAAAAAGGATTAAATTGATATATGCCTTCCACAATCACAATGACTAAGGAAAGTTAGGATTTGTGCTGAAATCCCGACTTACAGGAGCAGCATGTTTTTCCTTGGTTGTAGAGCAAGCTCTACTCTTTTGTAATGACACAAATACTTCGCTCTGAATTTAGCATCAGTCAGGCAGGCTTTCAGCTTTCCTGCTTCCAGATGCTTAATATCATTACTCATTTAAGGATGTACTGGCTTCTTTCTAAAAAAAACAAAATAAATAAAAACAAGTGGGTGATATCCAACTAAGCCATACATAAAGCAGACCTGAACTTCCTGTTACTTAATTCCATTGACTTCAGCAGGTCTCTTCTGAATATGACTAACACTGGATTATAACCTAATCGACCCCCCAGCCCCCCACTTGAAACACTGCTCTGAATAGTGGACAGGAACGTAACTTCAGAAGGGATAGCCAATCAATGATCTGCACGTCCATCTTTTGCTGGAAAGAGGGAGAATTGCTCCTCAGCTCAATACCCTTGAGGAAGGTTGCACAAATCTGATTCAAATTACGCATGACTGTGTATACCCCAAGTTTCCTGCAGCCTGATTTAGGCAGTGGCTTTCATGCAAACCATAGTTTACACAGCACTTGCCATTTAGAGCATGTTCCTTTTCTTAGGTTGACCAGTTTCTCGGAAAGGAGAATAAGTTTTTTTTTGCAACCGGAAAGCTCAACGTTGTCTCAATTGATGAGGAAAAGAAAAATGAGACCACTTTCCAGTACAAGTTTTTTGTGTGCAGTGAAGAAAGGAAATGAGATAGAGAGAGAGGTGTTGCCACAGAGCTTTTTCGGGGGGGGGGCATGAAATGCATTGTACAATTTCCACTTTATCTTCAACACAAGACAGGGTTGAGAATTGTGAGTTGCAGGACTGCTGCTGGAAGGAATGAGTGATCAGGCCAAGAAAGGGCTGTACATCTTGTAACCCTGCCAGCAGCCCCTTGGTCATACAGTGTTAGCCTGCCAGGCTTTCTGCACAGTCCAAACAGGCAGAAAAACCAGGAGGTTTTTTTAAAGCCTCAGGGAGCCTGTCACACAAAGCTACTGGGCTGCATTCAGCTTGATGAATAGTAAGCTACCTCTGCTACCCTAGAAGCAGAGAGTTCACTGTCCATCTCCTATAGCTCCCTGTACGTTTCCGAGCACAATTCAAAGTGTTGGTGCTGACCTTTAAAGCCCTAAATGGCCTAGGTCCAGTATATCTGAAGGAGCGTCTCCACCCCCATCGTTCTACCCGGACACTGAGGTCCAGCGCCGAGGGGCTTCTGGCGGTTCCCTCACAGCGAGAAGCAAAGCTACAGGGAACCAGGCAGAGGGCCTTCTCGGTAGTGGTGCCCGCCCTGTGGAATGCCCTCCCTCCAGATGTCAAAGGGAACAACAACTACCAGACTTTTAGAAGACATCTGAAGGCAGTCCTGTTTAGGGAAGCTTTTAATGTTTGATGTATTACGGTATTTTAATATTTTGTTGGAAGCTGCCCAGAGTGGCTGGGAAAGTCCAGCCAGATGGGCAGGGTATAAATAAATAAAACAACAACAACAACAACAATAATTACTATGTCCAACCCCAGGTTCCAAGTATTTTGCAGTTCTGGGAGTATTTGCAGAAGTCATTTTGCAGCAGGGCCTCTGTCCCAATATCAGCATCTACAGGTTTTTGCAAATGCTGATGGAACTTGTTTTCTCTGCAACTTAATTGTAAAAGCACTCAGGTCTGGGGCACTGGCTTCAGCACTTTTTGATGTCGAATGCTATGTACGGTACTTAATATTCCCTGGGTGGGATTTCATTGCTGCATTACATTTTATTTAAACGGTGGTTCTCTCCCATCCTTGCCCACCACCTCAGGGAAATGCTGGGATTTACATTCTCTCTCTCTCTCTCTCTCTCTCTCTCTCTCTCTCTCTCTCTCTCACACACACACACACACCCACCCACCCACCCACCCACCCACCAAATTTCATTAGACATGACAAGGCAAGTATCGTTTTGGAATTTAACAATGCATAAGACAGTGAAACACTGACAAGGGAGAAAAGGCAACGTCTCTGGTGCTGCCCCCTCAAACCATTTCGAGGAACCATTTCAGCTGCCGCTGTTCCAAGGTTATGTAAGGCAGGCCAATAGGTTTCTCGTGCTTTGTCTTCATTTTTTTTTGCGGCACTTGAAGGAAAAAGGCCCCGTTCTGACAGTAAAAACCACTAATTCAAGAATATCCAATAATCTCTCTTCCCTCAAGGCCCCCTGTAACAGCAAACACCGAGGAAGACAAGATTCCCTTCAGAGCCTGTTAACATTGCTCTTTGAATTGGACAGACAGATTGCTCCTCTGAGACACGCGCCACTCTCCTTGCATTCTCCCCAAGGTTGGGCATGTTGTCTTTGCAGCAAGCCCAGCCTCTGATGAACCTCAGAGCAAGAGAGTGTAGCCAGGAAGTGAACTCTGCTCTCTTGTGCACTCCGCTGAGACCCAGAACAGGCAGCTGCTAAGGAAAGGACTTACAAGTCATCAATAAATGTAACATAAACAGGCACAAACTATTTTTTCCTAACACATCTTGGCTTTATGTTTTAATAACCTTATTTGATATACTCCCAATTATTTCAATGCTTCTCCAGCTGCAGACAGCCTTCAAATACCAACCATTTAATGATGGATAGAGAGATAGATAGCTGAGTTGTTATACTTCTTTCGAAAAGCTTAAAGGTAAAGGGACCCCTGACCATTAGGTCCAGTCGTGACCAACTCTGGGGTTGCGGCGCTCATCTTGCTTTATTGGCCGAGGGAGCCAGCGTACAGCCTCCGGGTCATGTGGCCAGCATGACTAAGCCGCTTCTGGCGAACAAGAGCAGCGCATGAAAACACCGTTTACCTTCCCACCGGAGCGGTACCTATTTAACTACTTGCACTTTGACGTGCTTTCGAACTGCTAGGTTGACAGGAGCAGGGACCGAGCAACGGGAGCTCACCCCGTCGCGGGGATTCGAACCACCGACCTTCTGATTGGTAAGTCCTAAGCTCTGTGGTTTAACCCACAGCACCACCCGCGTCCTCTTTCAAAAAGCTTACTGCCAGGGAAAACATACAATGGTCCCATCACGAATGGGAGCAGCAAACCACAATCTCCAGCCTAAAGAGTTTGGTCTGAAGCAGAGTTCGTGGTTTGTTTCACTTCAAACAAAGCCATGATGTGAAAGCAAAGCTTGTTTGGTGTGAAACAAACCATGATCCCCGGTTGGGATGTAAGGCCAATTACATTAGGGATCATGGTTTGTTGCTCCCATTCATGGAGGAGTGAAGGGTTTATTGCGAGGTATGGATTGGGTCATAGTGTGGTATGGTGACTGGCTATTGGAAAGTAGGCCTTTCCAGTGATGGTGTCTGGCTGTGGAATGCTCTCTCCCCAGAGAGAGGCAAACCTGGCTTCTTACTAGGCTGTCATTTTGGTGCCAAAAGGCCTTATTTTCTCTGCCTTTTTGGTCTGCTTTAGCTGCCCCATGAACACTGTTACTGTTGTACCTTGGAAGCCAAACGCCTTACTAGTCCAACGTTTTGGCTCCCGAACGTCACAAACCCAGAAGTGAGTGTTCCAGTTTGTGAACGTTCTTTGGAAGCTGAACGTCCGACGCAGCTTCTGATTGTGTGCAGGAAGCTCCTGCAGCCAATTGGAAGCTGTGCCTTGGTTGTAAAAACATTTTTGGAAGCCAAACGGACAACCAAGCTACGACTGTATCGGGGAGGGAGGGAGGTTCTTTATAAATATTCTTGATCAATATTTAAATCTTGCCATTTAACTGATAAAAAGAAACCCTGAAACAACAGAAAAGGAGGGGGGAAATATCCGAAGAAGAGGAACAGACAGCCTTGTCATTTACGAGTTTTATAAAGAGCTCAAACTTCAAAGTAGGATGCCCAGAACTCTTAAGCACGTGATTCGATTCAGAGCTGCTCTGTCAGTGACTGATGGGCTGTGGCTTGACAAAAGTGCAGAAGAGCAAGCTAACCAACCATGGGCAATGGAATGGGGCATCTAGGTATTCCCTCCCGCCATTGTGGTGTGGCAAATCTCTCCACTTGGAAGGCAAGGGGGGCATGGAGAGTAAAGAGCTAAAGAATAGTAAGTGCCGATTGCTGCTGAAGACAACTGCTAATGTTTTTTTAAAGGGCTATAGCAGGACAATGGCAGAAAATTCAGGTGGCTCATGCTGGGAATCTGCCCCCTGTGAAATTGTGTGTTCTCTCTTTTGCACACACTCCCACTCCCACCCAGGTTCGTCTTGAGGGCCACTAGCCTGAATACTAAACTGCAAGTTGCAGAATTGGAAGATTCACCCGTTTCCATGTACAGAGGGAGAAATGTGGATTATGTGTGTCACCCCATTGCAAACTGACTAGATGTACATTTAATTTATAGCAGGGGGGGGGGGAATGTGTCAAGTGAGAAACGTCTCTTCAAAGCACAGCTTACCAAATATCAAGTATCATTTTAATGAGACACGGCTTTGTTGTTTAGACTATTACATGCTCCTTTCAGCAGAGTTTGGCAGTACCGGTGGTGCCTGGTAACCTACAAACAGCATTATTATGCTCTGGGTGGAATAATAATTGAAATACTCAAGAAAGGCAAGGGAGAAAAGGAGAAAAGGAGAAAGTGTCAGGCGGATAAAGACGAGAACGTTCTCCCCAAACTTCCTTACATGCCTTATCAAGTTTTGTATTCTCAGTTGCCATTTAATAAGCCATCTCTGTTCAGACCTTTGGGTGTTAACTCAACCTTCTGAACTGTTGCGTTTCCTGTTGTACCATTTGGTTAATAACCAACACATCAAACTACCGTATTTTTCGCTCTATAAGATGCACCAGACCACAAGACGCACCTAGTTTTTGGAGGAGGAAAACAAGAAAAAATATATTCTGAATCTCAGAAGCCAGAACAAGAGGGATCGCTGCATAGTGAAAGCAGCGATCCCTCTTGCTGTTCTGGCTTCTGAGATAGCTGCGCAGCCTGCATTCGCTCCATAAGACGCACACACATTTCCCCTTACTTTTTAGGAGGGAAAAAGTGAGTCTTATAGAGCAAAAAATACGGTATATACAAGCAGGGGACTTTTATCGCACACAAATATTTGTTCTATTGTGGTCAAGAAGGGCTGTCACTTGGGCTTTATTCAGAATCAAGTATATACCTGCAGGAAAATCCTCCCAATTCCACTCAACAGCTGAGGCTCTTGCTCCGGGTAATATTTGATGACTGTGTGATATGTCTCCACAGCAAGCACGTAGTCCTAGGGGGTAGAAAGCACACACACACAGATGCAAGGTCAGCAGTTGCTCTTTGCTCTATGCACACAGCAAATGCACGATAAACAGATGGAAGCAACGCAGTTTAAAGATAGAAAAAAATAGGATGGTTGAAAGCACAAGGAAAGGGTTGCCCCTGTCTATGACTAAATGTTGCTGTACTGGGTTTAGCAGGGTAAGGGAAGACACTTGGATTGTACAAGAAGATGCATGGCCGGGTTGAAGACCTCTTTCTCTTGCATCTATTACGTGAGCAATGGGACAGCTGCGAATACAAAGGAGACTTGAAATCAAACCAAAATATCTCTGCCCCTCAAAGCAGAACCAAATATATCTGCCCACTAAGCAGCAGCTTTGTAGTTGCCAAAATCATGCACAATAGGCGTACGCGTACGTACACACACACACACACACACACACACACACGAGTCTCCTTCGCCATCTTTCTGTTTGGCAAGTGAAGCCTTCTGCACAGCCAAGTCAGATAGACTGCCAATGTTCTAAAAATTCCTCTTGCTGGGAAAACAGCCACTGCTCTTATGATGAGGGAACAGCCACAATGGCTAGATGAAGGGGATTTTAAAAGGAGCTCAGGGCAAACGGATGGGGATTTAGCAAACAAGTAGGGATTCCTCCCACATTAACACTTAATGTTTTTGAAGAGATGATTGTCAAAGAATGCTTTCAGAACGTTTGTTTGCTTCCTGGGTGTGGCTTCTTGATTGATAGGTCTTGGTCTTGATTTAAATATGGATTTTATTTTTTTTAATGTACAAATAATGAAAAAAATAAGTCAGCACAGAAACGACAATGCAGTGAAGCATTACACCACATCGGGAGGGGGCAATATTTATTAATATTCCTAAGTCAACACATTGCTTAGGCTCAGACCATGTTACATTAAAACACAACAAACCAATAGATACACATAGCGTAAATTTAAATGCTTAACCCTGACCAAATATGAGAGATGCTACAAAGGTTCTGGGCATTTAACACAATGGCTCAACCAGTTCTATGCAATGCTTTGACCACTAAATAACCTGTGAACCCATTCAAAGGACTCCATACACTATCCTGTGTACAATCTAATAAAAATAATTAAATAATTTTATTATTAATACCCTGCCCATCTGGCTAGGTTATCCCAGCTTCTCTGGGCGGTTTCCGACACACATATAAAAACATAATAAAACATCAAACATGAAAAACTTCCCTTCAGATGTCTTCCAAAGGTTGTATAGCTATTCATCTCCTTGGCATCTGATGGAAAGGCATTCTACAGGGTAGGTGCCACTACTGAGAAGGCTCTCTGCCTGGTTCCCTATAGCTTCACTTCTACAGAACAGGAGGCAGCATACCTCTAACAGCTGCTGAGATCATGAATGGGGGAAGTGTTGCTGCACTTTGGTCCTTCTTGTGGGCTACTCAGAGAAGTATCTGGTTGGCCACTGAGGGAACAGGGTGCCAGACTAAATGGGTCTTTGGTTCAATCCAGCAGGGCTTGTCTAATGACTTCCATTTTCTGCTCCTGGAGCTCTTTCTGAAGGTCTGAGCTCAGGAGTAGGCTTGTTGCTAGCTGTGGTCATAAAGTCGGGAAAGGGTCTTCAAAGCCATTCTGCACTTCCAAGCGCTCCTCATTCAACGGTTTTGAATTCAGAAGTCTATTCTGGCTGCTCCCTCTCCAAGGAGCCAATAAATAATTGGGTGGTATATTTAATGAAAAACAATGAAAATAAAAATCAATCTTGCCAACTCTCTTTTTCTTCACCGCCCCACAACCAAGATGCTTCCATGCTTTATCGTAGTCACACTAGACTGAGATGTGAAGCCCAAAAAACTACTGCATTTTTAAGCAGACCTGCCAAATGTCTCTGAGAAGGGGATATACCCTATCAAATAGAAGAGCAAGTTTAATGAACATTAAAATTTGACTCCATTTGAATACTATATTCAGCTGCAGGGCAGAAAGCTGGAAGTCCTTTTATTCTTCTTTATCTTTCTTTCCCTAATCTTTCTTCTCTCTCGTCTCTCAATTTCTCTTTCTTTAGGTTTTCCCTTTTCTTGTCCTTTCTTCTTTCTGCCTGTGTTCTTTTTTACACTAAGTAGCTGTTTTATATCAGTGCATTATTTAAAAAATACTTTGTAATGGGTATGTATTTTTGTATATCTCTGAATAAGTATCAATAAATAAATTCTAAAAACAATTGACTAAGAGTGGCCAAAACAACTCTAGACTTCAACGCTGATGTCAAGGACAAAATTTTAGCAGCTCTTTAGAATGCAGTTACATGGGCTTCATCCCACCGAAATGGTCTTAAGAAAATAACTTGGGGTGCAGAATGGCAGCCCTTGCCTGTGTACTGATTTAGTCATCAATGGAACAGTTCCAGGAATTCAAGAAGGAATACAGTGGATATGACAGCCTCCAGAAGCACTTTTTCTGTTATTTGTGTGGCAACAGCAAGAGACAGGCTGTAGCTAAGTGGTATTACTGCAGCATAATTTAAGAAAGATTTATGATGTATGTCTCCTTTAAATTAGAAGACAGAGGCTCTAAATCAAGCAAGAGTCCTTAGGCATCAGTCTCAGGCCTGACTAGGTCAAGCAACTCTCCTTCCTCTGTTGTTTTGGTTTCTTGAGATCCAAATGCCAAAAAAGAGAGAGAAAACGAACAAGTTTCTGTCTTAAGAGTCTATTAATAGCCAGCAACATGAAAGGGAAAATAAATTTAAGCAAAAACTGAAAATCAAACCTTTACAAGAACAGTTCAAACAGTCTATGTTTTTAAATGCAGGGCAGTATTTCCAAAGTGTTTGATAATTTAAACACACACACACACAAGTGAACTAATGTATAGCTCTCTTCAGGCTTACCTTTCCAGTAGTACTGGAAGTAAAATTGAAAGCATACTTTTTCACTTATTTCCCACTATGAAGCAATGATCATGCCTCTGGAAATCGCAGACCCAGAGTAAGATAAAAGGACCCCTGACCATTAGGTCCAGTCGCGGACGACTCTGGGGTTGCGGTGCTCATCTCGCTTTATTGGCCGAGGGAGCCGGCATACGGCTTCCGGGTCATGTGGCCAGCATGACAAAGCCACTTCTGGCGAACCAGAGCAGCGCACGGAAACGCCATTTACCTTCCCGCTGGAGCGGTACCTATTTATCTACTTGCACTTTGATGTGCTTTTGAACTGCTAGGTTGGCAGGAGCAGGGACCGAGCAACGGAAGCTCATCCCATCGCGGGGATTCGAACCGCCGATCTTCTGATCGTCAAGTCCTTGGCTTTGTGGTTTAACCCACAGCGCCACCCTACTAGTCCCAGAGTAATTGCTCCCAAATAAGCAAACTGCCTTGGCTCCAGATCTTTCCTCTTCTTCTCCAGTTCTGACTTTCTTTAGGCGATTCAGTTGGGAACTGCAATCCTGGGAGTAGAGCAAAGGGTTCAACCTTTCTCCCTGAACCATTTCCCCAACTTAAATCACTCCATGAAACAATCTGCCCCGGGGGGGGGGGGAATGTACAGGTGAAAATTAATGTTCATTTGTTTTCCCCTTAATGTTACTATTTATTTATCTCAGTGCTATCAGTAAACACAAACCTCTGTACCGGTTTCATAGTTAGATGATTCTTTTGTATCTATATAATGGGAGGAAAAGGCAAGGGTAGAATGCTCAAGAGAAAACAAGGGGGGAAATGAAGGACGGAGATATGCACTAGTGCTGGGGAGAACTCACCTTCCAGCACTCAAACACAAAGTCTTTGTTAATGAAAAAAGAAAACAGCCAGAGTTATTTTCCAGTTAGGTTGTACTGCTGTCAGGATTATGGTGCAGAATGCAGCCTCTCAAGCATTATGGGCAAATACTGCCTATTTGTGAAATTTATGATAAACAGCCATTTGTCAATTTATTTGTTGAATTTTATTTATTTATCAGATTTCTCACCTGCCCTTCAACTTAAGGTCCCAGGGCAGGCTACAGCCAGATAATATGTAGTTACATATAGACAGAGCTGTTACAATTATAAAACAGGCGAGTTCCTCCAAATGGAACAGAAGAGTAAAACTCTTCATACAAAACCCTTTGATCTGTAAGTTGGAGGTTTGATTGCAAAAATGAGGCATAACTGACTACAAATCCCTTTCTCCATTCATTGGGGCTCCAGACTATCGTCTGTGGCCTCCTCTTCGCATTGGTATTTAAACGGCATGCCCTCATTCCAGTGTTAAGAGCTCACTCCTAACCAGTTTACGTATTTTTTTTTAAAAGGTGCAATACTGCTATTAATCCAGTTAATAGCAAATGCTGTTTTAATTAGACTGGTTACTTATACCTTCTCACCAATCTCCACATCATCATATTTTCCCTGTGTTCTTCATTAGAAAGAAACTATTTCCAAAATTAGTTAGAACACAAGCACTAGAAAACAGCACTTTTTTGGGGGGGGGAGGGAGGGAGGGAGACAGGGATGTCACTAGATGGTGGTATATTGCATTTTACACCGATGACAGAAGAAACAACAACCCAAAAAAATCCTAACGTTTTTTATTTATTACACGTGAAATCAAAGCTGACAACTAAATGATTTATTTGAAAGCATGGAAAGTAAAAAAATAAAAAATAAAAATGCGCCCAATTCTTGTAAACAAACACTCTTAATTATCTGTACTCATGTGATTTTAATTTTTACCTGTGTGATTTTGTGATTAATTTTCATTATGAAAATTAAGGGGAATGCTTTTATAGCAACCCCAAATTACTCATTACGTTAACTGGATTTCTTCATTAACTACATTTTTTGAAAGGGGAAAATATGTAAGGGGAGGGCAAGCTTATTTCTCCCCCTCCCTTATTCTAAAAGGCACATGGTTCAACACTGTATAAATCCGCGGCGTTTGCAGAAGTGCAAATGCGCATGGATGGGGATACATGACTTATGAACATGGCGCCACGCTGCGTGTCAGATGTGAATTGGGAGCGCGACTATTCCACAAATGGCAGATAACGCTGTTGATTCAGCAGGGTCGGGATACTTGTTCACAGCAGGGCAGGGCGCAGCTCTGCAATTCCAAAACAAGCCATGTTCCCATGTTCCCACTGTGGCTCACGCTCCCCACCATAGGGATGCATCTGTGGAGAAGGCACGCCATGTTCTAGAGAGCACCTTTCTCAAGGAATTTTGGTGCACCTGATGGGACACTTCCTCTCAGTCCATTGCATCAAGAGATGGCTTGTTGCAAGTTGTGGGAAGCTTTGGGGGGGAGGCGAGGGAAAACCGAAATTAAACGTCCTACCAAGCAACAAAGCCCCGCAGTTTCCCTGGATTGTGGCCACAGCCTTGAAATCCAATTTCCTTCCTTGAAATTAGTATGTGAACATTGCTCTCGGCGGAAGAATCTTCCATGGAAATGAATGCCTGAGCTGGGAAGTGGAGACAGCAATATTCGATGGGCAAGTTGCGAGAAATTTTTTAACAAGGGCTTAACGCTTGAACACAACGCTGCCAAGGCAGAGATCGGAATTCTCAAAATGGTCTTGGAAGGCTGTGTTTAGAGATGGCTGTTTATGCAAACCATGATTGCATTTGGATCTAAGACTGAGTTGCGGTGCTTCAAAAGAATTACAAAGAAGGGGGGAAAGTAAAACAAACAGATGGCCAGCCGCTACTAAAGGGAGATGATACAAGAAAGATTTAATACAAAGAAGAGGAGCAAGGGTTGAATGTAGAAACAAAGACGTCTATACAACCTGTGTATTTTAAAAAGGAATATTTTAAAAGGGATCTTACTTTTGCACTTTATTATCATTAAAATGCTAAAGTGATACTTCCCTTGTTTTTTAAAAGATTTCTTGCTGCTATGATCTTCAGACTATTATAGCATACTGTTGCTATTTCCTACCTAGAACGAAGCATCTTTTCCTCTTATCACTATTAATCACCTACATGGTACCACTGCTCTGCCAAGTATGCTAAAAAAAAAGTTTTCCCCTTCACCAGGTCTTTTATTATTTGACTCCCATTTGACAGATATATTGGATTTGAACCTGTCTCCAACAGTCAGAGTTCACAGTATTCTTTGTCTCTACAAAAACCAGCTTCCCATAGAGGTTCTTGAAGACTACTATCACTCCTTCAATAAACAAAAGCTTGTCCATTTCAAATAAAACGCTGACATTGCCAGCATTCAATAGGAAGGAAATCATAAACTCAAGCTGGCGTGGGGTTGTTGGTTTGAAATGCAGCTGTGTGTGAGAAGGTACGTGGCAATCTCTTTGTGGGGAAAGGCCTCTCATGCTGTTCCAGTAATCTCAATAATGGCATGGTAAACCCTGATTGATTGATTGAATGCAGCATGCATGCATTTTGCACTGGCTAAGAACCAGTGGGGACGCGGGTGACACTGTGGGTTAAACCACAGAGCCTAGGACTTGCCGATCAGAAGGTCGGCGGTTCAAATTCCTGAGATAGGGTGAACTCCCGTTGCTCAGTCCCTGCTCCTGCCAACCTAGCAGTTCGAAAGCACGTCAAAGTGCAAGTAGATAAATAGGTACCGCTCCAGCGGGAAGGTAAACGACGTTTCCATGCGCTGCTCTGGTTCGCCAGAAGCGGCTTAGTCATGCTGGCCACATGACCCGGAAGCTGTACGCCAGCTCCCTCGGCCAATAAAGCGAAATGAGCGCTGCAACCCCAGAGTCGGTCATGACTGGACCTAATGGTCAGGGGTCCCTTTACCTTTACCTTTAAGAACCAGATATAGTGCTGCTTCACACAAATGGTTTGTTGTACAGTGTTATCCGCAAGTTGGTTTCGGTCATGTTATTTGTGTATACTGCTTCTCTGCATGTGCCGCAAATAAAATGGTTCATAGCAATGCCCAAGGAGTCTCCAAGCGATGCAAGCAGCTTGTCGATTGGGGCTACTTTCAAGTGACGCAAAGGGTTTGTTTCACGTTGCCAGCTCCATATGATTACATTTCATGTTGCAGCCCTGCTGACTTTCGTGCATATGGATTGCATTTAAGGATTGTCTGTTAAATGCGCATGCCAGGTTCCAGAAGCGATGCAATTTATCACGACAATTAATGAAATACAGGAGCCTAGCCTTTTCAATCATTAAAAATTTCTCACTCTGACTCGCAAAATTCTCCTTCCGCCATTCTGAGATTTACAAAATCGTCTCAAGCTGCGTGAGTTGGCACGTTAGCCATTGGAAAACAGGCCAGCTATTTTCTCAGGACTGGTTCAAATGCTGCAAAACTGTCTGTACAGGGATCATAGATCCAGTAGAGAGGAAGAAACTGAACGCAACTCACAACAGAGCAGGGCACGTGAATGGCTGCTGGGGAAACAAAGCTTTCCTTCATCTTTCCACGCAGAAATGTTCTGGGTGAAGGTGTTGAGAGCTAGCTCTTAAGAGTTGCATTAAATCAAGACGCCGGCCTTCTTTGGACACGGGGACTGATTTCAGCCTTTTGAAAAAAGGAAACCAGGAGAACAAGGCCGGAGAAATTAAATTTGCTCAACCACGTAGAGATCTCAGTTTCGGAAGGACCTGAATTAGCTCAATTAATACCTGCCAAACTAGCAGTTCGAAAGCACGTCAAAGTGCAAGTAGATAAATAGGTACCACTCTGGTGGGAAGGTAAATGGCGTTTCCACGTGCTGCTCTGGTTCGCCAGAAGCTGCTTAGTCATGCTGGCCACATGACCCAGAAGCTGTATGCCGGCTCCCTCGGCCAATAAAGTGAGATGAGCACCGCAACCCCAGAGTCAGTCACGACTGGACCTAATGGTCAGGGGTCCCTTTACCTTATTTATTAATAGTCGTCATAACAAAAGGATCTGAAAACTCTTGAGTTAGTAAGCCACGAGGGAATCGGTGTCATGGCATCATAAAGTTGGAAGGGGCCCCGACTAGTATTTAAACACATTTAAAACTACATGTCAAGTCTGAAACCCGTGGCATCGTCAACAAGTGGAAGTAGAACAAACGTAAACACCAGACATGAAAAAGGGAGTGAGAAGGCATGAAACTGACGCTGGTCATAGCAGGTTGGAAATCCAGCCATAAAAAAATGTATATTCTGCCTCATTCTTGCATGGCTGCTTAAAGTGATTTCAGCAGGCGCATCCGGCTTACACCCCACGTAATGGCAAGCAGTGATCTAACTCATCCTCAGCCTCTCTGAGAATCTACTCGAGTATATATGGTAACTGCAATGACGGTACCCACCTACCTTCATCATTAGCAGACAGTTTGCCGTAGAGTACATCACCCGGCCCAGACGTGACCTCCACAGCTGAACGGAGGCTGTAAAATGAGAGCAGCTTGTGAATGTGCACAAATAAATTAGAAGCTCTTTCCCTAGCCATCAATTATCAGTCATATGCGTTCTGATTTAAATGATTTCCCCTCGTTAACACCGCTGCATCTCGAGCGCAGTATTGCTAGCATTCTGCTAGCATTGCACGGAAAACCCCGCACCCTCTCGATAGCGCGAGGCTTGATTGGCGAGAGGAACAGACTGCCGGAATAAATGAAGCAATAACGCAAAGCTGGGAAACGACCTCTCAGGTTTTAGCTCAGGCAAGGAAGCATCCATTTTTCCCCCGACAGCAGAACAAAAGGCGGAGAGGGGAAAGGGAAAGGGTGCTGAGCTATCGCAAGCATTAGTTTGCAACCGTGTCATTAAAAGCTTTAAAATCTACACTGCTCAGTTCCTTCAAAACTGACCAGCAATTTTTTAAAAAACCTGATTTTGCAACCAGAGCATGAATGTTGAAGGGCTATCTTGGTCTGGGGTCCTGCACTCTCGCCTCTGGTGTATGAGATGCTGCCGAGCTGGTCTGACACCCCTACGCTACTGGAACACATGGGGTTTAAAGGCTGCTGCGTATTATAGCAGCAGCAGCTGATCTCTCGCTCCCTTCGCTTGCAGACAGGTTCCTGCTGTGTGAAAAGGAATGGCTCACATTGATTGTTCGCTGCTTAAAGGGATCCGAGAGTCGCAAAGCCAACTAACAGAGCCTCTCCTGTTACAAAATGAGCGCTGGGGTAAAGGGTGTGTGTGTGTGGGGGGAATGGTTTCTAATTTGTAGTTAAATATGTCCAGGGCTGCAATCCGAAGCGCACTTAGGAGGACGTTCTGCGAGACCCACTTCTGATGCAGAGGATCAGGCTGCCAATTTAATTGCTTTCAGGGTGAAGGTGGTGACGATGTGCCCATGATTGTGGTTATCACTCAGAAGGAGCATCGCAAGGAGAGGAACCGAGAAAAAAAGGTGCAATAGAATTGCCGGAATGGCAAGGAAATGTGCCCCAATTTTCCTGTCTGACACAGTATGCTCTTTTTATTGCTGCAAACCTTTGCTGGTGTTTTTTTTTTTTAACTCCTTATTAATAGCCACATCCAGAACTAGCAGAGAGTTATTCATTTAGATTAGTTCAAATGAATGCCCTGCCCAACCTTTAAAACTCAAGCCAGCATTCACCATTAAAAAATAATAATTATGTGTGTTTCTATCATAGGAGCCAACTCCTAGGGGCGGAGGTCCCTTCGTGCCCCCTCCCAAATATTTGAGGTCCCTCGAGTTGATGGGCATTGCCATTCAAATGGTGTGTGTGTGCCATGTCATGTGATCGATTATGTGCATCGGGGCTTACCTACCTACCCCCCCAATATTTTATTCAAGTTGGCACCCCTGGTTTCTATTATATGCATATGTGTGAGTACATGTGGGCATGGATGCACATTACACTGCCCCCCCCCCCTGCATATCCTCACTCCTGACTTAGAAAGCCCAAGAGCAAAAATTGCACATTATGTGGATGTTATCCTTTTCCCTACAGATGATGCAAAGCTGTCCAAAACCCACCAATGCTTCCTACGGCTGCTTGGTATCAGTGGAAGTGAAGCAGGTTCAATATCAGGTTGAGCAAACCTATATAAGATGCATTATTACAATTAAAATAAGCTATTTTTTTTTTAAATAAGAGCAAAGCTATGCAGAATGTGTTCATTTTTATTTGTAACCACTGTCATATTACGGCTGCATCCTTTTTGTGCATTTTTTGTTGCTCTGGGAACTGTGTGCTGTGGAGCACCTGTAGGACTTGATGCCTTGCAAAAGAAGGAGAAGGAGAAGGAGGAGGAGAAGGAGAAGGAGAAGGAGGAGGAGAAGGAGGGAATGGAAGCAATGCACTGCCAGGAAAATGGTGCAATGCTAAATCTTTTTCCTCCCACTGAACAAATGGCAAATGCGATGTCCTGCCCTGTTCTGCAACAAGCTGGTTTGTGCAACACCTACTTAAGAGCAGCAGTAGGGAAATTATGCTGCAGATCTAATCCCGGAAAGAACTGAGGCTTGTTTCCAGTCACAGTTCACAAGGCAAAAAATAAAGGTTTGCCTCAGCTGGAGCGTGCACAAAAACAGATAGAGAAAGTTTCCTGCAGCTCAAAACTGCACCAGAGGCCCTTGCAGAGAGCAGATATGATTGACCTACTCTGGAAAAGATGCCAATAGTCCCCACAAGTGTCCTCTGGGCAGCATTAGGCAGACAGGCAGCTGTAATGCTGCCACACTCCACGCGCATAACAACCTCTCACAGATGCTCAAAAGCCCCCCTCCTCCCCTAAAGATTCTGCTGGCTGCCTCTCCTTCCTAGCCTCCGCCGAGCTCAGCTGAGCTCTGAAAAGCAGCTGCGCCAAAGGAGAGGGAGAGCAGGCAGACAGAAACCATCTTACTGCAGGGTGGGGAGCAGAGGGAAGGACCACAGGGCGCAACTAGGAGAGGAACTGTAGCTGTTGGGGAAACAATACAAAATTATTTGGAGCCAGGTTGGTTAAACACAGTGAAACGGGAAGAAGAACCCCAATATTTAATGGTTCCCCCTCCAAAGTAGTTTTGAGGCTTTGCAGCTATAGGTTTCTTTGTGTGGGTTAGAATGGGCTTTACTTAACTAGCCCTAGATTGCTCTGACAACGAACATCCCATAGCCACCAACACTAGCAAGCTTTGCCTGGATGGCTACTTCCATTGCAGTCAGGACTCAAGATGCAAAAAAACCCACTGGTTTCCCTTATCTTGCAGTCATACCCTTAACCCCCTAATTCTAGATGGGCAGTGGCTAGCTATAATTATTTGATAAAAGAAAGGCAACATTCAGAACCGCTCTCTCATTACATCTTACGTTCTACGAGCTGAAGCAAAGTCACTGGAAACAGAGCCATTTCTATACTGGGGTGTCGTAACATTGCTGAAGAATTTTTATTTCCCACCCCACCCACACATTTCTCCCTAGCTCTGCCATTGTCAATACAATGAGGACAGGGAGGGGTGTCCCTGTTAAAAGTTGTATGAGGGCATTAGTGTATTTTGGTCAAAGTAATACCAGAGAGAGAGCGGACAAATGTTTTATCGTGTTTTTAATAATCTATTGAGACCTTTGTATCAGTTTAATTCTTCATCCAGTTCTTTATGATCCCAGTTCATTCTTGAGTACTGTACCCCAAGAAAGCGTCACACTTCCACCACGATGCTCGGGTTGTCTACCTCGTAATAAGTGCCTTGCCTCTGGCTGATTCAAGCCCACAAAGACTGGCTGGACCCTCAATTACTCGAGGAGGAAGACTAGATTTATATGCAGGCAATTCAAGGGAGCGTGTCTAATTCAACCTAGCCTGCCTGGACCCAGGTGGCTTTCTCACAGTATGGAACCAGTCAAGAGACCTAAAATAAACTTTGCTAAGGGCACAGCACAACAGAAATTTGTCAAGAATGTCAATCATCTTAAATGAAAAAAAGAAGTTTGGCTTTTAACCAGGCATCAGTGAACAGAAAGACTCCATCTGTTCATGGACCAAGATCCAGCACAGCATCCTTACATGTGATCAATTATGTGGAGGCAGGGCTTACCTCCCCCCCCCCAATATTTTATTCAAGTTGACACCCCTGCAAGGATCACAGGGTGCTCTACAATACAAAAACACAAAACATAGTAACAAATAAAAACAACCCCCCCTTTCACTCTTGGGGAAATATTGGCAAAGTAGAAGCCCTGCAAAAAAATTAAATGTGGCATTGTAGGGTGGAAAAGCCTTTAAAAAACCAACAACCCAACAGGCAACTGACAGCTTAGAGGCCAAGCCACGGTTTCAAACAAGAACCCCAAATGTCAGGTAGAGAGCCTTATGGGGACAATGAGCGGAGTTTTAAGACTAAATGCTCCTTTGGTTTCTAAGCACCGCACTGCTATTATCATAAATCTGTCATTCTAGAATGGCAGCGATTTTCCTTTTTTTGAAACTGGAGGGAAGATTGTGATTTAATGCATCGCCACGATCAAAAATAAAAAGCAAATCTGCGAAATGATTCCCAGCAATCAAAATACAGGGGTGCATCATTTTAAAGGCTGTACGAGCGGCAATGCCACTGTTTTAACAGCTACAGAGCAATCTTTTGAGAACTTCTGATAGTATTTGGGCAAATGATAAAAATACACCGACTGTGGAAGAAAAGGCTTCAGGGGTTGTGCCTACCTTGCCTGTTCTCTTGGGTAATGTTAGTCATGCTTCCATCTTCTGCAAAGCCACATTCCAAGTTATCCAGTATCTGCAATGAATATTTTTTTAAGCAACTTTGTTGAGTTTGAACACCATTCCAGAGTGAAAGCAAATATTTGTAAACTGAAATCAGTCACGGTCACCATATTCAAAGATTCAAACAGGGCTCCCCACCCCATGGGAGCAACTTTTGAAATCACCAATCTATTGGGAGTAATAGGAATCACCCTTCAAATCAATTAAGAAGAAAAAGAGAGAATGCTTTCATACTGCTGCTTGGCTGAAATGACATACACCCAAGAGTTAATATTCTGTGGACAAATGCCAGCTCCCTCGGCCTGAAAGAGAGATGAGCGCCGCAACCCCATAATCACCTTTGACTGGACTTAACCGTCCAGGGGTCCTTTACCCTTTACCTTATTCCGAACGTAACTGGAGAAATACATGCTAGGTAGGATATCAATTATTTTCTTCAGGGGAGGCTTATTAGCCTGTACAAAACGAAAGCAGTGCAACACAAACTGAAGTAAGAATATTCAGTGTTGTGAGCTGCTTTGAGGACTGTATAAATCCACTAAACGAATTTGTCATCCGTGGAGCCAGTCATTGCTCACCAGTGACGACAGCCCAGCAAGGGCTTCCTATTTGGGCTGCCTGCCAGTGACTGAGACTGTGCCTGCCACAAGACATGGTTGGTGGGCTTCAATCAGACAGGCAGGTGACACTATTGTGCAGGCAGAGTGTTGGGTTCTGGACCAAGGAGATCAGGGTTCAAAGAGCTGGCCAGCAATGAAACCCTGTAACTGGTATGGGGCCAATCTCAGCCTAACCAACCTTCCAAGACTGTTGGGAGGATAAACTGGGATCATGGCCGTGTACGCCAGCTTGGGACTACCTGGAGGAAGTGAGAGATATGTGGACATATGGAGATGAAGCCAGAGCTCACCGAGCCCAGTATTGCAGCAGAGTTGTCGGGCAGAGAGCTTTCTGAACACTTGAAGAGATGCCAGGGACTGAATCCAAGATATTCTGCATGCTAATGTACACGCTAGCCCCTTTCCTGCAATAGGTTGGATCTGACATTATCTTTCCATTCACAAAAGGGACTGCAATTCAGTGGAGGCTCTCACTGGTGGAAAGAGGGGTGGGGAAGCCACTCTTGCTGATTCCCCCGGAAGCCCCCTTCTACAGTTTGAGGTACTTCCAACCATCTGGAGCAGTTGTTGAGGAAGGCACAGGGGACTGGTGGGAGAAAGCAATCGAGAAGCATGCTGCAAGTGAAGGCCCCTTCATGGAAATTCTGGATCTGAGCCAATGCAATAAAATAAATAAAATACAAGCTGATTCCAAAAGAGGTGTGAAAAATAACCACCACCACCTAACCCAAATGTTCTCTCTCTTTGGTAGTTTTATAGCTTCCAGCAGGGGTTTCATTCCTAGTTAAACAATGATCTATCCTGTATCACACATGTTTTCTTTCAGAACGATTTCTGTGATTAAAATGAAGTCTGGGCAAGCTAAAATAAAGATGGCTGTGATGATCTGGAAAATTATTTGGGCTGCTAGCTCTGAATGGTTTTGTGCCTCAAATTATAAATCAAACCTCCCATCTGCATGGAAGAAGATCTTCGGTTCCCTCCGTGACGCCTCAAATACCATCACTCCTAAAATCATGATTTGTAGCATCCTTTGGCCTAAGAGAACTAAATGAGACTCATTCCAGAGCACTTGTACTTTAATTAGCTAGTCGTTTCTGCTGATCAGCAAATATAAGGGACTCCCTCTCCTGGGGACTGAGTGCACTGTTTCAGTGCAGATTTCGGCTCCTGCCGGCTGAGAGATGGAAGGCCCCAGCTGCAATTTGCATTTAAAGCCCCATCATCCCACTTTAATCAGTCATGGCTTCCCCCAAAGAATCATGGGAACTGTGGTTCATTAAAGGTGCTGAGAGAGGGATGAGCGTGTAGATTCCTTTGAATTCTTTGTGGCTGAAATGTAGCTTGCTGCGCAAAATTGAAAGGAATGTGGCCTTTGGGTCTGAAACGGTTTCCCCACCCTTGTCGTGGAACTTCATCTCTTGTCACCTCTCTTGGACATGATTCTTCCAACATCTTCCCTGCAATTGGTTACAGCACAGGTATCTGCCCACACCTTTCACAACAAAGGCAGGAGCAAAGTGGTCACTCAGTTTCTCCTCATCCTCTTCTGTCACTCCTTTGATGTGTGAGGGCCCAACAATCTCCTTACTCATTTCCTGATCAAAACAAAAAAATTTTTTCCTTCCAGTAGCACCTTAAAGACCAACTAAGTTAGTTCTTGGTATGAGCTTTCGTGTGCATGCACACTTCTTCAGATACACTTGAAACAGAAGTTGCCAGATCCCTCTATATAGTGAGAAGGTGGGGAGGGGTATTACTCAGAAGGGTGGTGGGAATGGGTGATTGGCAGATAGCTGTGATGAGCCTGTTGACGACTCTTAACGACTGCAATAGGTCTTACAGGAAAAAGCAAGGGGTGAGAAGGTGAAAAATGGCTTTGTCATGTATAATGAGATAAGAATCCAATGTCTTTGTTCAGACCAGGTCTCTCCATGGTTTTAAGTTTGGTAATGAGTTGCAATTCAGCAGCTTCTCTTTCCAGTCTATTTCTGAAATTCCTTTGTAGTAAAACAGCTACTTTGAGATCTTGTATAGAATGTCCTGGGAGATTGAAGTGTTCTCCTACTGGTTTCTCTGTCTTGTGATTCTTGATGTCCGATTTATGTCCGTTTATTCTTTGGCGTAACGTTTGGCCTGTTTGTCCAATACAGAGAGCTGAAGGACACTGTTGGCATTTGATGGCATATACAATGTTAGACGATGAGCAATTAAATAGTCCCGAGATGGTATGTGTGATGTTGTTGGGGCCAGTAATGGTGTTGTCCGGGTGTATGTGGCAGCAAAGTTGGCATCTGGGTTTATTGCAGGCTCTGGTGCCAGTGTCCGTGTTACGTCTGGTTGTAGTATTATTGTGGGTTAGGAGTTGTTTAAGATTGGGTGGCTGTCTGTAGGCAATGAAAGGTCTTCCTCCTTTTCCTGATGTTCTTAGAAGACATTTTCACTGTGGGGTTTAGCAATATTGTTTTCCTGTTCTTTCACTTGCCTTTACCACCAGCTTACATTTGCCAGGAATTTATTTTCCTTTCTGCTCTTCCCATTTGGGCAAAGCTTCCATCTTCTGAAAGAAGACTTTTTTTTTTAATTTTAAAGTCACACATACATTATTACAAGTGTTAAAAAAGATTCTCTGTGTTGCTTCATGAAAGTGTTCCTGGCATTTTGATGAAATATAGAACTGTGCTTTTGTTCCTAGGACAAATTTTAGATGGTGCATCTTTTCTGTTGAGTAAATATGTAGCCTATAGGCATTATCAGGACAAAACACATGGGAAGATGAGAATTGAATATTCTACACTTCAGGAGACTTGGCCTTGCTTTTTTATATATTTGTAAGGTATTTTTTAAAGCTCTTAGTTGTGTTTTTTTTGTTTGGACCACTGGCCTGCCTAACATAAATCAATATACTTTTGTACTGGTGAGCCAGCGTAGTAGGGAATTGTCTTCAGGCAAACAAAAACTGCAGTGTGGATGTTAATTTATTTCTCCCTCCACCCCCATTCATCTCCACGAAAATGTTCGTTGGAAAATCTAGCTGGGACCACTTAAAGACTGACACTGGTGAAAGAAGGCATTCATCTTGAGACATATTGGGAAGGGGGGTAGGATGTAAAAAGAAAAAGAAAAAAAGAAACTGCAAGTTTGAATTTGGTCCAGTAAGACCCCCAAACTCTCCAATGATGATTTTGGCACAAGATTTGCAGAAGAGCGGTGTTTAGCCAGGCTTCCGGCTAGTTTTTAAATGTGCTGGTGCAGACAGATTAGCTTTTCCATTTTCCTTGCCATGTTGAATGGAAGCAGTCAGCTGAACCACTTGAAATTACACACTTGCTGGTTCTCGTGGTGAGACTTGCCAGGGATGGGGAAGCTGTGGCCCTCCAGCTATTGCTGGACTACAATTCCTATCACCCCCTATCATTAGCCATGCTGCCTGGTGCAGATGGGAGTTGTAGTTCAGCCGCATCAGGAAGGCCACAGGCTCTCCAACTGCAGCAAAGTCTTTCCCATCCCTCTTGCATGCATATGTGTGAATTTGAGCTGTGATGATTAGACTATCCTGATAAGGATAGAACCAGTATTCTGTGCTCTGGTAACCTCTAGAGGCAAACTAAGGCCTGGGGGCTGGATCCAGCCCAATCGCCTTCTAAATCTGGCCCGCAGATAGTCTGGGAATCAGCGTGTTTTTACATGAGTAAAAACTCATGTAAACTCATGTCCCTTTATTTACAATGCATCTCTGGGTTATTTGTGGGGCATAGGAATTCGTTCACCCCCCCCCAATATAGTCCGCCTGCCCCCCCAAGGTCTGAGGGACAGTGGATCGGCCCCCTGCTGAAAAAGTTTGCTGTAGTGCGGTGTAGTGGTTAAGAGCGGTAGACTCGTAATCTGGTGAACCGGGTTTGCGTCTCCGCTCCTCCACATGCAGCTGCTGAGTGACCTTGGGCTAGTCAGACTTCTCTGAAGTCTCTCAGCCTCACTCACCTCACAGAGTGTTTGTTGTAGGGGAGGAAGGGAAAAGGAGAATGTTACCCGCTTTGAGACTCCTTAAAGGAAGTGAAAGGCGGGATATCAAATCCAAACTCTTCTTCTTCTTCTCTAGAGGTTAGACTACTGCCATATGTTTGTTACATGTGGGATTGCCTTTGAAATCAGCAAGAAGGCAACCAAAATCATCAGAAAATTGAGGTACCTTCCATAAGAGCAGTACCTATTTATCTAATGGCACTTTGACATGCTTTTGAACTGCTAGGTTGGCAGGAGCAGGGACCAAGCAACAGGCGCTCACCCTGTCGCAGGGATTCAAACCACCGACCTTCTGATCGGTAAGTCCTAGGCTCTGTGGTTTAACCCACAGTGCCACCCGCATCCCAGTGAAAGGATGGTCCTGAGCAAAAGTGGCTGGGGACCAACCGGAGGAGATGCCTATAGCCTTCACTGCCTACTTAAGGATTTGATGGAATCATCTGCTTGGCCTCTGTGAACGAGGCAAGACTTTTGGTAGGATCCAGCTGGACTGTTCTCATATCCAGGATCGGGTTTGTTTGGTTTGATGAAAATAAAAATTACCAGCATCTTATTAAATGAGAAGATTGATAAGATTCAAAGTAGGATACTTCGCTAACATTTAACTTTGGATATTGCCACCCTACAAGGTTTGTTTGTTTGTCACATTACTAGGCTGACGGTTTGTTTAAAGTGAAAACATAACTGAGTAGCAATGGCCTTTGGAATACAGAGTTAAGGTGTAACAAACACTCACATTTCTAACAGCAAAATCTTAAGATTTCGGAGCACAGAGCATGAGCCAGTCAAAATGAAGCGCTTTCAAATTCCACTGAGTCTGGAAAATAGCAGCTTATTTTAAGCCTACCCTGTCTGTCGAAGAATTATTGCATCATAACTGTGCAATGAATGACTGAAGCTTGATGGCTGTTCCAGACATTCTAAATACTCTGCTTACAGAAAGTGCAAGGCTACTGATGCCCAAGTATTGAAGAAAGATTGGCTGCCCTTTACCTTTGTGCAGATTGTTTTCATACTGTGCAGTCTATCAAGCGACTCTTGAGGATTTCCGAGGTACTGCTGAAGTTCAGCATGCAAAATCCTCATGGAAAAAGGAACCATGGAACCTAGAATGGTAACAAAATGGATGGGTTGCAATTATTGTAGTTATCGGTACAGTCCACGTCTATCACAGGCATATGCTCTCTGCATTTACTCAATATAAGGTTATGTCTCTCTGGAGACATGATCTATACAGGCCTGAAACAAACCTTAGTGCGGAACAGCAAGATGTAGATTTCGGGACAGCTGCCCAGCCCCCTCCCTGCACTCTGTCACCCTTCTTCATTGCTGCACTTAATGAATTGTTTGCCTAATATCTTTTCCTAAAATTTCAAGATTGAAGTTATCTGAGGAAGTGATGAGCAAATGAAACCAGACCAGTGTTCAGCTGTGGTCTCCGTTTTATCTGTGAAACTGTAAGCGCAATTTGAGTTCTATTTACTCACTGATTTTTGTGAGGGTCTGAATGCAAACTAAATAAGGTTTCTGAGTTCTACACGTCCGTATGTGGCTGCCAGCCATTGTGATTTTACTATTAATTGAAGAACCATTAGTCACTTTAGGCCTACAAGGGTCATTAGAAGTCATTTAAGTCTTTTCCTTTAGGGAAACCAGGTCTTGTTGTACTTGAAATATTCCTAAGAGGTACTGCACCTCATTTTTTAAAAGGTTTGAGCTTCTTCTTGGATGTCATAGTTGGAATGAACCATTTGAGTCACCTAGTCCAATGCAGGTTTCTTTACACAATGTTTTAGGACCCAAATTTGCAAAACATGAAATTTTAGGGCTTAGAAAACAAATGAAAGTATTCTTTATGCAATAACAATGCAATATATTTTTGCGAGGAGAATCCCTCTGTTAGGAACACACCAAATTGTCTAGTAGCCCAGGGTCTTTCCTGCTGACCTATGAGCTCTGCAGTGCCTTCTTAACTACTTCAAATAACTTCATTCCTCTATTTTGTGCCCCCATCATTTGTTCTTCTTGTCCTTCGTGGCTGTGGCTCTAAAGCCACAGTTTTCAGGTCTTATTACAGCACCCAGGCTGCTCACAATCCACTTCTTTTCAGACCTACTGAGTATAAAAGCTTCACTCCACAGACAGATGGATAGTCACCATGCCACAGAGGGAAAAATATGACTTCACTAGCCCTGAGAATGGTTATTAAGCAAAGTTAATGATCCTACATGCTGCTGCATGGAAGGCCAACTCATTAGCAGAGAGGTTAGTGTGCAATGGAAATCCATATCGCAATCAGAAAGATGTAGCACCAGAGCTAATCCCACAGCTTCATTTTAGAAGTGGCAAATAAAGTTGGCAGCCAACCAGCACTGAAGTCAATTTCTTACAAAATGGGAGTTACTACTTGGCTCACTTCAGATTCGGGGGGGTGGGGGTGGAATCTTATTTTCCCACAGCATCTACACCATGAATCCTGGACGGCACAGGAATGGGAGCGACATGCATGAGGAATAGGCCAAGCACCCGAGTTCTGCTACTTCAGAGCCTGGGAGTTTGAATTTACTTATTTTTAAGAAGGTCAAGAGTGGAAGGTGCAATGCATTCAGAGGTAGGATGGTTTCCCCCACTTTGGTCTTGGAAAATATGGTTTTTCTCTCTCTCATTCCTCAGTTACATCCCAACTAGGCAAAAATACCAGGACTTTTACTTTCATAGTAATATTTTAAAATGCAGTTTTAAAGCAGAGATACTGATAGCTTCCTTTATGATTTCGCTAAAGCATGCTGTCACTTGCACTGTAGGACAAAAATTTTGTGAGCTTATGAAAATACAGTACTATTTAGTGACAGGGAAAGTCGGTTAATTCTGTGTCAAAATATCTGGATTTAGATGTGTAACTTTTGCTCAAATAGGATGAGCAAATTTAACTTTAGAATGAGACAAATGCACACATAGAATCACAGAAATGTAGGGTTGGAAAATACCCTGGGGATCATCTAGTCTGAGATTTCCCAAACTTGGGTCTCCAGATGTTGTTGGACTACAACTCCCATTATCCATAGCCAGAAGAACCAGTGGCCAGGGATGATGGGAATTGTAGTTCAAAAAAACAACCAGGGACCCAAGTTTGGGAAACCCTGATCTAGACCAACTCCTTACAAGGTAGCATCACAGCAAAAAAAAAGAAAAAGGAAAAAAAAAGAAAAAGAAGAAGAGCTAATCACCACTTTAAAAAGGCTTGACACTGACATGTTTCTTCACTGATGCCCCAGAATAGAAAGAGGCAACATTGATCACAAATGCCCTTAGTTCCTCTATTTATTTATTTATTTATTTATTTATTTATTTATTTATTTATTGTGGTTATTTATATCCTACTTTCCAGGATACACATCCTTCCAAGGTAATAAAATTGTAGCCACACAATTAAATCATAACAGTTCATTACCATTCTTTCCACAGGGCAGCAGATAGTAGGCAAAGTCCTTCTAGAACAGCCTCTGAGGTGGTCTTCACCTCAATGCAGCAGAGCGAGAGATGGGGAACAGGGCTACTCCATCAGCTCCACTGAGAGACCAGTTACATTTGACAGTTTCTGCTTCTGAACTGGCCATTATTTAGGCTGTGGTAGGCTATTGTTTAAAAATATACACCACCTATTTTGTACCAAATATTGACACCCAGCCCCAAAATAAATAAATAAAAGACTGCAAGACAAAGTTATCCATATATAAACTATAAATTTTAACCACAAATAACGTGTACTTATACTGTCCTTCTGTAGCCTGTTCATTTATTTATTTTGAATATTATTTTCAATTTTGCACTGACAGATTTCTAATATGATCTGATTTAAAAGCATAATGAAAGGATTAGGTTACTGCAAATTAGTTTTGTGGTTCTGGAATAATTTTTTAAAACTCAAGAAAAAAAACTGTTTTCTGTCTTTTTGGGGCATATGGGGAAATACACACACACACACACACACACACACACACACCTAACATCCAAAAGCAGACTGCGTCAAAATGAAGAATAACCATCACCTCTGAATTGCTGCAGGAGAAAAACACAAAGGCAGACCTTGGGAGCACAGGAGAGGTAATGACAAGTTAGGGAAAGTCTTTCGAGAAGGTAGATGGTTGCGAACCTTTCTCGTCAAAAATATGCAAGGCAACCATGTTGGTCAGGAAAGTTTAGGGATGTTAAGCTGCTCAGTCAAGTTTCACAAGAGCCACAGAGGCAGAAAGACCAAGTCCTAATAGGACACTTCTGAATCTACCATAAAGCCCCCTCAGCTTTGCTTGGTCTGCTCTCCCTACAACCGTTGTATGACTTATCAGGCTGGAGGTAAGACTGTTTGTGCTGTTTGTAGTGTGAGTTATTGCTTGATTGCTGGCTGAGTGAATGTAGCTGGGGTGAAGTTGTGGCCCAAGACTTGCCTCACTTTCACAGCAGGCCCTGTCCTGAAATGAGCAACCACAAAGGGGTTTGCCATTTTTCTGAGGGGGTTTGTGTGTGTCACATTGGGGTGATACAGGGGCAGGGGCACCCTGCGCTGTCAGCCAGGCAGGATACAGAAGTGCAGGCTGCCTGAGAGAGCTTTTCAATCAAAATTTTGGTCGAAACAGCAAGACTTTGGGTTTGTGGCACGACGACACGGCCACGTTGAACTTTCTTCCAGCTTCAAATTAAAAACCCAGGACAAAAAGAGGCTAATAAAGGAGAGCCCGTTCCCACAGAAAAGGGAAATCTAGTTGTTGTAATGAACAGACAAGAAAACAGGTAAATGAAAGCCTGCCTAATTAATCGTAAACAGAGGCAGTCCTCAAATTCTCATGAGGACAGATTTAAAAGCAGGACAATGCCTCATAGTTCACCTGTGAGTTTCTGGCAGCGTGACAGACTCTGCGATAACCAGGATTATGAACTATGAAGGGGGGGGGGGAATCACACTGAGGAGTCTTATATAAACAAGGTGCATTGGTTAGTCACAGCATTCTAGAAGAATTATGCACACCTACAGGTTTCTCACAGTGGTAATAACCCCTTTTCAAAATAAATTTCCACAGTTCCAGAAGTCTCTGAGAAGTTTTAAGCAAGGGCTGGGTTGTTTCTGCACCATGCAAAACATGGAGGACATCTCTAACATTGTTAAGCAGTTAACTGTGTCTGCAAGTCAGTGTTTATTATAATGGTCAAATGCATGATGGCATAATGCTTCTGCATAATGTGTATCTACTGTAAAGCCAATAAGTGAGGGATATGAACAGGCTTGAGAAGTATACGCAGGTTAAGCATCCTGCTGCAACACAGTCCCTTTCAGACGTTAAGAGCTGTGTTTCTCGTAATGTCTGAAGCTACTCTTAAGGAGATGGCAAAATATCCATCATTCTTATGGACAGGTTGTGGAGAAATGGTGATCTTCTGAAGATTCTGTTTACAGAGTCCTTTTTCACTCTCCTTTTCTCCCCACCTCGTTCCTTTCAGTGAGACCTGGGCCACCCAGATTCAGAAGCAAAGAAAACAGTCAACTTTGATGAATTGGTATCCCCAAGTGCCACACTTCGCTCTTCTCCACAGGAGTAAATCGTATAATTATTTGAGGGAATCTAAAGGGATGAAACTTCAGACACCACTATGGTGGAGGTTAAGCCAGTTTCCTGCCTTAGCCATTAAGAGATAAGCCTGCTCCTATCTAAATTATCACTATTCCGGGTATTTCCTCATCATGCTAGAGAGTGATGGCACCAGGAAAATGACTGTACACAGGATCCTTTTAAAAATGATGATTACGGGCAGGATTCATCTAATAATTATTATTGCCCGATTCCCCCCTCCTTATCCTACAAAACCAAACTCCCGCTCATCAAAAGATGGCAGCAAGTTAGTGCAATCCAATACTTTGTGCAGCAGAAATAAGGTGGGGTTACCTGAGGTCTGGCATACATAAACATGTGCTCTAATCTAGGACAAGATTTTCATAAAGGGGAATGGGTCAGATGAAGAAGTAGAAGGTAATTAAAAAAACAAATGGAGGAGAATGCAGCTCTTTTTCATGGCAAGTTATTTGGAGTAAAAACAAAAACAAATGAACAAAAAAACAGAAACACATAAGGAAAACGACCAACTAAAATGTTGCAGTCAGTATGTATAGGATACTTTGCAGCTAAAATCCTATGGTTAGAAACCAAGACAGGCAAACAACAAAATCAGATTTCCATGAGCACATACAGACCACCCCCCACAAAAAATCCCTATCCTTATTTTAGTACTCAACGTTCTAAGACATGTAAGCAACAAAATCAGATTTCCATGAGCACAAACAAAAAAAATCCCTGTCCTTATTTTAGTACTCAACATTCTATATAAGGAACTAATGAATAGCCTGGGAAAATAAGGTATGGAAAAGTCTTGACTTGGTCAGGAATCTGGGTGGAGACAACTGGGAGTTACCATGCGGGAGCATGATATGCATAGTCTAATGGTTATGGGGTTGCTCGTGCGTAAGTTGCCGCCACTCCTGGGTAGGTGGCCTGGTTAAACCTTTCCTGGCTGGACAGCCCCTCACTTCGTGGCTGCTCAGTCGCTGGCAGAATCCAACAGTGGGCGTTTCTTCAACCTTTTCCAACATAAAAGTTGTTTGACGCCCAGTCTCCTCCTCCCTTCTGCGCAGGGTGGGCGTGGGTAGCGGAGGACCTGTGCTCTCTCCGCTGGTGTCCAGTGAAGAGTCTCTGAGCCTGCTCTCCGCTTCCCCCATTGGCCCCCCTCCATCCCTGGTGTTGCGCTGAATTTCTTCCCCAACAGGAGACCTGCCTCTCTCCCTACTTGGCCCCTCTCCAGCATCGTCGTGGAGCCTCTCCTTCTCCTCTCGTTCCGATGGCAGTTCCCTGACACATAGAGTTATATTTGTTGTTTTTTTTAAAGGCTTTAGGCAAATCCTACGTCATGTGGGAACTAAAGATTCCAAGGCAAGGAGAAAGGTGACAGAAGTCAAACTGGGCTGCAGAGGTGAGGGTACAGAATTAAGCAATGGGTGGTATTCAGGAAAGTAGGCACAAGGGAGACAAAGAGCAACAGAGGAAGAAGAGAAGATGTTGAGCAATGATTGCACAGGCAGGAAAAAGAAACAGAGAGAGAAATAATACTTGGGAGGCAGTATTACCCTGGGCTGTAGCAATTATATAGCAACAGTACCAAGAACACAGAATTCACTGGGCAGCGCTAGGAATAGCTGCTGGGTTTACAAAACAGAAAAGTGTATGAAAAACATCAAGAAAGCAATGCAATTATAGGATGGAAAGAACTTTAGCCATAAGGATCTCCAGTGCAGAATTCTTCATCTTGAAGAGAAGCATAACGCATTCTCCAGCAGGTGTGAAGGTAGCATACTACTATTAGTAAGGCCGCCACTAGAGGGGGAACAAAACACATCCTTCAAGTGGGCCCTGCCAGATCGCACACTGAAAGCAAAGTATTTTCTGCTGTTTCTCCCCCTCGTGTCATAATTACTTTACCGAAACACTGGAACACCTACAGTTGTTTCAACGTTTTAGAAGTATGTGATTTTTATATATATATATAAAAGAGGCAAAACTGGAAAATGTTTTTTTCTTTTTTAAACCAATCTCTTGAAGCAAAAGGAATACTTTTAAGTCCTTGTAAAAGATGGAAGAGGATGGAAAGACAGAGCCTTTTAAAGCCACGTGACAGCTGCCACATTCTAAAAGCTAGATTTTTTTTCTAACACAGATGACCATGGCAGGGTAATCATAACTGCCACACCTATGCTGGAAATCCTCTGAGCGATGAAGGTGGTCCTCTTCGGACCCTGCCAATCGTATGCTGGCTCAGGAGCACTGCTAGTGTCTGTGACAACCTCAAGACGGTGGAGCTAGCCTGTGAGTTCCTTCTCTTGACAGAAGGAAAGAGGACTTCCTCTAGTTAAAACCACTACACCAACTCAATGATATCTAGCATTTCCAAAGAACAAGCAATCGTCGGAGAATTTAAGGCTTGAAAAGACCTGAAGGGCAGCAATATCCTAAAGCTACACTTACTATCAAAATTAACCTTTGCTTTCTCGTCAAATTGCCTTCGCAGGGCAGGTAGCCTGACAGCAACCGCCTACTAAAACTAAAAAAAGAAAAAGAGCATTACAAGCAGAATGAACAAAAACCATACCTTGAAATAGTCACTAAAGACAGGCAACTGGCAGTGGGGGGGGGATCTTTAGGGCGAGCAGAACAGAATAGAAAATTTAAGTAAACAAGATCTAATTGCATCTCTGCAATGAAATAGATACACAGGCAATTGTTACACAGGTTAATGTACAATCTCTGGTGCTTCCTCCTTGCCAAGGATGAGGAACATCACATGTGAATGGCAGGATGTGTTTGCCATAAAGAGAGGAGTATATGGATGCTGGGGTGTACACTGGGATGCGTTCATCGACTTGTTATGTTCTGCATGGGGTGGGATGTGTACAACAGCTGGAATCTGGCTCCTACAAGACTAAATACTAGATGAGGAATGTGAATGGGCACTAAGATTTTGTACAGACAAGGTCTGTATTGTTAAAGCTATGGTTTTCCCAGTAGTGATATATGGAAGTGAGAGCTGGAACATAAAGAAAGTTGATCGCCGAAGAATTGATGCTTTTCAATTATGGTGCTGGAGGAGACTCTTGAGAGTCCCATGGACTGCAATAAGATCCAACTTCTCTATTCTGAAGGAAATCAGCCCTGGGTGCTCACTGGAAAGACAGATCCTGAAGCTGAGACTCCAATACTTTGGCCACCTCATGAGAAGAGAAGACTCCCTGGAAAAGACCCTGATGTTGGGGCATATGGAGGGCACAAGGAGAAGGGGACGGCAGAGGACGAGATGGTTGGACAGTGTTCTCGAAGCTACCAGCATGAGTTTGACCAAACTGTGGGAGGCAGTGGAAGACAGGAGTGCCTGGCATGCTCTGGTCCATGGGGTCACGAAGAGTTGGACACAACTAAATGACTAAACAACAACAACAACATGGACTGCATACTACATGGCATGTAAGGTAGGCTATGAAGAGCTAGCTGTATTTTAATTAACAAAAGTAGATGCCACAGAAAGAGCTGTGCGATTCTAGTTGGAGAAAGGGGATGAGGGAAAGTGAAGAAGACGTGGTATGTCAATAAAAGTTGGCAGTTTAAGTTGGAAAATTCAGACTCACACACAAATATGGACATAAAAGAGGCAGAATTTAGCCAGAAGGGAAAAGTTACTTTGGAGTAAAAAGAAAAGCATTTAACAAGTCTAGCTGCATAGACGCCAAGGATAAAGTAGTGCTAGAAATGTTAAGAGACATCCATGGAAATTCATAACATTTCCAGACTGAAATTCACATGCTGTTCGGAAATGAAATGCATTTCATTTCATTCAATGAATATTTTGAATTGATCCAAATTACACACATGAATTAAATGAAATGTATTTTATACCACTTTCATAACCATTATTTATTTGTATCTCGACACATTTGATTGCAAAGTGCATTTTAATTGCCTAATTCGTTTAACTATTGTGAATCAAAATGAGATAGATAAATCAAAGATTTTACAGTTATGCTTGTTACACCAAAAAATGAAAAGAAAAATTAGCAGCCATCAGCATATTATCATAGATGACGGTTACTGCGCAGTAGATAAAATATATGTATGATTTATGTTTATTTTATCATTTAAATTAGCTGTTTAACGACACAGATTCATTTTTCATTTTCAATACAGTTTATTGCAAGGCAGACTGTTAGGTATGCCCTTTCTACCTCTTAGGCCATCAAGACAGCATAGCCCTCAAATATGAACAAAGGAAGGGTGACGGTCTTTTCCAAGCTTTGATCTAATACACCTGCCATTTCCTATTATAGGAAGATCAGCTGGATCCCTGCATTATCTGACTTTTTGATCTGATTATAGATATCAATTCCTTAAGAAGCTAGATAGGTAAGGGGTTAAAAAGATATCTCATCTTTAGTATGCTTAGTCTTGGACTATACTGCAATTCTAAAGCCCTCATCTTTTACTCTTAGCACTTTTGTAGCCCAGTACAGACATAATGCTACACCATAGTTAGTACTAAACATGTCATTGCCTTAGCAATGGTTGATTAAGATTCACAGACGTACAGAGGGCATGCATAAGAAACCTTCATTCTAAATTTACAAGCAGAGAATAGGGAGCTGGGTGATATTAACAACATAGTTCAGACATAACACTTCACTATGGTTCAATTCCAAACATGATTTGCAAATTCGGTTCAAGTCATTCATTCACATCCTGGTTTGTAACCAAACCTTAGCCATGGTTTACATTTCCAATACAGTACTGAACCAGGATTTAAGGAAAACAAACCATGGATATGAGTTAGGTTTGCACAAGACATGCTTTTTACCTCAAAACCTGCTTTCAAGTGTTGCTGATAACCTCCAAGGATCAGGCTACAGGATTAAAGTTCAACGTGTTCCTTAAAAGAATAATTCTAAGCTTGGTGTTGGGGGTTGTTTTTTGTGTGTGTGTTTGTGTGCAAGCCTGTCAGAGGTACCAACAGATCTGACCATTTTTGCAAAAAGAGAGAACTTCTGGAGCCACACACTGAACACATAAATATTGCATGACCTCAACCTCTCTAGGTAGTAGCAGCAGCGCCTTGCTTCAGTGAATGAAGGTATTTTGAGCATTCCGTCCTCAAAGGTCTATAACAACCACCTCAGAAATAGCATAATTTTTGTCAGAGCAGCTGATGAAGGCAGAAGCCGAAACATTTTGCTATAAGAATTTAAGATTTCTGTTTTGTTAATCACTGTGATAAACTAAACATCTGGTTTGGGCGATTAACTGCATCCTACCATGATTCTGAACAAACTTGTCTGAAGGGCTGTTCAATGCTTTCATTACTATTTATCATATGAATGGCAGGTGTTTCATCTATTTTTTAAAATAAAAATATGTGTTTATCTTTTTTAAATGTGTTTTAAGTCACTTGGAGACTTCTGGATAACAAGTGACTAACAAGTTTAATAAATAACAATATAATTTGGCCTCTGTTTAAATATATATATATATAGAGAGAGAGAGATAGAGTGTGTGTGTACACACACACACATATACATATATACATACATATATACACACACACACACACACACACAGATATGGACATACATACATGCATACATATACATACATACATACATACATACATACATACATATATATATGTTTGAACACATATATATAAAATAAACTGGGTCTACTTTCTAAAATGCTTTTGCATATTATATGCTTGCTATCTTTTACCAAACATGTGCTTTTGGAAAAAAACACAGACCTCAGTTCACTATATTTTGCTTTGAAGAAGGATATTTAGACTCCTTACTACCGGCCACTGTTATGTAAAGTATAACCCCTGTGGATCAACTGGAAGAGACTTTCAGTGAACCAGCATGGTCAAAAGATCTTCAAGAAGTTAGGCGACCATTGTGTTGTTTCTGTCTACAAAGTTGTCTTACTCCCTTTAAGGTTGAAAACTTGGGTTTCCTCTTCTAAACTATGTAAGAAAACGGACAAAATCCGGCAACATTAAAATCTTGAAACTCCCATTAATGTCAATGGAATATATTTAAGCATGTTCCTAATTCTCTGACTGAAGTCAATGTGATCTAAACACTCTAATGCCCAGCATCCTTAGTATTAGAAGAACAGAATATAAACAGATTTACCTTTGCGTCCTGGGTATACATGGGGGTAATACTCGTAATATAGATCAGGCTGGTCTAGATTTCCAAATGGTTCAAATTCCATTTCAGCGTTTTGGAAGAGACCCAGTTTCACCAGGAGTGCAAGTCTTACAAACCAAAGCTTGAAAAAGGAAAAAAAGAAAAGAAAAGGGGGGGGGAGAGACAGATCATTTGACAGCGTTTACTGCAAAACCCAAACTTACTTTACTATTAGTTTTCTAATGATGCCTAAAAAGCTGCCTATGATACATTCACAGATATCCACATAACAGATGCCTTTGGCCAAAATCAGAAAGCTAAAATAGGTGGTTCTGTCTTCACTTAACTATCTTTATTTTCTGCTCATCTGCCAATGAAATAACAGCAACTAACATCACATAAAAGGTAAAGGTACCCCTGACCATAAGGTCCAGTCGCGGATGACTCTGGGGTTGCGGCGCTTATCTCATTCTATACGCCGAGGAGCTGGCGTTTGTCCGCAGACGGCTTCCGGGTCATGTGGCCAGCATGACTAAACCGCTTCTGGCGAACCAGAGCAGCGCACGGAAACGCCATTTACCTTCCCGCCGGAGCGGTACCTATTTATCTACTTGCACTTTGACGTGCTTTCAAACTGCTAGGTGGGCAGGAGCAGGGACCGAGCAACGGGAGCTCACCCCGTCACGGGGATTCGAACCGCCGACCATGTGTTCGGTAAGCCCTAGGCTCTGTGGTTTAGACCACAGTGCCACCCGCATCCCGCAACATCATATAGCTGTACATATAATTTATGGTTGTTATTATTATTAATTGAATTTATTTGTCAACTTTTTATTAAAAGTAACTCCAAGTGACTAACACTAAAACCAACATTAAACTAAAATGAATTAAAAGCTAAAAATGCATTCATATTTAATTAAACGCAGGTCTAAGACATCCCACTCACTGAAGGAGACCACAGATAATTAAATGCCAAAGGATGGTATCGAAGGTCACCAAGAGAGCAAGGAGAATTAACAGGGACACACTCCCCCTGTCTCTCTCCTGACAAGGGACCAACACAATTTCCATGACAAAACTGGCCTGGACTGCAATGGATAGACCTAGGGCAAAACATGCCAATGTTTGAGGATGGGATTTGCTGCTCTCATCCAATCCTGATTCCTCCAAACTGGCTACCATCACAAGTTGAAAAGAATAACTATTTGCCACAATATTGCTAGGTATTATTATAAGAAATGTATATATTGTTTATGCCTCCAGCTATTCCCACTGACACACACCCATAAGAGAACTAGAACACAGATTCATCATTGGAGTTTTCAAGCATCTTGCTTACTAGCCACAGCGCCACAAAACATCTTTATAACCTTTGTATCAATAACACTTGAAACAGAGAAGTTGCAATTGCTTTTAAATAAATATCAGCACAAATTATTATTACAATGCTCATAAAAATCTTTGGAACACAACTCTCTCTAAAGTGAAAAAAATCTAGGCAAGTATGCTGCAGCTGCAGAAGAATTTTTAAATTATTTGTTCATAATATGCTTTTCGGGCTAGAACAAGTGCAAAGTATCTTCTTCCCCAACATGACAGTAAAGACAATGGCCTTCCGTTTGCATTACAAATCTCAGCTTTTGGTTTTAAATAGATCATGCTTGCAGGACTAATCCTGAAAATACAAAGGCAATGCATCTGGAAGGATCTTAAACAACCAATGGTCAGAATCAGGGCACCTATAAGTTGGGAACAAGCAATTTCAACTAGTTAGACTGATAGATAGGCTCTGTTCCTTAACACTGCAGTTGTGCGTACTCTGTTGATGCAAGTTACGTGCAAAGGCAAATGCATACATTAGCTGCAGGCCTCCAGTTTGTGTTACATTTCCATGAAGATTCTTGTAGTGGAACAAATTACCCACTCCTGCTTTAAAGTGCACATTCAGGAAGTGACAGCAAATAAAAATAGCGCTGAAGGATGTCTCTCTTCACCCATTTGTAAAATCGAACCCACAATTTTGCTTGACTGAAAGGCAAATGTACCTGCAGAGAGTCTGTTGTATGACTTGTGGGCAAGCCATTTTTGCCATAGCCTTGACCGTGGGCAGTCAGAAGCCGTCCGCATAAGTCAACGGCCGCTCTCCAGTTTTTGCTGCTCTGGGTGGGAGGGGAAAAAAGAAGAATAGGCTAAGTAACAAATAAATTCGGCTGCTAAAAAGTTGGAGCTGCTTATTTTGCTTGAAGCAGCTCCAGCTAACCATTAGTAATAATGACAAGGTCAGTAAAGTTAGCCAGTAGGAAGTGGGATGTCATTTGTCAAAACTGCTTGTATAATTAGGCAAAAAGTGAAGCCAGGCATGACTCACAATTTACAATTAGAAGATTGCTAGTGTAAAAGGATACACAATTTATTATGACAGGCCAGATACTGTTCCATTCAGAAGGAGTGGTCAGGCTCCATCTGAAATGAGCAACGTTCCTCCCCACCTTCCTAAGTTTCATACCTATTCTCTCCAGATAACACTGCTATTTTATTCTCTTTCTAGGATCCAATTACCTTCCTATTAGTTTTGAATCGATGGCTTCATGAAGGTCATCAATATGATTTCCTTGAAAAATACAGCTTGGTCAAAATGAAATATTTTAGTGAATATCAACAGCTGAGATTTGAAACGTCTAGTCGTTCACCGAGATATAGCACCAAATGAAATACAGTGGTACCTCGGGTTACATATGCTTCAGGTTACACACTCCGCTAACCCAGAAATAGTGCTTCAGGTTAAGAACTTTGCTTCAGGATAAGAACAGAAATCGGGCTCCGGTGGTGCGGCAGCAGCAGGAGGCCCCATTAGCTAAAGTGGTGCTTCAGGTTAAGAACAGTTTCAGGTTAAGAACAGACCTCAGGAACGAATTAAGTACTTAACCTGAGGTACCACTGTATGGGGGAATTTTCAAAACAAAACAGAGAGAGAGAGAACCCCCCAAAAATCACGCAAGTGTACTTCATTCTATGGGCATTTGCTAGACATTTGTCCGCAGCCCATACATTTTTTATTTAAAAGTGTTTAGTCCTCAAAAAACAGATTTTTCAAAAGCCACAGCTATTTGTACCCCAGGCTCACAAATGTGTCACGCCTCAGAGGAATTCCCTCGGGGGAAAACAACTTGTGCCTCTTCCGTTCAAAAGCTAAGATAAAGAATGGCTGTTGCTTCTTGTCAGAGCTAAGAAAAGAGAGAGAATTGTCCCTGTGTGTCCAATACAGCCAGTAAAGAGTGGAATCAAGGACAGTAACTGGGTCGAACTCCTACGACACCACTGAGTAATTCCCTGAAAGTGGCAGTAGTCAGTGACATAAATCAAAAGGAACATCATGAACAGTAGCTTCTCTTTGCCAAACTATTTTCTCCTTGAGTGTAGAAAAGGATACTAAACGGAAGTCCCTCCACCAAGTGTTACCTCTCCAGTCCACTCTACTCCTATTCTTTACAAATATCCCTGTGGCACAATCCATTCGGAGGGGAGGCAGAAGACTCGCGTCACTTATTTATTGATTCATGAAGATGGGAAGATATATCTGTGGTCAAAGAGGACAACTGCTCTTCTGTTGTGTGTTGCGTCCCACTTAAAATCTGACCTAAAATCTGGGGTCTACACGAGATGGTAGATGATGATGATGAGTATCCAAAATGTGTATTTATTTTTTAAAAGGTGTGTGGGCTGTTTTTTAAGGATAAGGTTCTCTCTAGGCAGCTTATAAACACATAATAATGAAAATCAGAACTCCTCTAATTAATGCAATACGTCATACCCATTAAAATCAATGTACGCGACTAATTCAAGACCCATTAATTTCAATAGGTCTTCTCCAAATATACATCCATCCATGCCTCATTTGATTTGTACTGCCTTTCTGTGGTTAAAACCATTCTCAAATACATAATTGCAAACGTAAGGAAAGTAAGGTAAAGGTAAAGGGACCCCTGACCATTAGGTCCAGTCGTGGCCGACTCTGGGGTTGCGGTGCTCATCTCGCTTTATTGGCCGAGGGAGCCGGCGTACACCTTCCAGGTTATGTAGCCAGCATGACTAAGCCGCTTCTGGTGAACCAGAGCAGTGCACGGAAACGCCATTTACCTTCCCACCGGAGTGGTACCTATTTATCTACTTGCACTTTGAGGTGCTTTCGAACTGCTAAGTTGACAGGAGCAGGGACTGAGCAATGGGAGCTCACCCCGTCGCGGGGATTCGAACCGCCGACCTTCTGATCGGCAAGTCCTAGGCTCTGTGGTTTAACCAATTTCCACGTAAATCGTAATAAGATCTAAAATAGATAATCAATAACGGCAAAAAAACACCCCACCCTAAACAAAACTTCCTAAACAATATAGCAGCCCAAGAGTCTGTTCAGCAGCCTTAGCTTTTGTAGCTGGACTCAGTCAGGGACCTGCTCTCTCAGGCCAGCGAACACTATTCCAAAGGAGACTACTCATGCAAATTGGGAGTCAGCCTCAGGAAACCATAAGCACTCCCTTCACTTGGCTGGCTTCAGAAATCCAAACCATAGATCATGGCTATTACTGGGCTCACCGTATGAACTGTGAGACACTGTTATCTATAAAGCAAACCAATAATTTCTTTTCATATGTGCTGCAAGGAAGAGGGGTGGATGAGAAGAGCAAGAACAATCCCGTAAATGATTAAGAACATTCCTTAAATTTTGAACTACAGAAGTGAAGTACTTAGTGATGCTAAGTATTTTATTTCAGATGCTGCCATACATGAATAATTCTGAGGAAGCTTTTAAGGGGCCAAATGTCAACAGTACACTACACTGATTACTGCTTCTTCTACAATAGATGTAGAATCCAGTATTATTATTACTATTTTTTTTTTAAAAAAAGAGAGAATATGTGAAGATAGCTATGTTTCATGTAACTGTGATATTTTGAAAATGTACACCTAGTAACTGTATCACAATCAGATCTATTCATCACATATTTCCTTCTGGATTGCTCTTTGTGGGTAAAGTCCAATTTCTGCTGAGTTTGCTGGCTTACTATGGTGGAAGAAGAATTCCATGCTATTCATTTGTTAAGAATATAGTGTCATGACATTTATTAAAGGTTATTGGGCTACTAGTGCACTGGCTGCCTAATGAACTTTCGAGAGAAGGTGAAAGATGCTAATGGAAAAGCAATTGGGAAAAGAGGTTCAACATGTTCAAATTTGGGAAGACAAAATATAGTCCCAAATTATCTGGCTACAATAGCAAGTTCGGAATGCTTGATTAACACGAAGTATATGGTATCTTCAACTAGTTTACAAGTGTGTGGGTAAGGGAACAGATCTTGATTTAGACATTGTGCCAGGAGGTACTAACACCAGTGTGCTGTGATTTTGGTTGCTAGAGAGTATTGCAGGATAATGGCCAAGATAAAAAAAACTGAGCAACTAGTTTTGCATAGGGGTAGCTTTGGATGTAGTCTTGAACAAGCAAGGAATTCAAATTTTTAAAAAAGGTGTTAATTGTGCTATGGTTCCCATTTATCTCCAGCATGGAAACCTTCCAGACCTCTGATGACATTCTAATCAAAGGCAAATACACATTTTTTCCTCACACAATGATTTGGCTATCTAAATTACACATTCAAACTCTTCCAGCAGCTGAGGAGCTTCTCCTTAGGCTGTTTTACTCTAACTGATCCACAAGCTTGCTTGCAAAATATACTGAGGATTGCAGTTTAGTAGGTTTCTTTTTTCCTGAATTAATCCTCTTGCTGTATTATTAGCTGCCTGAATATTTAAACTTCATTTCACCGTACTGAAGCTGAGAGAATAGCCATTTAACCAAGACTAGCTAAGGATTCCATGGCTAATGTGAAATGGGAACCAGGGTCTTCTTGGTTCACAGCTCTTAGCCGCTATAGTACACAAAGAGATATACTATCCCATCTTTGTATCAGTTGCTCAGGTACAGACACAGAGCATCCTGCATTTTAATGGGATCATAGCCAGAGGACACAGAACAGCAGGAATGGACACCATCTGTTCTTTGATGTATGACAGATGTACATATGCAATGAAGGTCACACAGTTCAGGTGATACAGCAGAATAATGGACCAACCATAATAAATAAATGGATGTCTGATTTCCAATATAAATTCAATTTTTTTTATTACTGTTATTAAATTTCTGATGACCATCTGTTTACTTCTCTGGAAAGGACTACTGAAGATTACTCATCTAACCCCTAAGAGAAATCAGGATTAAGAAACTTAACTTTCTGGATTTTTATTTTTTTTTTACATTAAACACAAGACTACTGGGAGTCCTATTCACTGGGCTATAGACAAACACAGGCTACTAAATAGCCCTAGGACAATGTCTCCTGAAAAACTTAAGGCATTGTTCAGGTTGAAGAAAAACTTGTCTATACATCCTGCTTTAGGAAGAGTTATATGACAGATCCTTAAACCCACTGATTCCATGCATAAAGGAAAAAGAAACCTAGCAGTTTCAAACTTTCTATTTTCAGAGAAGCATTTCCATGTTGACTGTCTCCCACTATACACATAGGTTTTAGGGTGTACACCCAAACTTCTGCAGCTGCATGTTGCAGTGACAGATGCAAATGAATGGGCATGTGGGGTTGTTGCTTTTTAAGAACATTTGCCAGCCATGACTGATTTACCTATTGGGGAACACTAAATAATATTCTTGAGAAACCCCAGACCTCTCAAAGAGCACAGTATGAAAGTTATGGGCATAACCCATCTCAGTTTTTTTCTAAATCAACTGAAGAACGATTAGTTGTAGCCATAACTCCTTGACCAGTTTTTTGTTTAAAAATACAATTTAAACTGGGAGGTTTGAAGTAAAACTTCTCCGGTATAAAACAGTAAATATGTACAAGAACTACAGCATATTATATTTGACAACATATGAAAATTCAACATTAAATCAGAAGCACAACTAACAGAATGTGTATGATTTTTTTCCAAACGGAGTCTCAAAAGGGAGTCATTAACTCTACATGCGACACCATTAAAATGATGAAAATGTCCTCCTCCATTTGCTATGACATTCTTCTCGATTGTAAATTACTCTGGTAGAACACTCTGACATTACTTAGAGAAACTCACGTCAGTAACCCCTTCTTAGGCTAAAGTTTGTTTGAAGTTATTACGAGCAGAAAGCTCATTAATACGCCATTGAAATATTGCAATTAAAAAATTTAAGTCTATTTCTTACATGCTTTCTATACTGAAAACTATCAGTTGCCTGCTGCTACTGTCCCACTTTAATTACAAAAATGCTGCAAGAGCCATTCATTTATGGAATAAATTAAAATGCAAAGTCTTGAAACGTTGGTGCCTAGATCTTTTAGATTTTGTGTGCCAAATTAAGTCTTTCAAAAATGTTTGCTGCTTTAAGGCAGCAATTTTGCACAGATGGGTTATTATTTATTTCAAATGCAACTGAATGATGTGCACACATTATATATAAGCTCAAAGTGCAACACACGAACGATACAGCTTCTTGAGACAAAGGCAATGTCATTTCAAAATCATTGGCAACCAGCAAGTGTTATGAGTACAATAATAATAATAATAATAAAAAAAATCAGTCCTCTTTCCACCTCTGAGTTTAAGACAGAAAATTGAATTTCTGGGCAGCAGATGGTCCCAGGTTTAGTTCTTGGCATCTACAGTTTAAAAGAATACAGTAGCAGGTGATGTGAAAGACCACAGACAGAGACCCTTGAACGGTGATGCCAGTTGAAGCAGACAATACTGTGCTAGACAAGTAGTCTTCCAGTGCTCCTGCTAAATCCATTGCCCCACATACATTATTGGCATCACATCCTCCCTATTGGTGCACGCTTGTGGAAAAGGAGAACTGAATGGTATAGGCTGATCTATAGGTGATGAAACCTTTGGCAGATCTATAGGTGATGAAACCTTTGGCTCTCAGGCAGCTCTTGAATGTAAATGCAGAAGCCATAAGGGTGCTGGTGAAGTGCAACTGTTTTGCCTTGCCCTTGGTTCATCTTCCAGCCACCCTCAGTCACAGGCTGGAACTCAGGAAGCCCTAGATTAAGATCACATAGTGACTGATGGCAGTATAGTCTAACGACCATTAGGTTATGTGTGCCGTGCATCAAACGGTGTGCTGTGCATCAAACTGGAGAAAGGAGCAACAGCACCAATGCAGAAAAACAACCAAAGCTGTTGCAATGGGACTAAAGAGAAGTACAGTCGTACATTGGAAGTCAAACATAATCCGTTCCAGAAGTCCCTTTGACTTCCAAAACATTCGGAAACCAAAGTGCGGCTTCTGACTGGCTGCAGGAAGCTCCTGCAGCCAATCAGAAGCCGCGGAAGCCCCGTCGGACGTTTGGCTTCCAACAAAAAAGTTTGAAAACCAAAACACTCACTTCTGGGTTTTGATTGTTCGGGAGCTGAAACGTTCGGCAACTAAGCTGTTCGAGAGCCAAGGTATGACTGTACTGTTATATAGCTTAGGTTTCTGAACAACATGGTGGTTTTTAGGTTATAGCTGTTGAGTTTTGGAATTCGGTCAGCTCCAGGCTATTCTGTTGGCATAGCTGAATATGAACCGGGATGGATCCAAAGTCCGTGTAAGCAAATTACTACTTTCAGGATGCTCCTGCTGGAGGAAGCAGGGGTGGGGATGCAGCCATTTTATCTACCTCTCCGTTTCCTTACAGCCCCCTGAAAAGTTTGGGGAGTGTTTGGGGACCCTTCAGAAAATCATATGAGGCGACGCTGGAGGCTATAGGGGGAAGGTGAAAATTGACTCCCTCCCTTCAGTAAGAACTTCCATTGGATTGATGAATAAGTTTAGCTCTTAACCTATCTAGAGAAGAAGCCGAGTGTTCAATATGCACGAAGAAACATTGTTACTTACTATCAGTTGTTTTAAACCCACAAAAGACTGTTCCACAGAGGTGGCATTTAAAACTTGTCTTTTTGCTGCAGACTGCTCACCAAGGAAGCGAAGCATTAAGTCTTTTACTGCATCACCCTAATTGGGGGGGGAAATACAAAGTGTTGGGTTTTTTTAATTGAAAGTTCCTCTTAGCCATTAAAACACACACACAAGCGTCTTGCATTAATGCAGTGCTATGCGCTTGAGATTTTTCAGCATACAACAACGTGCTTTGTATATTTCTACTTATATGCCTTGAACTACCATGCACAACAGTGGCCTTGAGCCGGAGACTATTGTACTTATTCCCGTGATATGAAATATCAGTATGTTGAAGACAGCTATAATCTCCTATTGCATGGAAAGGAGAGTATTTGGCATCTCTTTACTCTCAAAAGCAGCTGTATGCCACATTGGCTTTAAGATGTGCACTGAAGTCCCATTTATTTCTGTGGGGTTACTGCTGCTTGTTTGACAATAGGCTGATTTCACTGAAGGAAGCAGCTGCTACATGCCTGCTAGATGCTTACTCTTTGTAGCTCGTAACAACAACAAGTGTTCAATGCATCTTTAGAAACAGTATGTGTTCTCCATCCCTTAAAGAAGACAATAGCAAGACCTGTGTTTGTGTGTGTGGCTAGACCCCAGTACCTCAACAGGTCCCTAATGTGCCTTTCACGGTAATTGAGTGGGTAGCGGCTGGACAGCTCCAGAAACTCCTGAATGAAGCTAACTATCTAGATACATTTCATCCTGGTTGGGGAACATAAACTATCTTGGTTGCCCTCACAGTATCCAGGTAAGATTGCCAGATAGGGCCAAAAGCTATACTGCTACTAAATTCTGCTGGTGGAATGGTGAGGCTCTTAACTACGATTTACCATTATTTAGAGCTCCATTTTCTTTCTTTCCCTTAATACAAAAACTATAGCAGGTTAAAGAGATGCCAAATTTTCTGTTAATGGACTGAACAGAGATCTCACATGGTTGTTTCTTCCATCTACTAGCTCACAAAGGTTCCCCCCCACCATCTGCTGAATGTATGCCATTGTACTATTCATCCATTCATCAAACTTCTTTCAGCAAAATCTAAATCTGGCAACCATCTTGAGACTGATCTCATTCCCCCTCCCTCACCATAAACTGGTGTGGCAGCACACTCCAGTAGACGTGGATACAAGCTTCAAACTATGTAAAGGACAGTTTCAACAAAACCCATTGAAATCTCTAGAAATATCAGAAGATAACTGTACATTTCTGCTAATAAAATAACTTACATTGTTAATAATAACTGACTGGATGCAGACCTACTTCATTTAAGCAAAGTGGTAGATTCATGTGCTTTCAGACTATGGGTTATATCCAATGCTAGTTGTATTGAGAGTAGACCCACTGAAATTAACAGACATGACTAACATAGGGCCCTTAATTTCAATGGTTCTGCTCTCAGTAGGACTAGCACTGACCACAGCGCTCAAGGGCTCAGGACTTCAGTTACATCTGCAACTTATCCCCTTATGAGAAAGTATGAAGACTATCTATATATCTATATCTATATATAGCCTTATTGTATGCATACCCTCTCCCAACCCAAATGCTCCCCTCCAGAATACTATGAAGGTTTAGGAGTTTAAGCTGGCCAGCTCCTTTGCTCTTCCCAACTGACACTTTCAACATCCCATAGCTCAGTGGTGCTTATTACTAAGACACACAAATCTGCCTGACTTTTGGTTCTTTTAGACCTTTCCCAAACCAAAAACCTCATAGATCCCAATTCTCCAGCCCCTCCATTATCAAACGTATGGAAGAACACACATCCCAAATTTTTACCTTCCACCCTGGCCAACAGAAACCTCTTCACTGCCTCCTATTAGGTTAAATCAGGGGTCGGCAACCTAAGGCCCATGAGCTGTCCCTGAACTGAGCCGCTGCTCAGTTAGTCCCTGCGCGCTGCGCTAAACCGGCGCAGCACAATGCAGGGACTCATTTTTGCAGCACCGGAAATCCTGTCTGCACATGCACAGACACCAAAAATACCGTCTGCACAGACTCAGACGCGGGAAATCATGTGCGCGATCCAGCCTATGGAGGGATCTCCGCTGGAGTGAACCTGCCCAGGCAAGGTAAACCTTGCTGACCCCTGGGTTAAATTATGTTTATAACCATCTGCCTTCTCTCTCTCTCTTTATTTGCTCTTATCTGATTTCATTGTGCTATTAGTTATTATGCTGAGCAGACTGCTTATATTATACTGCGGCCTGGTGCATTTTTATGAAAAGGTGGGATATAAATGTCACAACTGAAAAACTTGACCGGAAGAATGTACATGCCACCTAGCTTATTATTAGCCACACAGTATTCCAAGAAGTAAGACACAATGGAACACGCTTACCTGAATGTTGTCAAACTTTAATCCAGGCATTGTGAGATTTTCCTTGTCTATGAAAACATTACTGTACTGCTGAGTTGCTACTGAGATCAACACATTCCTAGTTGCATCACTAGGAAGCCAAGCATCGTTCCTCCTGTCTACCTCACTCATATTCAGCACAGATGCAAAAGGATCGTCGCCACCTTGAAAAACAGCTTGGATCTGGGAAAATGGCTTTGGAGACTGTGAAATTTCTGGAGAAGATGCCGACCTCCCAGCTTCAGACCGTCCATTTTTAACAGAGTATTTGTGGCTGGCAGAGTCATGGAACTCCCCAGCTGTTACAAGAGAAGACATTTGTTCTGGTACAGAAGAGCTCGCATTAGGGTTACTGACAGAAATAAAAGAGGATGTGGTAAATGAATCGAAAAAATCAGAAGCTAGAGTATTAGTATTAATGGCTTCACCAAAAAACTTGCTTAGGCTGGGACTAGGTTGAACCACCTGCGGAAGAGTTTTTATGGGAGTCTCACTTATACCACCTAAGCTAGGCGACTTCACCATCTGAGGCTCAAAGCCATCATGCAGGAACTGCTGCTGACCATTCATGCGACTTCCCTGGCTAAAAATCGTACACACAGGGATAGGCTCAGGGTTGACGGGTGATTTGTCGGCAAGCGGGGAAGATATCCGCTCCTCAGATTTGCATTCATCAATACTGTTTGATGCAGAGTTAAGCAGCTCATCACTTTCCACTTTCAATTCATTTTCTGCTGATTCCTGAACCAACTCTTCTTTCAAAGGAGGTTGATCACCAATTCCACTATCAGAAATAACTTTAGGAGCGCCTTCAAGTTCAGTTTTACTCTCTTTGCTAATTGCCTTTTCCTCCAGCTCTTCTTCTGGTGCATGAATGTCCTTTGTGTCCATTTGTTTCACAATTTCTTGAAGACAACCAAGATCGCCAGCATCATCTTCACTATTATTTGGAGAATCTGATATAACAACACTCTCCATCATCTGCTCATTAAGTTTGTCTATGAAGTTACTAGAATCTTCTGAGATGGTCTCATTTTCTTCAGACTCAAACTCATCTCCACCAAGATCAATTGTTTCTTCATGAAACATAAGTTCTTCGTGACCTGGCAGCTGGATAGCACAGCCACCTTCTGCCGCACTTGAACCTCTTATCTTGGCATCCTCAACATCACCTTCTTTGTTTTCCATAATTGCTCTGGATAAAAAATTACAAGTGAATGTGACTGCTGGTGACCAATTCTGAAACTTAAGATGACTTATGCATAAAGTGGAAACCTGATGGAAACATCAGGTTCTACATAGCCATTTGAATAATTAAGATGGCCAGTACTTCAAATGCAAAAAGCTCCAAATAAAAGAAGTTAACTCTACAGCAGAGAGAGAGTTCTCACTTCCAATAGACTGTGATCTACTCACACAATTAAAAACTCACAGTGATCTGGGGGGTTCAGGTCAAAGTTGTTGAGCTTTGTTTTAGGGACGAAGGCCCCGGTTTTTTGGGGTTCAGCTCGAAGTTGTTGAGCTAAACTAGGAACAGGGCAAAGGAAAAAATAAAAGCAACCACTCACCAAGGGATTGCTTATGAAACCGTCAGCCTCGCAGCGGGAGCTCTGTCTTTCATTCTAACAATCTAGAGGGCGGGAAAGGGGGCGGGGCCTATGAATGGAAAGAAACCCTACTCTACTGTAGAGTTAAGAACAGAAATAGTATCAAGCAAATAGTATCACTCAAACAGTGTAACAAAAATGATTTGGATGCTGCCCCCCACTCGCTTTTTCTATTAGCGCAGTTTCTGTTTCTTCATCAACCTGTCCATCAGCACAGATGCTGAATAGAAGTTCAACTCCTTCTTCTAAATGAAAAGTCTGTTAATACACAGAGACAAGAAAAGAAAGCTGAAACATTAAATCATGGGTAGGCAAACTAAGGCCCGGGGGCTGGATCCGGCCCAATTGCCTTCTAAATCCGGCCCGCGGACGGTCCAGGAATCAGTGTGTTTTTACATGAGTAGAATGTGCGCTTTTATTTAAAATGCATCTCTGGGTTATTTGTGGGGCATAGGAATTCGTTCATTATTTTTTTCAAAATATAGTCCAGCCCCCCACAAGGTCTGAGGGACAGTGGACTTGCCCCCTGCTGAAAAAGTTTGATGACCCCTGCACTAAATGTACACATAGAAGGTTCAGGGCTACTCCGTGTCCAACAAGGTATAGCAATGAACCAAATGCAGAAGCAGCTAAGATTTCCCCCTTTTTGGATGACAACAGAAAGTGCTGCAGAAACAGATGGCAAAGCACTAAGTAGCCACTCCCGGACAGTCCAACAGCCTAGCTGACCACTATGAGAAAAGAATGCTGGAATAAAAGGGCCATTGGCCTGATCCAGCAGGCTCTTCTTAGGCCCTTCTGTTCTTAACTGAATCTCCTCAATATCGACTTAATCTTCCTCATTCCCACAGTTGCCTCATAGCTCTTAGTGCATGCGTTTAGCCTCAAACATGGAGCTACTCCTGGCAGCTGAGTCTACTAAGGTTTGTACTACGAAGCGAGATCACCACGGAGGAGTTATGTAGTAAGGCAGGGATGAATTTCTGCCCAGTCAACTTAGGTCTCTTATGATCATTTTGTTTCCTAGGGTAATATGAGCAAACAAAGCTACTTTATATTAAATCTTAACTGTTGGCCTACTTAGCCCTTGATGGTCCCTCTCCAGATGGCTTCAAAGAGATAACCAGTTGGTTGTTATTTCTAAGGCCTGCTCTCCCCATCCTTCTTCCTAGAGTCCCATCTTTTCATTGGATGGGAGAGAATTTTGTGCCAATATTGGCACTTTTGTGCCAATAGGGCAAAGTCAATGAACTCAAGGAGTTCCCTGGCTGAAGGGGCATGTAACTTGGCAGACCCCTCCATGGATGTGGTTCACAGAGGGATTTGCCTGCAGAATAAATGGAAGAACAAGGGGCCGTGGGACTTATGAAGCAGCCTTTGTCCCCTAGCCCCAATATGATTTATCACAAGTCTCCATTGATAATCCCAGTTTTATAACTAAAAATAGTCCATTGATTGCCAGGTAGTAGGTTTATGACTCAAACCTTTGCAGTTGCCAATCCGCACCATTTAGCAGATGATGTAAAAATGGCATATAAGCAACGCTGAGTCTGTTCTTAGGTTTCAACAGACTAGCTAATGGGTGTAAGAGAGATAAAATATGAATGGGGTGTAAGAGAGAGCTGGCTAGTGGATCCAATCTGGGAAACTTAGGTCTTAGGGTATGTGAATGCTAGCATCTGTTTCTCTCACCCAGACCAAGACCTCTGTGTTCAAAAGCTGAAACTTTAAAAAAATAAAAGTTCAAATAAGTAATTTTAACATTTGTTAAGATTCATGTGGTAATAATTTTCACATGGTGAGATCAGGTGACAATGCATTTGTCCAAGACAGACTAACAGGAAACAAGATTTCTCCCTATAAGACTTCATGGAAATACAGACATACCTTTTATCTCTGCTCTGGCAAGCCTCAGTACCCCAGGACAATTCACTTGAGATCAGCCTCAGTGTCCCATCTGTAAAACAGCAGCAGGAATTATTTTCCCACTTTACAAATTATGATTAGGAAACCAAGCGAAACGAGGATCTGTTCCCTTTGCTCCATTACAAAAATACCATACTGTACACGATTAACAAGCCTATCTACAGAGAAATATCACAATGCACGCTACTGTTTAGAATACCACGCAGGGAATACCAAAACCTCCCACAGGTTTACTAGTTGTTCTCACAAAACAAGTTTCTCTACACACCACTTCGGGCTGCAGAGACACGCATCTGGGTTTCACATTTGAGTCCTACTCTGAAAACACACACAAACACAATCTCTGCCCGTATAGAAGACACCAGGGAGGATTCCAACTTCTCCCTGACGAGCTAGCTTTCTACATGCAGGGAGGTGTTCCCCCTTATCATGATTTAGCCTGGGCGTGTAATAAAACATCGCCCATCCCCCGTAAGACCATTCCCACTTCTCCTCCAAGGGGGGCACAGTCACCTCGGGCTTTTCAAGAGCCAACGCAAACTGGGATAATTGTGGGCGAAGCTGATTTTTTTCCGGGTTGCTCTTCAAAGAGGACGAGCGAGTAGCACCTCCCCGCGCCCAGACCGGGCGCCCCTTCCCGCTCCAAGCCTCCAGGGAGGATGGAAGGCCACGGAGAGGACACTCTTTCCCACCCTCCCTTGGCCTCCCCCTCACCTACTTCCACTGACAGCTGCAAAAGGCGACGCCTCCGGGACGCGGCGGCGAAGATGTGCGTGTGCGTGAGGGGCGGGGGAAGCGTAGGAGAGGAGCCAACCAATACGCGTGGTGCGCCTGCGCGGCGACGTCCCTCTGCTCGCCGCCGCCTCACACACGCCATTCCGGAAGTAAGGACGGAAGCCGACGCGGGACCGGCCCTGTTTTGTTGTGTGTTTCGCCTTTTCCTTCAACACGCGTTTGGATGGGAAGGAGAGGCTAGGCTCCCCATCGCGGCGGCGCCGAATCTTGAGGCCTCTGTTGGACAGCCATGGAGGACGATGCTCCGGTGATCTATGGGCTGGAGTTCCAGGTAAGAAGGAGCGGGAAGCACCTGCTGTTTGTTCCTCGCAGGGGCGGTAAATGAAGCACCGGCGCACGGGTTGTTTGAGGGAACGTGTGGACGGCGCGCATCCTTAAAGAAGCGTGCTCGAAGCTTTCGCAGGCTTGGCAAAACCAGTCCAACCAGCTAAACCACTTGACTGCCCGCAATAAGAAAACGGAACCACGCCTTCCAAATAAATAAGCGCCATGGGTATTGAGGAGTAACTGTGAAGGGCATAGGAGCCAACTCCTACATCTCCGAGATCCTTTTGGCCTCCCCCACCCAATAAAATAGGGATACGGGTGGCGCTGTTAATATTTTAATGTTGTATTTTAATCTTGTTTTTAAGTTGTATTCATTCAACTTGTTTTTATTATTGCTTGTTAGCCGCCCTGAACCCGGCCTTGGCTGGGGAGGGCGGGGTATAAATAAAATTTATTATTATTATTATTATTATTAAACCATAGAGTCTAGGACTTGCCGATCAGAAGGTCAGCAGTTCGAATCCCCGCAACAGGGTGAGCTCCCGTTGCTCGGTCCCTGCTCCTGCCCACCTAGCAGTTCGAAAGCACGTCAAAGTGCAAGTAGATAAATAGGTACTGCTCCTGTGGAAAGGTAAATGGTGTTTCCGTGCGCTGCTCTGGTTCGCCAGAAGCGGCTTAGTCATGCTGGCCACATGACCCGGAAGCTGTACGCCGGCTCCCTCGGCCAGTAAAGCGAGATGAGCGCCGCAACCCCAGAGTCGGTCACGACTGGACCTAATGGTCAGGGGTCCCTTTACCTTTACCCAATAAAATACCTGAGGAGGCCACTCCCCCCAAGGTTGATGGTCATTGCCATTCAAATGGTGTCCATGCACGGCAATTTGTGATAAATCATGTGGGGCAGGGCTTACCTTCCCTCCCCACAATATCTTGTTTCAAGTTGGCACCCCTGGTGAAGGGGTGTTGGTGTGCACCAATCTTGCACAGCTTTCCCCAACCTGGGGCCCTTTCATGAATTATGGACTGCAGTTCTCATGATCTCTGGCCATTGGCTGTGCTGACTGGAGATGGTGGGAATTATAGGCCAGAATATCTGGAGGGTGCCAGGTTGTGGGTGGGAAGCTGAGATTCTGCCTGTTTCTGGTTGATTCTGCTTGAACTTCTCAGCTCGAGAGTGAATTCAGTTCTACAACTTTTGCCTTTCAACTTGGTGAAGCTAATTTGGAGTGTGCTGTCAATGTTGCAGGGGAGAGGCGGTGATGGTGTCAGTGTTCTTTTTCTCATTTGGTGCTTTTCAGAATGTATGGTATACAAATATGGTATACAAATAGATCACACTTAGGAAAATAGGGTGTTTTCAAGAAGATATATTCCATTTCTTGAATGTTCACATTTGATTAAATGGGTGCCATACTGTTATAAAATGATTTGAAATTGTTTTGTACTGGGTTAGGGAACTGGATCCGGCCAGCATGCTGGTTCTTGGGTTCCCCCAATCCTGGTGAACCACTTTGACAGGTGGGCAGGCCTTTGCCCACCTGTCAATTACTTAATGTCACTGTGCTATTAGTATTGACTTTGTAGGATGACAAGCCACACCGCAAAATAAAATCCAACACATGTTAGCTGTTAGGTGGTGACTTCAGGCCTGCTTTCTGCAGGGATTGGCTCCACAATTTGAGTTTTCTGCACTTGATCCAGCAGCAGGCTTGCTCTCATCCCCAGCCAGCTGATTCAGGATAGCAAACTTCCCTTCCAGCACACCATATGTAGAGAACTTTCAATCTCCTGATTGTGCATTGGCAACTTTTAGTTTACTTGTCCCAGAACTCATGTCAGGTGATGCTGGGTGTGGGCAAATGGAAGTGGCTTTGAAAAAACAGCTGTGTGGACCAAATTGAGAACTGTGCTAGACCTAATTAGGGTTGTGGGCTTGAGGTTCCCCACTCCTGGTTTAATGCGCTTCCTTTAAAACATGGGTGCAGCACCTACACATGGAAGAACCAGATAAAGCTCATTGAGGTCCTGTTCTTTGCTCTCCCCCACTGGTGGTTGTGTACATGCAGAGCATGATAGGACATTGAGACAATGGAGGGGAGGTCTGTGTTGACCTGAATTCTCCTCCTCTCCATATCACACAAGTTACTGTAGGTTAGATTACTGTAATGTATTCTGCATGGGACTGCTTTTGAAGACTATTTGGAAACCACAGTTAGCTTAGACTTCAGTTGCAAGGTATCTGATGGGATTTGTACATGGCACTAACCTTGGTTTAGCATTATAAGGGCAAGCATGTACAAACCTTGAGCCTCTTCCTTCTCCTTTGATATGGGAGGAAGGAAGAGATGAGAAAAATGAAATATGAGCCCTACTAGATCAAGTCAGTAACCAATCTACTCCAGCCTCCTGTTCTTATAGCGGTCAATCAGATGTGCTTGGGAAGTCCAAAAGCAGGACTTGAACACAAGAACGCTCTACCATTCTGTTGCTTTTAGCAACTGGAACTTCCTGTTTCTCCTTTTGGTTAACCATAGTTAAGGATTCAGTTAATTTAGTCTTGGCTTGTTTTGGTAGACCTTAGTTAAAACTAACCACAGTTTGCCAGCGTGCAGACTTTCCTGCATTTAGTCAAAAAGGGAAGAGTAAGCTACCAAACTCCACCTAGTAGCCATGTTGGGTTGGGAGATTGCAGTGCCCGGGGCGTTTTCTTATAATGGCATAGTATAGCAGTGCATGTAAATGAGACCACTGGGACTGTGTGCCAGAGTCACATCGTAAATGTGCCATCTCTATTTTATGCATGCATGCAGTGCTATCAGTAAAACTCTGTTTCAAATTTAAACTATTGTAAATATTTAACAGGTGGTCAAGTCTGTTTAGCTGCCAAATTTAAGTTATTCAGTAGGTGCCTATTTTTTAATTAACTATTTTAAGCACGAAACAAATCTCGACGTGAAAATGTACAGGTGAGGTGTCTTGAATTTTAAAAAAAATTGCTTGCAGTTCTACGGTAAGTGGGTTGTATTCAACTAAGTTTTATTCATAGTAGGCCCATTGAAATACATAAACTTCAGTTAGTCCTGACCATTTAAATTTAAAAGTTAGTGGAATAAAACTGTATGGAATCTGGAAATCTTGGGTTTGATTAATCATGCTTAGTTCCCATTGTAATCAGTAGAATTTGTTAGTCATAACTAACTTTTTATATTTATTTCAGTGGAACCTTGGTTTAAGTAACTTAGTTTGGACCCAATCCATTATGTTTTGCTGTAAAACCTATGAAAATATTAAATTACACAGATGCAACACATTGTTCACCATATGAGGGTTGTTTCTTGTGCAGGAAATAAGTTTAAAATATAAAGTAAAAGATTATATTTTCAGTTACTAAGTCTACAGCTTTCCCCAGTTGCTGTTTCTACAAAAAATTTCTACCTTGAACATTTGTGCAGTTGCTCTTGCATTCTGTGCATCTTTTTCATGGATGAGATGGTTCTCTAAAATTAATTTTGGAAATGTGTCTAACACTAGAAGCATGGCAATTTTACTCATGAGCCTATCACACTTCTATACCAAGCATGCTTTTGGGAAGTTTGGAGAAAATAAATCTATGTAACAAAGAACTTGCATTTAAAAAAAAAAAGTCAAAATACAGATGGACTAAATGTCAAAAACACCGTTCTTGGTAACTGATGTCCTGCATGTTCCAAGATACTAAAATGTGTTTGATATTATTGTATTTTTATCCTCCCCCCCCCCTTAGGCACGAGCTTTAACACCCCAGACCGCAGAAACAGATGCAATACGGTTTCTGGTTGGAACTCAGTCTCTTAAATATGATAATCAGGTAAACTTGTATGAAAGATGTATTAAAATAGAATCGGAAATGTTTTAAAAGTCTTCAGTGGGATAATGATTTTTGCTTGCCAAATTGAAGTTTTAAATGTAGTGCTGTTTTAAAAAATATTGGATGTGATCTTGAACGGTATTTGGTTGTAAAGTTCTGTGTTAAGAATTGAGCTGGGGATGGTGAGGAAAATCCTAATCATTCTAATGTTAAATAATGGTTAAAGGAGGGTCTTTGAGGCTACAGAATGCTTATATAGTTAGTTGGACTCTGTAATCTGCACCTAGGAACAAGCCCCACTGAACTCAATGTGGCTTTTTTCTGAGTAGACCTGTGCTGTAAAAAGCATTCTGATGGAACTTAATTTCTCTGCAGTGAGAAATGACGAATGGAAGAACGTGGTTCATTGATGAACCTGCACAACAGTTTAAAACTTTATGCTTGGTTTCTGAGTCTCAGCCAAGCCTGTTCAGAATCAATCATGAAATAAAACAAGCAAGTTGCTGGAACTGTTTGTTTGCCACCTTTCTAATATGATAAACATGTCTAAAAAGGAAAAACAAGAACTTAGTGAAGCTATATAGTTATTTGAACAGTTTACCTTGGGGCACGTCTGTTGGTACAAGGCTGGAAAATATGTTTTGGGAGGCAACAGAAACACTCCCTTCCTCTTCTCCCACTGCATGCCCTCTGAAATCTGTTGAGGGAGGGTCCCCCAACCCTTTGGATCAGATTTGGGGAGGGCACAGGGTGCCAAGCATGGGGAAGGAAGGGAATTCCTTTTGCCCTAATGCAAATATTTAGTTCCATACTGCCCAATATGCTTCTTTTTTGTGACGGTGGGAAAATCAGACCTGTTCACTAAGATATATTGGTATATCTTCTCTCTTATAATTAGTAAATGTTGTTGGAGACGTGGGACTCTGGCTTTTCCCCATGACAGCTTCTCCCAGAATACCCCATAACAGGTTGTAGATGCCATTATGCAAAGTAATTTCATGGTGTAATTTCACCTGCTCCATTCCATGACAGGGGAGTGCCTTGATGGCGTGTTGTGGGATGAGTGCTATTATACATAGTAGGGAAGAACTTGAGATGGGGATGCCATTTTTGGTAGGATCACGTCTTGGATTATATGTACCGTATTTTTCGCTCCATAAGATTCACCTAGTTTTGAAAGGGGGAAAGCCCTGTTTTTTTAAGGATCAGCTCAAAGTTGTGCAGCTTCTTTTGCAAAGGGGAGAAGCCCCTTTTTTTGAGGATCAGCTCAAAGTTGTTGAGCTTACTTTGCAAAGGGAAAAAAATCCTGTTTTTATGGGGTTCAACTCACAGTTCTGCAGCTTCTTTAGGAAAGGAAAGGGAGCTGTTTCTACAGTTTCCAGACAGATAATCTAATCAGACAGTCACATGTTGCCCGGGAAACAAACAGCCTCCGTCTGCAGAACATTCAACAATGGAGGCCTGGGCAAGGGGGTGGGGCCAGAAAGGGAGCCAGCGATCGACCACATATTTGCTCCATAAGACGCACAGACATCTCCCCTTACTTTTTAGGAGGAAAAAAGTGTGTCTTATGGAGCGAAAAATACGGTAGTTCCTTCCCTGCAGCTGATGCCTAAACGTACAGTTTCCTGTAGCAGCAGATACAAGTGTTTTGAAAATACTCCAAGCCATTAAAACTTTTGCAGAAGGAAAATATTGATAGCACTCAAGCAGCCTGATTGTATCTGGGTAATAATTCTACTATTGACTCCAAACGCTGTTTGAGCCTGCTTCTCCTTGCTCCCCACTGCCCCTGTCCTTTCCATTTTATGTCTTACCAGCATTGATAATTGAGGTGCAGGGCACTTTCTCTGAGTGCTAATGAGTTGATAGGGTTAATGGCCTTTAGCAGCGCTTGAAGCCATCAACTCCTCAGTCAGTCATTAATCCCTAAGAAGTGTCAGGAGCCTCTGTTGTTACTGCTTAATTTAGCAGCGCTGGTTTCTACCTAGGTCAGGTAATGGCCATTCTTCCAACACTTTCCGGCATATGGTAGCTTGACATCCAAGTTGCACTAACTAGGCTTCCACTCCTGGGCAGAGGTGTATTGTGAATGGAATCCCTGAAAGGAATTGCATTGTCATAAAGCATTGGGGGGCGGATGTGATTTTTCAGTTGCATTTAGTTCATTTACATTAAGCCAACACAAGCAAGTATGGAGCCTGATACAGGATTTGGGTGTGAAAATGCAGAGACAGGGCAGGCAAAGTGATCTCTACTGCATCTTCTACTTTAAGGTTGTTCACTGAGTACATGTAAGAAAAAAGCACTTAAAGGGGTATTTTTTTAAAAAATGAAGAATAAGAATTGAAAATATAATCATGTTTCTATCCTTGGGATACCAGATTGGTTTATTTTTTGTCTTAATGCGTTTTGTTGTGTAAAAATGTCTTCTACAGAGGAACGTTTACAATACACGAGGAGGCTCTTATTTGCCTGAATAAGCTGCATTTCTCAAACATCCCCTCTGCGACCCATCCCCTCTGCAGGGAGGTGGGACCAATTCGGATGGTCCGCCCCCGCCACTTAATGGATCCAAATGGTTTCCAGAGAGTGGTAGGGGATGCTTTATCCCATGTTGATGGCCTTTCAGCTGATTCCCTGGTGGCCCGCTGGAATGTGGAGTTAACCAGGGCTATTGACTGTTTGGCTCCGAAGCGCCCTCTCCGATTGCATGGAGCCCAGACAGCCCCGTGGTTTTCCACGGATCTGAGGGCAATGAAACAATCGTTGAGACGGCTAGAGCGCCGGTGGCGGATAACTCATTCCGAATCTGACCGGACACAGGTTAGAGCTCAACGTCGAGCCTACCAAGTGGCGATAGCGACGGCGAAGAAGAATTTCTTCACCGCCTCTATTGCATCTGCAGAAAATAGCAGCAGGAGACTTTTTCAGGTGGTTCACAATTTAGCGGAACCACCTGCAACATCGGGGCCCAGTACGGGCCACATGTTCTCCTGCAATGATTTTGCAAAGTTTTTTGCAGATAAAATCGATCAGATTCGGGAAGAAGTTGACTCCACCGTGGGAGCAGGGCCGGGGCGGGAGAGTGCTAGAGTTCTGTCTAGTCAAGTTGAGTGGGATCAATTCCAATCTGTTACCTCCGAGGATGTGGACAGGCTGCTTGGACGAGTGAAACCAACCACCTGTCTCCTGGATCCTTGCCCATCCTGGCTTATAAAAGCTAGCCGGGAAGGACTGGGCGATGGGCTTCGTGGGGTGGTGAATGCTTCCCTCCGTGAGGGAGCCTTCCCAGACCCGCTGAAAGAGGCGGTTATTAAACCGCTTCTTAAAAAACCATCTTTAGATGCGGCCACGATGGCCAACTATCGCCCAGTCTCAAATCTTCCATTCTTGGGCAAGGCGATTGAGCGAGCGGTTGCCGAACAACTCCAGGCACGCCTGGAAGAAACGGACCATTTGGATCCCTTCCAGTCGGGATTCAGGCCTCATCATGGGACTGAAACTGCCTTGGTCGCACTGGTTGATGATCTCCGGCGGGCTAGGGACAAAGGTGAGAGCTGTTTCCTAGTTCTGCTGGATCTCTCAGCGGCGTTTGATACCATCGACCATAACATCCTTCTGGACCGTCTTGAGGGGCTGGGAGCTGGGGGCACTGTCATACAGTGGTTCCGCTCCTTCCTCCTGGGCCGTGTTCAGAAAGTGGTGGTGGGGGATGAGTGTTCAGACCCCTGGGCTCTCACTTGTGGGGTGCCTCAGGGTTCTGTCCTCTCCCCCATGCTTTTCAACATTTACATGCAGCCGCTGGGAGAGATCATCAGGAGGTTTGGGCTGGGTGTTCATCAGTATGCGGATGATACCCAGCTCTACCTCTCTTTTAAATCAGAACCAGTGAGGGCGGTGAAGGTCCTGTGTGAGTGTCTGGAGGCGGTTGGAGGATGGATGGCGGCTAACAGATTGAGGTTGAATCCTGACAAGACAGAAGTACTGTTTTTGGGGGACAGGAGGCGGGCAGGTGTGGAGGATTCCCTGGTCCTGAATGGGGTAACTGTGCCCCTGAAGGACCAGGTGCGCAGCCTGGGAGTCATTTTGGACTCACAGCTGTCCATGGAGGCACAGGTCAAATCTGTGTCCAGGGCAGCTGTTTACCAGCTCCATCTGGTACGTAGGCTGAGACCCTATCTGCCTGCGGACTGTCTCGCCAGAGTGGTGCATGCTCTGGTTATCTCCCGCTTGGACTACTGCAATGCACTCTATGTGGGGCTACCTTTGAAGGTGACTCGGAAACTACAACTAATCCAGAATGCAGCAGCTAGACTGGTGACTGGGGGCGGCCGCCAAGACCATATAACACCGGTCTTGAAAGACCTACATTGGCTCCCAGTACGTTTCCGAGCACAATTCAAAGTGTTGGTGCTGACCTTTAAAGCCCTAAACGGCCTCGGTCCAGTATACCTGAAGGAGCGTCTCCACCCCCATCATTCTGCCCGGACGCTGAGGTCCAGCGCCGAGGGCCTTCTGGCGGTTCCCTCATTGCGAGAAGCAAAGCTACAGGGAACCAGGCAGAGGGCCTTCTCGGTAGTGGCGCCCGCCCTGTGGAACGCCCTTCCAGCAGATGTCAAAGAGATAAACAACTACCTGACATTCAGAAGACATCTTAAGGCAGCCCTGTTCAGGGAAGTTTTTAACGTGTGATATTTTACTGTATTTTTGGTTTTTATGGAAGCCTCCCAGAGTGGCTGGGGAGGCCCAGCCAGATGGGCGGGGTATAAATAATAAATTATTATTATTATTATTATTATTATTATTATTATTATTATTATTATTATTATTAACTTTTGAAACTGAGCTACCTCTTTTTCTACTTTACCTGTTAGCCTTCTCCAACACACCTATGCTTCTAACTAAATTCAAACAAATATATTGTCAGAACAGGATGTCAAAAGCAGGTAGAATTAATAGAAGGACAGCTATAGGGTTGGGGAACCTTTAAAGGCCTGAGGGACACGTTATCTTCTGGGCAACCTTCCGGAGGCCACATACCATGGTTGGCAGGGTCAGAGGCAAAAGTGAGCGGTTTTTACACACACTTGCCCACGCTCTCCTCCATCCAGATCAAGTAAGAGACGTTAGGGTCCAAGAACACATTCCAGCCAGGCAAAAATACTTTGGCTACAAAGTAGGGTCAGTGAGGGCCATGAATGGGAAGTGTTCCAGAGGCCATCTAGAGAGGCTCAGCGCCTGAGTTTCCTTGCTCCTGTTCTAAGCCACAAAGAGAAACATCAAAATAAAGCATCAGGTTTCCTGCAAAACCAGTGTGGAATTGTAGGACTTAGAGGTCAATCCCTGCATATCTGATGGGGGGCACTTGAGACATTAGCCCCATCTGGTTCTCCAGACAACCACAACTCTTCCCTGAATCTCATCTTTATCTCTACATGTTTGCATTTCTTTTTTTTGGGTAGCTTGCTGGAGGAGGAGCATCAGTCTCTCTTGTCTGAGTGCAGGAGTTTGTTTAAAGCAGGGTTAGATGGTTTGGTGCCCTCCATATGTTGTTCAACTCCCAACTCCCAGAAATGACTAGCAATGTTTCCTACCCCTGTAGCAAAACAAAAGACCAAATGATTGATTGAACAATAAAATGATTGTTGAATTTTGGTCCATGCTTCCAAAGCTATTGTGAGTGCTTGGAGAAAACATATCCTAGGATATAGGATGTCTGACTGCCCTTCTTCCCACAGAATGTTTCTGATATACCCGAGAGAGCTGTGTTGCAACATCTTGTCTGGTTTTGCCTTTTAATGCTTTCCACGTCTCCAAGCCAAAAGAGTTAGGAAAATAATAATATTAATAATGATAAAATCCTATGGAACCGGTGACATGCTATATTTAATAACACTTGTCCTCGGGGCCTGATGTGGTTCTGAATGATGATCACGCCAGTGAGAAGGAAGCTGCTATGCCTGACTTTGAGGGACCTGAGATAGGGCAGAAGGCACTTCTGGTTTATGTGCTGCATGACCCTCTTTATATGGTTAGTAGGGGCATATAATACATGTTGGTAGAGCAAATTGAATTTTGATTTGTAGCTCACCTTTAGGGAATCAATTTCACTGCCAAGGAGACTACTTCATAATTTCAACATGAGGCTTCCTGTTTTTAGAGGAGGCTGCGAGAGCATATAGATGAAGCAGCCAGCCAGCTTGGTGCAATCTGCTCTGCTCTATTTTCAGCAAAGATTTTGTTAAAATTGTGCTCTGTTCAGGCTAAACACTAAAAGGGCTTTTTTGTATTGTAGGCATCCAGCTTAGGCAGACATTGTGCAACAAGCTAGATAGAACATCTGTCTCTGGATGCTCTTCTGGCTTCCAGCTTGCTTTAGTCTCAGAATGGCTTTCTTATTATGTTAGCAAATGGGAGAGGGAAATGAGTTAAAGGGGTTTATCTCAGGACAATTGATTGCAGAAACGAATCCCTTGTGGTCTCTCCAGAGAAGCAAGCAATTGTTAAAGCGTTTCAAAGCATTCTCTGTGTTGACAGGGTATTGGCCTGAAAAATATTCCACCACCACCCTTTTCTATTTTGCCCATGCCTTGTACTTGCATAGCATTTCCATTTAAGGCAGATGTGGCCCTCCAGATTCTGTAAGGACCATAACTCCCAATATCCCGGACCTCAGGCTATTCTGGCTACTGATGATGGGGGTTGCAAACCAGTGGCATCCTCAGGCTAGCCATGCTCAATATACACAGGAACAAAGGATGCTGCCACACTGAGTTGAACCATTAGTCCATCTAGTTCAATATTGTCTGCATACTGACTAGCTGCTGCTTTTCAGGGTTTCCGACTAGGACTCCTCAGAGTGCTACCTGGGGATGCTGGGGATTGAACTTGGGACATTCTGCAAATGCTCTGCTATGGAGCTATGACTCTTCTCCTTATTTAAGATACAGGTGGCAATATTTCGTGTGGGGGTTCTGTTCCTGGCCCCCTTGTGTCTTGGCCAAGCATGTATAAGCGCCCCCCTTCCGCCCTCGTTCTGCCCTCTTCCAGGTCCAAAAGGACCAATGCATCAGTGATCACACATCAATTGGATGTGCCTAAAATGGTCACTGCCTGTAAACAACAACAGAGCAAGCTGATGGGATAAAATCCTGATCCCTGCTAAAGTGAAGAACTTAGACATCCTAAGTACAGTGGTACCTCTGGATACGAACGGGATCCGTTCCGGAGCCCCGTTCGCATCTAGAAGCAAATGTAACTAGCGACGGCACGTCTGCGCGTGCACGCGTCGCTTTTTGCTGTTTCTGCGCATGCGCGTGACTCATTTTGAGCGTCTGCGCAAGCGGCAAACCCGGAAGTAACGCGCTCCATTACTTCCGGGTTGCTGCGGAGCGCAACTCGAACGTGCTCAACCCGAAGCGCATTCAACCCGAGGTATGACTGTACATGTGAACGATTAGATAACTGTAAGATGTTGGGAGAAAGTTCTCTCACATGCACTAATGCATCAGCACTGTTAGGTCAGCTTTCCTACAACATTTCTTGTGTAGTACCCAGCAGACAGAAGGAGTGACTTGGGGGGGGGGATTGCATGCAACAGCTCTCAGGTTTCGTAATCACGGTCTTCCAGTTAAGACTGGGATGGGGGGCCCTGTGAACCTTCAGATATTGTTGGAGTATGACTTCCATTATCCCTGACCTTGCTGGCTGGGGTTGATAGGAGCAAGAATCCAACAACATTTGGAAGGCTACAGGTTAAGGGGTCTCAAGTTGGAAAGGTTGGGCAAGGTGTTTGAGCACTGCCATCAGTCATACCAAACAATACTGGCATGTTAGTGTAACTTAGTTTGGTAGTCTACCTTTGGGGGCCAATGGGTGCCTTCTGAATTTTGAGTAGGTGCCATGGGCACCAGCCACAAAAGTTGCTGTGAGGGTGTGGCAGTACCCAAGATGGCTGCTACGTCTAAAAATGCCAGAAGAGAGGCACCTACAATAAAACATGGACAGAAGCTCATAGCACCTCTCCTCTGTTCAAAAGAGAAAGGAGGTTGGGTTCCCAGGCCTGTTATCCAATGAAAGGTGGGCATGTGTTGAAGGGTACATTTTCAGTTTAGGAGAAGCTGAGCCAGTGGAAACAGGATCTAAGCAAGAAGGTATTGGCTAGAATACTAGTGCCCACAGGCACTGCATTGGCAACCCCTGACTTATCTTCCCAGTACCAACGTTCAGTAGTAAAAGGCTACATGAGGACTTTGTAGTGATGCTATATGACTCCTCCCCTCTTGTCTAGCATGAAAAGCTATTAGTTGCATTTGTTAAAATTCTGCTGTAAGATCAAGTACTAAATATATCAGATACTGCCCATTGCCATCTTATGGACTCTTCTATATGGAGTCTTATCATAGTCTATGTTACTTGAATAAGAGTTTGTATGTTTTAATGAGTGGGGATTTAGTGACTAAATCAAGCTGCATTTTGTATGTCCTTATAGAGACTCTAATTACTGGTCTCCTTTATTACCTGTTGCAGCTGTAGACATAGCATGGAAGATCAGGGGCTTCTCAATCAGCATTTTCACCGATAGTTGTTTTCAGTGACTCCTGTGCATCCATTTTTATTAAATGAAACTGATAGTATGTTTCACACAGTTGTAATGTATGCTTCAGGCCCCTCTGAAAAAAATATATGCATGAAGTCTTAACGGTTCTTGTCTTGCATTTGTAGATTCACATCATAGATTTTGATGATGAAAATAACATTATAAACAAAAATGTTCTTCTGCATCAAGTTGGTGAAATTTGGCACATAAGTGCCAGTCCAGCTGACAAAGGTGTGCTTGCAACCTGCTACAGTAAAAGTAAGTGCAATTTGAAGGCTTTCATTTTCTCTCCTTTTCTTCTGTAAGAAGCTTATCTGAGGGGTGTATATATGGTATCGAAACGCACATGATCTCTTCTAGTGGGCATTCATGTTGGTTTGATGGATTACATTCTAGCTGCCAATTTTTTAATTGATAAATGAACTTAGTGGCTCTCTGATCACTTAACTTTTGGCACACATGTCTGATGCATGGGAGGGGCTCCAAGCAGTGTTCAAAATTAGCAAGGTGCCAGGTGCATTTTGCACCTGCCTATTAACCACTTGGGACGCGGGTGGTGCTGTGGGTAAAAGCCTCAGCGCCTAGGACTTGCCGATCTAAAGGTCGGCGGTTTGAATTCCTGCAGTGGGGTGCGCTCCCGTCGCTCGGTCCCAGCGCCTGCCAACCTAGCAGTTTGAAAGCACCCCCGGGTGCAAGTAGATAAATAGGGACCGCTTACTAGCGGGAAGGTAAATGGCCTTCCGTGTGCTGTGCTGGCTCGCCAGATGCAGCTTGTCACGCTGGCCACGTGACCCGGAAGTGTCTGCGGACAGCGCTGGCTCCCGGCCTCTAGAGTGAGATGAGCGCACAACCCTAGAGTCTGTCAAGACTGGCCCGTACGGGCAGGGGTACCTTTACCTATTAACCACTTGTGACCAAGTGAAGATGCCTGGTCTTGACAATTTTCACACAGTAATACCACATCCCTGTAAAATTCTATCAGTTATATTTTATCTGCACAATCAGAATGAATTTCAGGATCCGAAATGCTTTTTCTGTGCCGCCTTAGCAGGATTGGTGAACAACGTTCTAGTTAATTGTTGTAGTTTGTCTTACCCCACCCTCATATTCTTACGTTATGAATGGTCCATGTCACCATTAAGAAAAAGAGGTAGGGATTGGCCAATATATATGTGGACAGTCCCTGGGTCAAGTGACTTTTCTTCTTTAAGTTCTCAAAGTTCTTAACCAAGCTCAAGGTTGTCATCTGTAGTAGCCAGATGTTTAACTGAGTGACAATTGCAGTCAGTCCATCATTTGAAAAATAAGACTTTAGAGCCGTCTTGCCCAAAATGGCAACTAGAGATTCTGTTTTGGCGACTGCAACCCTGGTTTAAGGAGCCATTTGGCACCTAGCTTATATATCTGAGTTTCTAACAATGGTTCCAAGAGAGAGAAGTCAATTGCCAAGTTAGATGAGATACCTTTTAAAAATGCTAAAGTGTCTTGGAAAGATATACTGTGCTGCGCTTTGTAAAGATGGCTGAAATATTTAATAAACTTATTAATTGTAAAACCCCAAACAGCGGTGATGCAGTCTCTTCTGTGGTGGACACAGAGTAAGGAAGAAAAATGTACCTTCAGGTGGGTAAAGTGGCTGTAGTGAGGCAAGCTTTCAGGTTATATACAACAAAGAAAAACATCTGCACAATGGTGAGTGAGCAGCAATGGGTATATCATGAGAAGACCCTTTTCCATGTCCCCTGCTGCCCTGGGCTGCTAGATCATTATATCTGAATTGCTATAAATCTTCTCACTTTGAGAAGGTGAAAAGGCAAAAAGGATAGTAGATCATCCTGGTACCAGAGTAGCTGGCAAAATTAGAACAATGAAGAGCTGACAAAGCACTGAGCAGAGATGAAATACAACCAGTGCACACCCTGCAATACTTAATTTTCACAGGTTTTGTTAAAGACTTGGGAACTCTGAGAATGCTAGACCTGGGGGCAAACTGCAAATCTGTAACCTTAGTCTCTTCTGTTTTGGGGGGAATGTAACTGTAGTAAGACCTTTACAGACTGTTCTGTAACTTCACATCTAATGCTGCTGATGTCTTGGGCTAGGATACAATTCTGCGTCAAAATTGCAATGTGTATATAACCATTATTACGACTGCTGTGTTGTGGAAATGTATGCATGTCTATATGTCTAGTTTCACCGTGGAACGGTCTGCACAGACCAGGGAATGGGGTATAAGTTATGCTGAGCACTGCTTTCAATTTCACATGTGTTCACAAAGAAGTCAATTCTGTCCTATTTCTGAAAGAATCTTCCTTTTTCCCCACATACATCTGTATGGCAATATCTATTTAAACTTGTTTTTTTTTTATCTCTACACATTTTATAAATATTCTTTACCTGTATATATTTTTTGAGGCGAGCACGGTCACAAAATGCAGAGAAGTGCAAAATCCAAAGGATAATTAGGTTCCAATCTGCACATTAGTCCATTAGGCGCAGATCAGGTCAGTTCACATTGGAGTTCATGGAAATTGAATTCCTCAAGCATCCCTAATCCCGCTTGCCTTTGCTACCATCTGCTTGCTTGCTTTTTTCCCACTCCGTTCTGCTGAACTCTCCCTGCCATCACCGGTATGACTTCAGGCACATGGAAATTCAAGCAGAAAGGCATGGCAGTTGCTGCAAATCAGCAGGCAAGGAGTTGCCATGGCGTGTTAAGGGGTGTGTGTGTGTGTGTGTGTGTGTGAATGACAGAATCAGGGGATTTCAGAAACTTCTGCTTTATAACCTATCTTAGTCCTACTGAATTGTCACTCACCTCAGAATCCTTTTATAGGCTATAGATGGAGATGAAAAAATCCAGAAGCATGTATTTGCAAACCCATTTTGCCCTTTCAGCAGTTTTAAATAAGAACATTGTGTTGAGCATTCCTTTAGAATATACTGATAATGTGAAAATGAGACGAGTCTGTTCATAATTATAATATATTTATGCAGATTGTCGAGCTAAGCGAGGTCTCTGTTTTAACTTTGCCATTGGGTAATCCATTTGAAAGGGTTGCTTTGGGGGTATTTTTTTGGAATGCAATAACTTTATTGAACTTTGAGATCAGAATGGCAAGTTGGAGAGATTCAAATCGCCATCCCCACATCTACTTTCAAGGAAGAAAAAGGAAGGTGTAAAACACCATTAGATACAGTACTAGAAGTGAGCCATCTCCCCACCCAGTGGATATTTCATCCCTGCTGTTGGTACTTTCATTCTGTGTACTCTGCTATGCTTTCAGACATCATGGAAACTTGTAGGGAGGTGAAAGGTCACAGGCCTTGCCAAGTGTTCAATTGCAGGAGATGTTTTCCAGAGATCTCTATACGCATAATTGGTGGGAAAGAGAGTTCATCTGCTTCAAGAGCGGAGGACTCTGGTGGAGAAAGCAGGGGTGGAAGTGGCAAATTTTCAGTAACTGACAGTAACTGGGGTGAGGGGCAGTATGCATTGCTAGGATGCAGGTGGTAGAAGCTGAGGAAGAAAAATGAAATATCTGCTCAAACACATCTTAAAAATATGTAGTTGGCCAACATGGCATAAGAAATTTGGAGCTAATTTTTGGAGCATTAATTTTTGTCCTTTAAGATGACCATTGTTGAATCCCAGATGGGTTTAGGATTTCATTGGTGGAGCATTGGGAGGCTGGCTGCTGCTGGCCATGATTTTGGTTCAAGATAAGTTCTCAGCTCACTGCTGTTGGTCTTCTGTTGATTATTTGGATCCATACAATTCTTTGGATGTTCTTGAACATCTCTAGAATATTCCTCTTCATTTTCAACATTCCTCTACCTGGAGGTGCTGCTGTTTCCCTGTAGTAAGTAATGAAGGGGCTCAGCAACACTGAAGAAAACATTCCACAGATAATACCGTACTGATCTACCCAAGCCGTGTTGAGCATATTAGATATTATGAGGAATGGCTTCCAGAAATCGGAACTGATTGTTGGAGATGAATTGTGAAAAAGGGCACATTTTACGTATCTTCTGTTATTGCAAGATTTTGGCCTCGTGGGCAGAGGGGGTTAAATATGTAAACTAGTCTGAAACTATTTGTGTCTTTAAAAAAAAAAGTCATCTTCATAGCATTGCTGTCTGCTGTGCGTTTCTCTCCACATAGGTGAAAAAGGACCCTGTAAAAGGTGATGGGAAAAATCTTGGCCTGAGAGACCCTGCCAGGCAGAGTAGACCAGGCTTTCCCTATTTGGTGCTCGCCAGATGTTGCAATATGGCTGAGGGTGAGGGGGGTGGAGCTCAACAACATCTGGAAAGTACCAGGTTAGGGAAGGCTGGAGTAAAGCTAGATGGATGGATGATCTGAGATCTAGTAGTAATATAGCTTCCTGTGCTCCTACTGAAGTTGAAATTCTTTTGCTGGAAACATTTTGATTTTCAAAAAAAAAGAAAAAAAGAAAAGAAAAAAAGATTTATATTTTCTGAACGTGGGAGAACCATTTTAAGAACACACTTACACTGGAATCGTAGCAAGCTTTTATACTACTCAATTTAACTTTTCTAGAACATTTTCTATTTTCTGAGAATTGAAGGGTTCCTTGCTGCTCTTAGTAGCCCAAATATTTAAAAAAAGTCCAAATGAGAGAAGCAAGATTATTGTTATAACATGCAACTGAAATGAATATTACTTTTATGATGAATTTAAATGTAATGGATAAGTAAACAGGGCTATGTAGTCTGCTTCTTACATGATCCAGGATGCCACGTGTTCTGAGAACAGACATCACAGCAGTTTGGTGAGACTAAGAAGTAGCATTCTGACAAATAACCCAATGCAAATGCCAAACGTCAGCTCTGAGCAGCTTTGAAAAGAAGCAATTTTGCACTTGATATGTCTGCAAAATTATGGAAAGGGGAGTTGTGTTCAGTCATTGCCTCTTCTAGATTCCAGTTTATGGTTTTCCACCTAAAATGAAAACATTTGTGGACTGCACTGAATACGTTGCTCGGGCTTGCATAACTTACTCCTAATAAACACATTTTCTTACAACTGCAGAATTAAAAGCTTGACTCTATTGGTGTGCTGTTGAAAGATTTGATAGCACACAGCCTGGTTTTTTTTATTTTATTTTCCAGGGTGGGAGAAGGGGAGGCAGGGAAATCACTTGATTCCTAAGAGGCATAAATAGCACAATAAAGTCACTTCTAAAACAAATCAGTTATATGCCAAGATACTGTCACTTTTATAACTAGGACAGTTTCATAAGGTCTGACACTGGTAGCTGTAGAGATGCCGATTTATCACATCAGTGTGACAGCTGTAGGAAATTAAATCTGGTCCCCCCCCTTTTTTCACCTCTTACTTTTGTGGGAAATCCTTGGAGGGCACAGAGACTGGCATCGCCACCTGCCCTCTCCTTCAGGGTGAAAGCCTTTGTCCCTGAGAGAGATCAGCTGGCACAATAGATATGTAACTTGTACCTCTCTGCTCCAGCATCACTGGATCAATGTGCAATATAGCAGAATTAATAATACTGTAGGGATCTCACATTTGCATTACCTGACTTTATTGGAAGGGGGGAGGAAGGAGAAGGAGAGATGTGCCGTCTCGCATTTCATGAAGGCTTCAGCATATACATTCTGTAGCTTTAATATTGTAGGGGGAGAAAGAGGGGAGGGTGGGAGAAGAGAGAGAGAGAGAGCGTGCTCACAGCTTCATCTTACTTGGATTTAAAAGAGCGGTTTCCTAATGCTTTATGGAAATGCGGTGGGAAAGAGGACAGTGTCATTCCTTGACACTGATGAGGGTGGTTTGGGGGTCGTGAGTGAGGGTTCAGTTTGATTAAATGAAGGCTTATCTACAGTGGAGCTGCAGAGCATGCTTGTTCATACAAGTCAAGGTTCATTCGCTCGAAAAGCTGGGGAGGGTGCAGGCGAAAGATGATTCAAAGGCATCTGTCATAAATATTTCAAATCTGTGCCTGCGATAATAGCTCCGTGCATAGTTCTTCCCATGTAAAAAGTGAAGAGTTGACTAGAAAGCACTCTTGCGGCAATATGGGTGGGTTTTGTGTGTGTGTGTGTGTGTGAGAGAGAGAGAGAGAGAGAGGAGGAGAGGGAAGAGAGAAAGAAAAGGGGTGGAGGAGAGACAGAGAGTCTCATTACACAATAGTCTGTCTTGATGTAATGGTGGAAAGAACCGGCAGAGGGCAAAGTCTCATAATTGTAGGTGATGGTCTCTTTGTCTGCTTTTGCCCTGCCGTTAAGAGGATTTTGAAGATGTGATGATAAATAACCTGTTTTGAGGGCTTGGGGTATGCCGCTTTCCCCTGTCAAAAATCATCATTCAACACATCCTGTCTGTTCAGAGCTTCGGCATTTTCTGAGAGAGCACATTTTAGCGTTGCTTTTAAAAAAACAAAAATTCTACACAGAAAGGCAGTTTCACATATAGCGGTTTCTCTTCTTTCTTTTGCTGGAGAGAAGGGGGAAGGGAATTCCTGTGCTTATCAATGAATTGTGGTCTTTTTTTAAACAAACAATTAAACGGACAAACAAACTACAAATACTGTAATGCAGTCCTTGCCAGCTAATGATCGCCTGTTGACAATAACATTTTGTGATGGAAGATCAGACATTGGTATCTGTTTGGTAGACTGCATTGCGAGGGCTGCAGCAGCAAAAAAACCAACAAAACAAAAACCACTCAGTAAAGCAGAAAAATAGCAAAAAAATAATAATAAAACATTTTCTATTTTCTGAAAATTGAAGGGTTTCTTGCTGCTCTTAGTAGCCCAGATATTTAAAAAAAGTCCAAATGAGAGAAGCAAGATGATTGTTATAACATGCAACTGAAATGAATATTACTTTTATGATGAATTTAAATGTAATGGATAAGTAAACTGGGCTATGTAGTCTGCTTCTTACATGATCCAGGATGCCACGTGTTCTGAGAATGTAGAAGTGTGGGGAATGGCATCCCACTGGTCCTGCTCCATCATCAGCTTGTCCAGCAGAAGGGGAGGACAGGCTTTGTATTCACGCCACTGTATGTACAATCAGAAACACTGGTTGCAGCAGGGTTGCTAAGTGAGAGTGCAGACTCTGGGTATGTACAGCTCATTCTCACTTTCTGTGGAAGGCATGGAGATTGGGAGCAGGCCAGCAAATGCATGGGAGGCTGAACTCAGTCTCTATCCTGTTTTTTTGCCATAGGTTGATGGAATGCATAGATGGAACATGAGCAGGGCTATAATTATTATTTATTATTTTTTAAAGGAAATTACAATTTTGAAGCTACCTAGTTTATTTGCACTAATTCATTTTATGAAACAATGCGTCTTTGGAAACAGGAAGTTTTCTGCAGAAAAATAATAGCAGTGGGGGCGGGGAGTGGAATTGGGAGCTTTTCCAGACCACATCCATGGCTGCTCATTGCTCTCAGACTCTGGAACCTCCCCTTCCCAGGAAACCTGTTTAGCTCTGTAGCTACCTGGTTAGTAGTGTATTTTAAAGGTATTGTTTTCAGGGGGTCTTTGGATCATGATGAATAGAGTTTGCCCTTACACAGAAAAGTTATGAATATAAATCTCTTTCAGTGTGCTGTTTCTATTTATAGAGTGATTTTAGCATGGTGGCTTTGTGGTAAGAATTCACCTCTACACCACCTTGTTCATTATCCAGGTGAGGAACAAACACCTTTTGAATAAACCACAGAACCAGGGAAACTATTTCCATGTCCAGCATCCAGAATCTAGGGACCTAGCATTTATTATAGCTATTGCAATAGGACAGAGCTCACTCAATTCAATACAGTGGTACCTTGGGTTACAGACGCTTCAGGTTACAGACGCTTCAGGTTACAGACTCCTCTAACCCAAAAATAGTACCTCGGGTTAAGAACTTTACCTCAGGATGAGAAGAGAAATTGTGCAGCGGCAGCAGCGGGAGGCCCCATTAGCTAAAGTGGTACCTCAGGTTAAGAACAGTTTCAGGTTAAGAATGGACCTCCAGAACGAATTAAATTCTTAACCCAAGGTACCACTGTATACCAGTTGAGGAGGTCTGCCCCATGGCACTTCAGAACAAAAGCTTATATTATAGTTCAAACACAGCAAGCAAAGAGTCATAAAACATCTTTACATATGTCAGGAAGTAAAGCACACATGGCTCCATACTGGTATTTTTGCCCCCGCATCACCTTGGAGTGGCCCCGATGGGCCTAGACCATTTGACCATTTTAGGTCTTGGATGTCCAGCATTACCCTGGCAACCTAGCCTTCACTGACGGAAGAGCATCGTAAAATCCTCTTCCTGGGTCTTGGATAGTTTCAGGAATAGTTTAAATATCCTGCCATTTGTACCACTTTCAGGGGTAGATAAGGGGAGATGGAATGCAGTGTAGGAGGGGGGAAGAACACACAGAACCCAAACCTAATGCATTCTAAAAGGTTAAATACAATTAAAGTTGAAACATTGTCAAAATAATAAAAATATAAACCTGGGGTCTCTAATTCTTATCAGTCCCCCTTTGATAATAACCTTTTCAAGGATTATGATAACCCCTTATCAAAATTTTCAATCTGATCCATTCAAAGACATAAAGCACGTGGGGAAACCTTCATGCCTACTTTTGAATAATTTGTTACAACTTCAGCAATCACAATACTCAGCAATAGCTTTTTAGTGATACGCCAAACCTACATACGGATTTTCATTTTCCTATGGGTATTCTCAATACACCAAACATACAAATGATATCATGCAAACAATTCAAATGATCATATAATACAAAATACCAATTCTATATCTAGCTATTCATGAAAATCTCTTGGTCTTGAAAAACTTCTTGTTGCTTCCACAAATACCTTCAATCTCCTGGAGCTTCAATTTAAAGTTGTAGTCCAGAAAAAGTCTTTACAAGTCACCTTATTCCAGATCCCCTTTGCCCGCCACCCCACAAGCCCTGGTTTGATGCAGGTGAAAAGAAATGGCTGTTGCTACTTTGCTGTCATCTGGGAGGCTATAAACTGGCAATAAACACATTATTCCAAGTGATTCCTTGGCAGATTTCTTCTATTCACCAGGAGGGTTGAGGTGCATCTTCTGGACCACCTAAGTTTGCAGAGAAAGCAAAATTTGCTTCTGGGCCTGAAAACATAGTTAGCATGGGAAGGGGTTAAAAATGACAAACGGGGGAAGGGTTTTTCCAAAACAATGATCTTTTTTGCATGTGAGAGCTATAAACCGTACAAAGTTTTAAAGTTAGAAAATTTATTCTTTCCAGTTTATTTATAACTGTTATTGTTATCTGCTTAATTTCCTTTACCTACTTGGCTGTGGGAGGAAAGAGCAAGAAAATCTTATTGTTCATTCAAATGCAATAGAAAACATTTTGCTATAAGGAGCGGTAAGAGTTTTCAGAGACCTCCATTACCTGTTCATTTCTACAAAAAGCAAATTATTATGGAAGGGGGAAAAAACCCTGTTACAGTTATGGGCAGTTATTTTTACATCAGGATAACTTATTTCCAACGTGGGTTTATTCATACAAATTTTAGCAGTGACAGGTTTATTAGAAACAAAGTTAATTACTTATTCTCAAGAATTAATCCAAACCATGTGGGTTGAAAAAAATTAGAATGGAAAATTAATACATCCCCCCCCCAAAAAAGAAACATTAACTCTCCCTTCCTCAGTTGATACACATGTTCTTTACATGTACAAGGTTGAACCAACTTCCAGGCTTTCTGCCATATAAACACAAGAGTTCTAAAGTTCTAAAGTTGGGCTCTCAAGTAAATTGACCATTATTCAAGCACATAATTTAATGAATTCTTTACTGTTTTCTTTTTAACTAGATCAGTCACACTTAACTGTCTAAACTTTAACCATGAACACACTTCTCTCAAACTTTTGCTTCGTACCGCATACACTGGCAAGGGGACTTGAGAAGTCTTGGAGCTGCATGTTACACAATAAGTTCACCAACACTACATTGAGATAAAGTTTATTTCCAATCATATTTAAAACGCTCTGTTACTGATTTCCTTTCCACATCAACATAATCCACTTGAAGCACTCATTGAAAATTACAACCTGTTCCTCTTGCACAAACATCCCTTCTCCACATCCCTGTTGCCTTCACACACAGACATTTCCTAACAGAACCAATCAAGAGATCCCTGGTTCTTTAGTGAAACAGATAGCTTTCCTTCTTCTGTCTGGCATCATAAAATCACAGAATGGTAGAGCTGCAAGGGGCCCCTCAGGGCTATCCAGTCCCAACTTTCTGCAGTGCAGGGAATGTCAACCAAAGCATTCATGACAAATGTCCATTTCTTGTTCAAGAAGCCTCTACTAAAAACCTGCAATAAAGGAGTGCCCACAATTGCTTGGGCTCCTCAAAATACAGACAACAGAGTAAAGTATTCAGTCTGTGGCACAACAGTTGGGGGGAATTTATCCTTCTAGTGTTGTAAGATCTGCCTCTTTGCAGTTGTGAGAGGGCTCTCGTGTTGCCCACTAGTGAACTCCACAGGATCAGAGAGTAGCTCAACGTTATATGGGCTTCCTTAAACCTTAAAGCAATATTTAGTAGCCAATTGGGACAGGACACGTGTGGCGCTGTGGTCTAAACCACTGAACCTAGGGCTTGCCGATTGGAAGGTCAGCGGTTCAAATCCCCGCGACAGGGTGAGCTCCCGTTGCTCGGTCCCTGCTCCTGCCAACCTAGCAGTTCGAAAGCACGTCAAAGTGCAAGTAGATAAATAGGTACCGCTCCGGCGGGAAGGTAAACAGCATTTCCGTGTGCTGCTGTGGTTCTTCAGAAGCGGCTTAGTAATGCTGGCCACATGACCCGGAAGCTGTCTGCGGACAAACGCCTGCTCCCTCGGCCTATAGCACGAGATGAGCGCGCAGCCCCAGAGTCGTCCACGACTGGACCTTACAGTCAGGGGTACCTTTACCTTTACCTATATAGCCTCTGCTTCAAAACAAGTGCAGTCTTACCTTGAATCCTGAACGCCCTGGAGCTCGGACATTTTGGCTCCTGAACGCCGCAAACCTGGAAGTGAGTGTTCCAGTTTGCGAACGTTCTTTTGGAACCCGAATGTCCAGCAGCCAATCAGAAGCTGCAGTTTGGGTTCTGAACATTTTGGAAGTCGAACGGACTTCTGGAACGGATTCCATTGACTTCCAAGGTGCGACTGTAGTTGCAGGACATACCCTAATCCATGTGTGGATCTGCACTGCATTGCCAAGCTAACACTAGATGTAGCCATGTGAGTTCTAAAAGGGTGGAGAGGAGTCCAGAAGAACAATTTCCGTTGGATCAAGTGTAATTTGAAATCCAAAGAAACCACTTGTAATAGTCTGCCATTAGTGCACATGTATTGGGACTTCCTGACATCTGCTTTTAATACTGATACTCTATATACACCATATCTTGAAATGCATGAAGGATTGGCGAGTGTGTTCCTAAGTGTGTGAAGAGTGCATTTCCCTCATCATTGAGTAGCTGGAGAATCTTGATTCCTCAGCAGTGAGAGAAAATATACTGATTTACAGGGAAGGAATGTATTGATCTGCAGGGACTACTGCAAATGGTTTCATATTCATTATGAAAGTGCTATATGAATACTAAAAATTTCTACTGAGTATAAGTTATACTGTCTATCAACCAAGCAGCGATGTATTTTAAAATTATCTTCACACCCTACTTTGGGAGTGAGTTCAGTGGCCCCTGAACTTGTTGGTTTCAAAAAATTGATGCATTTTGGACCTTAATGATGGCAAGCCAGAACCAAAAGGTAGCAAGGTGGTAAAGTTGTCTTTCAAAAGTGCTATACCTTTGGAGCTCCCTCCTATTCAAACAGGCAAAGCGTGTTTCATCTCCATTAATAAGAATGATAAATCCTTCTGTTTTGTCAGTGGCAAAAAAAATGAGGCATCTAAGACTAGCTGCTTGCTCCTGTCATACAGGGAACATTAATGGGCACCAGCTGGGCTGCAGCTATAGCTGCTACGCGACTTTAACTTTGCACAGCGAGAGCTGCTGCGGCAATGGTGCAGAAGTACCTCCTGTGCAGATTTAGAAGTACACTTCAATTGTGGTTCCCAGGGCAACAGAGTAATGGCAGCCAGCTGGCTTTGTACCACCTGAGCGCATCAAAGAGCAAGTCCTGTCAGCCACTGAAGCCTTGGCTCAGCTAGCTCCAGCGTGGATTTCTGCAGACAGCAGCTTTGGTTGGAGTTAAAAACACTTGGGAATGCAATTAAAGGATGACCAACGTATTTTTTGTTCATTTTACCCATAGTACATAAGTCTCTTTACAAGAACTCATAGCAATCTTCTATTCTCACACAGATGTGACATATGTTTGATGCATTCTCCTTCTAGACTCTGTTTTTTCCTTCCTCTTTTTTTAAAAAATAGAACTGCAGAAATCTGTAATGCCTACAGTCTTTTATATTGTGTTATTTCAGACACAACAGATAAAAGTACAAAACCACAGTACAAAACAATTTCCAGCCATCCAACCTTCACAGAAATGCAAACAGTATGTAAATCACATTGGAAACCAAATCCCATACCTCATAGAGACCATTCCTTGTAAAGAGATGGAATCTCCTTCTTATTGGAAAAGGGAAGAAATTGATTACAGTGGTACCTCAGGTTAAGTACTTAATTCGTTCTGGAGGTCCGTACTTAACCTGAAACTGTTCTTTATCTGAAGCACCACTTTAGCTAATGGGGCCTCCTGCTGCCGCCGCGCCGCCAGAGCCCAATTTCTGTTCTCATCCTGAAGCAAAGTTCTTAACCTGAAGCACTATTTCTGGGTTAGCGGAGTCTGTAACCTGAAGCATATGTAACCTGAAGTGTATGTAACCTGAGGTACCACTGTATTGGCTGTGGGAAGGCAAACGGATTATAACTCAAAATTTCCCTTTTCCACAATAGTATTCAAATAGCCTAATCAATCTTAGAAAGGTTCTAGTGGCACAAATACCAGCCATGTACTCTGCAGTTCAAGGTGCCGGTCTGTACGACAGTTGTCTTTATTACAAGTCGAACAGAATCTGAATTAAAAAATATGCATCATCATCCCTCATATGATCCAAACCAGGGTTTGGCTGGAGGGTTGGATCCAGAAGTCAACAACCCTCCACAGGGTACTTTGACAAGTGGGTGGGATCGTATGGTGTCATGGCAGCCGTGGCATAAAGTTTCAAAGGAAGATTCTTTCTTTGTAGTTTCAACTTGAATTCTTTTTGAATTCTGCCTTGAAATTTCCCACACCTAATGTCATATGACATCAGGCATGGGAAAGGCGGGTGCCGTTTACCCAAAACAGTCCGGCAGACCAACCTCAAAGACCTAGGTAAAGGTAAAGGGACCCCTGACCATTAGGTCCAGTTGTGGACGACTCTGGGGTTGCGGCGCTCATCTCGCTTTACTGGCTGAGGGAGCTGGCGTACAGCTTCCAGGTCATGTGGCCAGCATGACTAAGCCGCTTCTGGCGAACCAGAGCAGCACACGGAAACACCGTTTCCATTCCCGCCGGAGCGGTACCTATTTATCTACTTGCACTTTGACGTGCTTTCGAACTGCTAGGTTGCTGATCTAAACCATAGAACTGTTTTCTCACCCTGAGTTGAACACCATTGGTATAAAATATTTGGACTGTGTTGCTCATAGATTGTATTTTTAAACAAAAGGGCTAAAAGTGGCAGCTGTAATATGCGCAAATTGAAATAATTTTGAACGTCTTACAAATAGATATACCACACATGTATCTATGTAATTTGCAAATCTATTAAATGATCTGCACACATGCCTTCAGCTTACTGTCCTGCAGCTGTAGAAAAGACGAACAAAAATGAAATCATGGGGCAGATTCAACTACTCCATCCCAGTAGCAAAGGCCAGGGCATGGTTGGGAGAATCTCTAGAACAGAGCTTTGGCAGCGGGAGCAGGGGGCAGGTTGTCATTCCATTGAGCAAACATAAATGCTTGCACTGACAGAACGTTCTCCTTAGCGCTACATTGAATTCCACCCTATATGTTGTTTTCTAAGCAAGTTAAGCAATTGTCAGTACATCAGCTGGAGTTTCAGTGACTTGGCCAGACTGATATGTGCCGACTTCTGTATATTGAGCATTTCGTTAATGCAGTTCTGAGTGCTTACCTGTAAAACGGGTGAGTAATAAGAAGGAAGTACCACGTGCGAGGACTTAATCGTCCCCTTAAACTTGAGATTTGTAAGTGACAAAAAATAAAGGGTTCATCTCTGTAATGGGCAATGAAAATACGTTATGAGCTTTTTAGGAGTTGTAGAACTGCTTGATTTCTAAAACTCCCAGGGTTGGTAACAGGCAACTCCTTCAAAGGGTAGATTATGGGATGCATGAGAGAGCATCCAGTAATGTATGTTGCAAACAAGATGTCAGTGTGTTTAATCATTTTGGTTTGAAGAATATAACAGATGGCACCAAAGTTGTGGTTACATTAGATAAGTGTGGGTGTTAGTAAGGGTGGTTTAATGCTTAAAAACACACAAAAACTTTGATTTGCTTCATATCTTCTCTCAAGGACCCAGGCCTATCTAGGAGTGCCAATGAATAAAATTTTGGAAGGGGGGGGCAGGTAAGCTCCACCCTGCAAAATCGATCACATGACATGGCACATGCACACCATTTGAATGGCAATGCCCATCAACTTTGGGGAGGCCCAGTCCCTCAAATTTTATTGGGCGGCCGAAGGTATCTCAGCCTCTAGGAGTTGGTTTCTATCAGCCTGTCAGGGAACTGCCATTGGAGCCAAGAGTGGAGGTAAGGCTCCCCAACAATGCAGGAGAAGGGACCAGCAGGGAGAGAGAGAACACTTCCTTTGGGGAAGGAAATCGGCGTGACACCAGGAAGAAAGGGGAGCAGGGAAGGACTTCGGAGAGATGGCTCCAAGACTCTTCCACAGAGACCAGCGGGGAGAGCCCAGGACCTCCGCTGGCCATGCCCACTCTGCGCAGAAGACTTCCGCGCAGGGAGGCTAGGCGGAGACTTGACGTCAAGGAGCTTTTATGTTGGAAGAAGTTCAGGAAACGCCCACTGACGGATTCTGCCAGTGACTGAGACAGCCATGGAGAAAGGGCTGTCCAGCCAGGGAAAGGTTTAGCCAGACAACGTTGCCTAGAGCAGCAGCCCCCTTACGCACGAGCAACCCCAATTCCCTTTACACAGCCCATCTCTCCCGACTGATCAAAGGCCACTCAACTACTTAGGTCTATCAGTTCTTCTGGAAAGTGCTGTAGAGAAGATTAAAATAAAACCTTGTGTAGCCAAGTTAACTCTCCTGGCAACATTGTGGATACCAATTTATGTTAAGTGTGGCAAAGCTAGAAAACTGTCCTAGGAAATGTATAGGCCTGGTGCATCTAAAGTTAGTTCCGACACATTCCCATTGAAATTACTAGAGCAAGTTTAGTCTTGACTGGCTTAAAAGCATATTACTTTCACTGGCACTGAGGACTTTCTGAATGCATTCTCTACTGGTATTGTTTGAGGAAAAGGTTCTAGAAAGAGTGACTTCTGAATTTCAAAGGATAACAAATATTATGGGGCTAAATGTATAGCGACAGTAATACAAAGAGCTATTTAAGTATACCCAAAAACTTGGTCAAGCCCAGTTGAATTTTGCTTCCTTCCTTCCTTCCTTCCTTCCTTCCTTCCTTCCTTCCTTCCTTCCAGGTTTGTAGTAGGCTTGTCATTTGATTTTCTGGGGTATTCCATTCCCCAGGTCTTATTGGACTGTTTGGGGGGAACCTTCTTTTCTGAGCTTTTCTCAAGAGGTACACACAGGTATGTGCCCAGTCTTTTCCTTCTCACAGTAGTATCTCTATTTGTAGGGCTCCATGCCCTTAGTTTGAGACTCTGTGGCCTTACTGCAAGATGTCATAACACTGAAAAAATCAGAGCATTCCACAAGATGGAAATTCAGAAAAAGGTGTAAAGAATGCCTCCAAAAACAGCAACATAGGCTGAGACCAGAAAATAAGCTCCTAATGTATTTTGGGCACACAGACGGGACAGAGATGCATCATATCACAGCCTCTCAGTGGAGAGGGAGGACTGCTTGCTAGACTCCAAGGAATGTCAGCCAGGTTTGCAAGATGCGAAAATCTGATACCTTCCTACTCAACAGACTGTCTTGTGCCTGCAAATATGCACGGTCTTGATATAATTAGCAGCTATTGTACTTTGAAAGAGATCTGTCTAGCCAGTCTCCAATTAGTTCCCCCCCCCTTTTTAAAAGGGGGGCAGTCTTCAGTGTTTCCAAACCTTAGCTTGGCCTGTAGTGATAGCAAAGAAACGAGAAATTGGTCAGTTTATTACATTTGCACGGAATCTTGTTTTCCCAACACACTAGTCATTCCTAGGCTAGGTACAGTGTTCCGAGGGGGAATGTGCCACAGGGCAGGACCTTGCGGGTGGAGTCCAGTTGGTACCCTTGCACTTAGAAACGGACCTTTGTTCCAGTGGGTGCCTTCACTAATGGAAGAGGAGGGGGAGTGGTTTTTTGCCCATTTCCCTTGCCACCTTCCACCATCTTCTGGAGAGTCCCTCATCTGCAGAGTTGATTTTGGAGGGTGCTGGGTGGAATGGCTAAAAACCACCTCTTCTTCCCATTAGCAGAATTGTCTGCTGGATTACTCTTTTGGGAGCACATGGGCACTAACTGGACTCTTAACCTAGGACAGGTTTCTTAATGGGGTTAGAAAAACAATATGGTAGTATTTTGTTACTATGTTATACAGTGGTACCACGGGTTACATACACTTCAAGTTACATACACTTCAGGTTACATACACTTCAGGTTACACACTCCGCTAACCCAGAAATAGTGCTTCAGGTTAAGAACTTTACCTCAGGATGAGAACGGAAATCGCGTGCTAGTGGCATGGCAGCAGCGGGAGGCCCCATTAGCTAAAGTAGTGCTTCAGGTTAAGAACAGTTTCAGGTTAAGAATGGACCTCCGGAATGAATTAAGTACTTAATCCGAGGTACCACTGTACAGTCATACCTCGGGTTGAAGTCGCTTCAGGTTAAGCCTTTTTGGGTTGCGTTCCGCGGCGACCCGGAAGTAACAGAGCGCCACTTGCACATGCGCAGACGCTCAAAATGACGTCACGCGCATGCGTGGGAGCGGTGAATTGTGACCCGTGAACGCGGAATGGATCCCATTCGCATCCAGAGGTACCACTGTATATTTTTGTGACTTTATGTTGTAAACCGCTCTGTGATCCTTAGATGAAGGGAGGTATAGAAAATAAGTTAGTTAGTTAGTTAGTTGTGGTAGCTCAGTTCCACCCAATGTTAGTGATCTGCTGACAGAAATCTACCCTGGGTCTTATCTGCCAGTATATAATAATAACCAAAGGATCTAAACCATGTTTAAGCCAAGAAATCTGTTAGTCAATATACTTGTACCATACAATAGCAGATAATATTTATTCATGTTTCCCTCTTGAACTAGGTAATAAGGAAATGTTTGTCTGAAACTGAAGTAGTTAATTTTGTATCAAAGAAGCAGATATACATACTTAGCAACCTTAGACTTCATTTATTAGTGTTGTTTTACCTACATTGTTAGTTAAGTACATTTAGTATTCGGATTCTGCAAAATTAAATGTCGCTTATTTCTGTCAATCTTCTGCATCTCCCTCTCCTTAGTTTTCCACATTATGATACAGGGATGCTTCTGTGCATTCTCTGTCATAGGGATGGGGAACCTGTGGCTTTCCAGATGTTGTTGTACTATAACTTCCATCATCTTTGACCATTGTTGGTGCTCCCAACAATCTTTGGAGGGCCACATACTCCCCAAATATGTACTCTTTTGCAGAGAACCTCAATGGCTTATTGGTTTCGCTTACATTCAGGTGGATAGAGCAGCTCAACCAATAGGAATGGACTTCCATATTGTAGAGATTCCATTTTGGCCACTGGAGTTCATTGGAGAGCCTTGAGTAATTCACTGTCGTCGTCCCCGCCTTAACCTACCTCATAGGGATGTTGTAAAAACTAATGTTATAAAACACTTGTATGCTAATGCTACTACTTTCAGTGCCTAATACAGGTTCTGTATTTAAGCAGAGGTCTTAGCCTATATCCACATTCTAGGCTCATGTTTAGAAGTAGGTTCTAAAACTGCATTTTACATTTATGCATCATAAATGTAAAATCAGTCCTGATATTTATCTTCCCTGCTTTTGCCTTGCTAATTATTATATGTAACTGCTAGAACTTTTTAGTTAAGCCTAATAGTTCAGAACATTTGTATCTGGAGAGTTTATTGTCCTCCTTCACTAATGACATTTAGGCATTGTTGTTTTTCATGCCCTTCATGAAATGTGGGGTTTTGCGTGTTGAGCCGCTCACTCCTTGCAGCTTTCACCAGGTTTTCTCCCCTATCCTTGCATAGCCTTTTGTTAAGCATTAACTATTTATTGAAAATTTTCCGTGTTTCAATGTGTACATGCCCGCTGATTGCAGAATAACTTGTGGTGCTACAAAAGTACACCCAACACTAAACAGCAGAAGCCAAACAATCAGGGGAATGAATAAATAAATACAAAGGGGGGAAAAAGACATATGAACATAGTAAACACATTGTCATTGTACAATTGTATAACCTTTTGAAATCAGGCTTAGGGAGTGTTTGAAACATTGCTAGATCAGGATGGTAATAAATTTGTCACTGATTCTGCAACGGTATAAATTTAGCATGGATGATATAGGGCAGGCATAGGCAAACTCGGCCCTCCAGATGTTTTGGGACTACAACTCCCATCATCCCTGACCACTGGTCCTGTTAGCTAGGGATGATGGGAGTTGTAGTCCCAAAACATCTGGAGGACTGAGTTTGCCTATGCCTGATTTAGGGATTGGAAACCAGAACTGGCGATACTTGTATTCATGTGACTATATTGGGGGATATTCCATGTTAATCATATATGGAGTGATAATTATATATGGAGTCATACTTGGAGGACACCCTCTGACTTAGTTGGATATCGCTCATTGTTCTTGGGGTTGGTCAGTTTCATTTATTCAATGTGGTGTGCAAGAGCTTTCCACAACTTCCATGAAGCAGGAGCTTTTTTGGGATTACCTCCAATACCCATTACACTACAGATGAGGAACCTGTGGCGTGCCCCATTACACTACAGATGGGGAACCTGTGGCCTGCCGTATGATTTTGGGTTACAACTAACATCACCTGACTATTGGCTATGCAGACTGGGGCTGACGGGAGGTGGAGTCTAGCAACACCTGGAGAGTCAAAAGTGCCACAGAGCAACAAGGGTCTTTGAGCACTTGTAAGCATGTCAATAGTTTTCCATTCTGTGCGTTTCTTAGGTAGCTCCTGGAAATTCTGGAACTGGCAACGGCCTTGGGTTTGAAATGTTTTGGGGAGCCAATAAACCAGGGACTCAGAGATTGGATTGTTCAGACTTTCTGCTGAAAGGACTGAAGCAGGCGCTCTCTGAAAGTATAGGGCTTTAAAAACGTCGTTCTCTGCAGAGGAGGTGATTTAGTGCCGCACATGCAAATTAAAGGCAACCCAGCAAAGCCAGAGAGGGAGACCTTAAAAACTGTGCCTGCATTAAGGTGAAAAATGGTACTCTTAGCAACAGCTCGCTGTAATTTCCAATATTAATTGAAATGGACATATGGGAAGCAGCCCTGGAAAACTACTTCCACTGGATGTTTGGCTTTAAAATGTGAGAAATCTGAGTTAAATCTGTGCTAATTATGGGCTGTGTGTTAAACTGCTTGCTTCCTTTGTAACCCATCATTTTGCCTGTGTGCCATATCGTCAGAATAAAGTTCAGTAGGATTATTTAAATATTTTAAATGGCAGATGTGCTGTGACTCGCCTATGGTTATGAAAATACTGATGAACCGTATTCCAGAAAGCCTTTCCTCCCCCCCCTCCATCTCCCCATACTGTGATCTGTTGACATTATCCTCTGTTCCTTAGCTTCAGACAGTAAAGTCATGACATGTGCGGCTGTTTGGAGGATGCCGAAGGAATTGGAATCAGGCAGTCATGAATCCCCTGATGATTCATCAAGCAACGCTCAAACCCTGGAGCTACTCTGTCACCTTGACAACACGGCCCATGGCAATATGGCCGGGTAGGATTCTGCATATTTTATACTCTCAGGAAGGGGGGGGGGGATGTGAAGGATAGACCTATTCTGTTCAATGCAGGTTTATAGTAAGTTTGGGGTTTGCACATTTTAAATATACGTACTTCTGAGAAATCATACATACTGACTTCTTCTGGGGCTTTCTGTGAGGGGGGGGGTGGAGATTTATTCCAAACAGCATCAGGGATTAAAAGCATTAGTCCTGCAAACTCAACATTGGCGCAACTATCTTTCTGCAGTTCTGCTGTGTCTTTCCTTTTGTACATGTATATATGTTCATCTGCACAACAACTAATGCTAGCCGTTCAGTCACATTCTCTATAACTTGGAAATTCTGTTTTGATCTTTGTTTGGGTTCTAACTTTCTCTCCTATGTTTGGTCTACCCTGAAGTTGAGATTTGATTTTATTGTGCACTTTTATCGCAAAAAAAGTTCTTTCCTATCAAGAACTGATTGCGGAGTATTATCAAAGAAAGCTTTTCACATTCCCTTCTAATTAGTTAATGATGAATGATGTGTGTTTACAGCGTTATTGATGAAAATCCCCACCCCCTTTATATGTTTGTGTACTGGTAAGACTGTTAAGGCATCCTAACCAAATTTTGCATGCCGGTTCCTGAGATGAAGGATCAGGTTTTCATCTATGTTTGGATACAGCTGTGTCCTATTTTGAATGAAGATGGTGGATGGAACATTTCAAAACTGCACTGGTTTTGAGAGTTTCTTAAAACTCCCAAACAACACCAGGCTGCTAGTATTAAAAAATGTAGCTTTAAGTACAGTCGTACCTTGGATCTCAAAACGCCTTGGCTCCCGAACAATCAAAACCCAGAAGTGAGTGTTCTGGTTTTCAAACGGAAGCCCAGCATCCAGTGTGGCTTCCAAATGGCTGTAGGAGCTTCCTGCAGTCAATCAGAAGCTGCACTTTGGTTTCCGAACGTTTTGGAAGTCAAACGGACTTCCGGAACGGATTCTGTTCGACTTCCCAGGTACAACTGCATACATATATAAGGTATTGCTCTTCAGAGTGTTTCCAGTAGTACATATTGCTGGGTTTTTTCTTGAGAGTCTTGTTCCGCCAGTTGACCAGTCCATCACAAAAGTGGTTATCCAGTTGTCTGCTTCCTTGCACTGGTATAGCATTATCTTTACTACATGGGCTATCTCATAGACTCTTACTATCCAGTCTTCTAATGTGGGAGTGCCCATTTCCCCCAAATATGTATGTGTTTGAGGGAAGGGGGGGCTATTGGTTTGTTTTTGTTTTATTATGTATATTGTGTTCTCATTTTGTATTTTTATGTTGCAAACCACCTTGTGGTCTTTGGATGAAGGACAGTATATCAATTTAATAAATAGAATAAGATAACAGTGGCTGTTAACAAGTGTATTACCAGTTCCATAGCAACAGATAAGACCAAGTCTGTAACATTTCCAAACAATATGACCAGTGGGTCACCACATCCTGTTATATTTCCCTTGTTTACATCAGCTTTGTTACTACACACACACACACACACACACACACACACACACTGGTACCTCTAGTTACAAACTTAATTAGTTCTGGAGGTCCATTCTTAGCCTTAAACTGTTCTTAACTAGAGGTGTGCTTTTGCTAATGGAGCCTCTTGCTGCCGCTGCACTGCCAGCACACGATTTCCGTTCTCATCCTGGGGCAAAGTTCTCAGCTTGAGGTACCTCTTCCAGGTTAGCGGAGTTTGTAACCTGAAGCGTTTGTAACCTGAGGCGTTGTTGTTATGAATGAAAATAAATTTCAGTAAAAAAGATGCAGCAACAATGGTCTTGTGGTACCATAAACACCGACAAACTTACTGTGACATAAGCTTTGCCAGATGCCCATTTTCTGACCCATGAAAGCTTACACTGTTTGCCAATCTTCAGGATGCCATGGAAGTCTTGATCTGTTGCAGCAAAATCAACAAGCGCTGCTGCTTTCTGCTGTTCCAACCTGTTGAGTGGGCACGTAGCCTTGGCTTTATCTTTGCCGCTTTTCTCTGCTTGCTTCACCATACCCCTCTCTTTCTCTACTTTCTCTGTTGTTTCCTGTGTCCCAATTTCAGATTGTAAGCTCCTAGGAACAGCGACCTGTCCTCCTGCATTCTGTAAAGTGTCAGGCACATTGTGTTACCCTTTCAAATATGGGGTGCATATGCTCACAGAATAAATGAAAGAATTGGACCTGTATCAGGCTTTCAGATAAATGTTCATTGTGTTTTAGGTAGAAATTGACCCGAAATGCTTCTTGTCAATATGTCCATGTCCCACATGTGGAACCTAAAGAATTATAGCTAACAAAGTTATCTCAGTCCCTGAATATTTAGCACAACATAGAGGGAAACGCCATAAATTTGTGCTAAGAGGTTTTTTCTGTTTAGGAAGGTGTATCATTCTGGTACTCTATGCACAATCAGAAGCCGTCTGCTGAATAGACCAACAGCAACACGCACACACACATTGGGAGAGAGGGAGAATTGTGAAACATTGTCACATGAACCTAAAACCGCCTTTCCATATGGCTAGTTCTAACCAGGGACCACAATTCAAATATGTTGTTCCTTTTAGGCAAGTTACCACCACCTCCCTACTCCTGCCTCCGCCACCTGCTCTGCCACTGCTGCACACCCTGCCACACCCACTGCTGGCAGAGAAGTGCCACTGCCATCAGCACTGATTTTGGGCAAGATCGTGCTGATTTTGGGCGAGATTTCACCCCAAAACTCATTAGGCATTGTGCGCTCTGCAAGCTCTTGTATGATTTCAGGCGAAATCTTGCCCCAAATCAACACTTCTGGCGGCACATCTCTGCCACTGGGGCACCTTTGGGCATGATGTTTGTTGGGTTTCTGCCGCCTGAAGCAGCTGCCTTACCATGCCTAACAGCTGGTTAGGCTCTGCTTGGCTGTAACATTTCTGCAGCAAGAGCAGGTAATTGACACATCTTCAACCATTAGTTAAAGTAAAAAGTTTTCTCAGCTTGATGCAGGCTTTAAAAGTTTTTGAAACATGGTTAGGAGCAAGGAGCTTGCTGAAGATTAAAACAAAAAACATGAACCTTTCATGATAAGAGGTTAAAAATCAGCCTGTTTGGGGCACTATGCTTCTTTTTAAACAAAATTGTCACTTGGCTGCCAGCAGTTCATAGCGTGCATTTCAGACTTTGGTCTTCACGATTACAGTACCGTAATTTACAAGAACTGGAGACTGGTATAAGGGAATTATTTTATTTAAGGGGGGGGGGGAGAGAACGGTAACCTTCATTTTCACCATAAATCCTGAAGGATTGCTACAATCGCATCTATAAAAGAGTGAGCTATGAGATCCAATAAAATGAATTAGTAATGAAATAAAATGCCCATCTCGCAAGGACCGATTGAATACTGTTAGATGTTCTCAAGGTGTGTTCATTGAGTTATACTTCTTTCTAATTAGCACCCTTTCTGTCAGGTTACTAACAACGTCTTACAGCTCATTGAAAATCAGAAATGCCAATGATAATGTTCACTTTCTGAAAACTTTAAAGATATCTTAATGTAAGTGAAAGGCAGTAGAATTAGCACCCATAGAAATGGCTTTTGAAAAAGGATTCCAATATCGGTAAATCATTAGAGCAAAATCTTTTTTTACCATTCTTACCATACTTGGACCCTAACACTGCAATCGTATGCATGTTTGCTCAGAACTAAGTCCTATTGAGTTTGGTAGGACTTACTTCCAGTTAATTGTGCATAGAATTGCAGCCTAAATTCCAGACAATTTGAAAATATATTTCTAGATGTTTAGCTCACCTTCCAGTGGTGATATCAAACAAACCCTGTCATGGATTGGAAACAAAAATACTTGTTTTCATATGCATAATATCGCTGAGCAAGGGATCACACTTCTTCAATAGGTGTTAAGCAATTGTAAATGGAAACATATGTGAAAGATATTTTCTAAGTGCTCAGGAAGAAGGTTGACGCTTAAAGTGGGTAGTCGCTGACCTAAATAGTTCATAAAATAGTTCCCTCTTTCATTTTCTTGAAGCTCTCTTCCTCATTTGGGTGCTACTGCTTTGGTTGTCTCTCTCAACTTTTTTTTGTTTTTTTAAACAGTATAGGGTTGTGAATATATAAATCAGCAGTCTTTAAAAAAAATAGGCCAGGAATCAGATGTCTAACACAAATCCCTTGAGTGTTTTTTGTTACTTTGCATTGCCAATGAATATAACAGTTTCTTTTCTTGAGATGAAACTAAGGCAGCAAGCTCTTAATTATTCAGAGACTCTTTCCCCTTCAAATCATAAAATTGTAGCGTTGGAATGGACCGCGAGGGTCATCTAGTTCAACCCCCTGCAATGCGGAAATCTCAACTGAAGCATCCATGACAGATGACCATCCAACCTCTGCTTGAAAACCTCTGGAAGGAGAGTTCACCACCTCCCAATGGAGACCATTCCACTTTTGAACAGTTCTTACTATCAGAAAGTTCTTCCAGATGTTTAGTTGGAATCTCCTTTCTTGTAACTTGAATCCATTGATTCGGGTCCTAGCCTCCAGAGCAGGAGAAAACAAGCTTGCTCCATTTTCCACGTGACAACCCTTTAGATCAGCCTTTCTCAACCTGTGGGTCCCCAGATGTTGTTGGACTACAACTCCCATCACCCCTAGCTAGCAAGACCATAGCTCAGGGATGATGGGAGTTGTAGTCCAACAACATCTGGGGACCCACAGGTTGAGAACCGCTGCTTTAGATATTTCAAGATGGCTATCATATATTTTCCAGGTTAAACATACCAAATTCCCTCAACTGTTCCTCATAAGGCTTGGTTTCCATACCCTTTATCATCTTGGTTGCCTTCATCTGCATACCTTCCAGCTTGTCAATATCCTTCTTCAATTGTGGTGCCCAGAATTGGACAAAGTACTCTAGGTGTGGTCTGACCAAGGCAAAATAGAGTGGTATCGGGGCACTATACGTCGGTTGATGCAGCCTAGAATAGCATTAACCTTCTCCCCCCCCCCACACACCACACTGTTGATTCATGTTAAGCTTGTGGTCTACTAAGACCCCTAGATAGATCCTTTTCACATGTACTATTAGCAAGCCAGGTGTCCCACATCTTATATTTGTGTAGCTGGTTCTTACATTTGTCCCTATTGAAATTCATTTTGTTAGTTTGGGCCCAGTTCTCCAATCTGTTATGGTCATATTGTATCCCAATTTCTGCCTTCTGTGGCATTTGCTACCCCTCCCAGTTTGGTGTCATCTACAAATTTGATGAGCATCTGCTTAATACCTTTAGGCCCAAGACAAAATGTGGCACCCCACTTGTCACTTTTTTTCTAGAATGATGAGGAACCATTAGTGAGTGCATGTCTGATTACCCTTAGCATTCCCTTGCCTGTGTATAATAATAATAATAAATAATAATAAATTTTATTTATACCCCGCCCTCCCCAGCCAAGGCCGGGCTCAGGGTGGCTAACAAGCAATAATAAAAACAAGTTGAATGAATACAACTTAAAAACAAGATTAAAATATAACATTGAAACATTAAAATGCAGCCTCATCACAGGAGGAGAAAGGAAAAAAGAAAGAGGGGGAGGGAATCAAATTGACTCCAATGAAACCCAAGAGAACATGATCACTTCCTCCCAAGGTTCCCAGTACTTTCACTTCGTTGATCTATTCCTCTCTGTTATTGAGGAACAAGTCCAAGAGAAGAAAACCCCCTTGTTGCATCTTCCACCTTCTGTTTGCAATATCTCCCAATTGTTGATAGTGATTGACTATGCAGACAAATCACATGTAGTTAAGGGCTTTGCTCAGGTATCTGAATACAAATATGAGTTAAAAGTATCTCCAACACAATGGGGTAAGGCTTATTTTACCTTTTCTGCATGGCGTACTAAAGCCATCATAGGATTAAAATGATGTGATAGTCTGTTTCGGGTTCCACTACCTGGTGATGCATTCATGTTATTACAGGAGGGGTGGGCCTCCTAAAATAGGGACCCCAACTCCCATCATCTTCAGTCAGCATAAACATTGGTGAGGGGAAATCTAATCCAGCCACATCTGGAGGGTGGTAGGTGCCACACACCGCTAATGTGGTGCATTGCTTTTTACTTTATTCCAATGGCCACCTGTAAGTTGCTTTAAGAGTGCTTGCTATAAAGTGGGACAAATAGCTTTTTAAGTAAGATATTTGATCTATTAAATGGTTTATGATTATGATTACACCAACAGGGTGCACAGTGCGGCACCAAACAACTGCAAAAAGACAGGGCCACTCGATAACGTCTTCTGCAGATTATAGTTAAGTGGAAGGTTATAAATGCACCCCCAGGGACTTGCATGTGTGTGCCTGTTTTGGATTGCTTAACGTGACGTTGTTGAATTTTTGTGCTTGCAGTGTTGCATGGGAGCCGATGGGAGATGGCAAAAGATTAATTTCTCTCGCTGATAATCACTTGCTTCTGTGGGATTTGCAAGAAAGCTCAAGCAAGGCAGTGGTAAGGAGTGTCACAAATTACAATGAGGACTCATTTTGTGTGTGGTGGCATTACTTTTCTGTACGTTTGTTTGATTGATAAGCAAGTTGCTAACATATTTAAACTGTATTCTAAGCAGCAGTGTGTGTGTGTGTGTGTCTGTCTGTCTGTCTGTCTGTCTGTCTGTCTGTGTGTGTTGCTTTTCAAAGGAAAGTAAGTCTTTTAATACCTGGTGAGGAAAATCTTTCGTCAGCCATGAAACAATCTTCAGAAACCGCACATTATTCGCACCCGCAGAAGAACAGTCATGATTCTTCCTGTGTGAAGCCTTTGTTCATCCTTTTTGGCCTACGTCTCCCCTCCCCCCCCCCCCATGTTGGTCAACCAGCCGGTTCCTTTTTGGCTGTTGCCATCAGTGTTCCCTCGAATTGACCAATATTCTACTCACTGCCTCCCTCGCCAACAGTTGGCCAACTCTTTCTAGAGTAAAGTCTGTTTGCATGCTGTGATCAACATTCTTGTCTGATTGAAGTGTCAGGTTTTTACAGACATGCTTAGCATTTCCTCCTTCTCCTCTTCCTCCCCCTGGGCTGCTCTGCCTCGCCTTGCTTTAAGGTTCTTTGAATGTTAATTAGGCTTTTCACTGTCCTAGGCAGTCTCTTTCGTTCATAATCTCAAAGTTACCATATTTCTCCTTAATTCCAATCTGTATCAAATATAAGCATTTCCTTTGGGAAGTTCTCCAGTCTGTCACAAGTCATACCACTTAATAGAAAGGGAATTTTCCTACTGAGCGACGAGTTCTTGGGCTCTCTCATTTACTTCGCTGGAATTTAGCTACAGAAATTCATCACTGTCGCATGCCTTTCATTAGATGAGCTATTCCTCCAAATAAACATTGTCTACATTAACTCTTTCCTTGACTATGTTTGCACGTGTCTAGGCAGTTGCTTCTCTGTCAGTTGAGCTGTGGGCATTATACCATTTTTTTAAATAAAAAAAAAAGCATTGCTCCAAAGTAACCCAGGTTCTGTGCTGTGGACAGCGGACTTGTGACATTAAATAATTATGCAAATTAAGGCGATTTGCATGCATCTGGTTGTTCTGCATACTTCCTGCTCAACTAATCATGAAGATGGGTGAAGATCTCTGTAGGGATACCTTCTAGTCATTGGACATTCTACCCAAACCACTACCACCCTGCTCCAGTTTATGAGTCACCTCAGGCATTTCCGGCATGTTCTTTTCCAAAATTAGCTTCACAAACAAACAGTAGAAACTTTTCTCCTACTATTGCTCCCTACAGGTGTTCTGAAACTACATATAAAGGGGGATGGGACAAATAGATTTTTAAGTAAGATATTTGATCTATGAAATGGTTTATGATTATGATTACACCAATAGGGTGCACAGTGCAGCACCAAACAACTGGGATTTAAAGAGGAAGGAACTCTGATGGGATGAGGAAGGAGGCCATTTGATGCGATGCCAGGGGCTGCATAAAATGAGGTTGGAGGCAACAGGCCTTAACAGTATTGTTAAGGAATACAGGTGTTTCAAGTACCTGTTTGTGTTCTAGGAAATGGAGAACAGTAACCAGCTCGATACATTTTCCTTCATTTGTGCTTAAGGACTATTCCATATTCGTGGACCTGTTCAGAAGAGGTGGTGGTCCCTGAGACACAGTAGGAAAGGGGAAATTGGGAGCAGAGCCTAGAATTCTGTCTCTGCTTACACTGGTGGATTGCAAAGCACTGTTTATTTGAATGTGGGATTTCCCTGAGCTATAAGATGGGTTTTTAAAAATGGTGTACGTGTTGCTGTAACCTTCTGTGTATGTAGGCTTATCCTAGCAATATCTGAAAAGACCCAGCATTGAGAGAGGTAGCACAGGTCATCTTCTGACCAAACTCATCCATTTATCTGTAAGGGTTCCTCTCTCTGTTCTTCTTTTTAAAAGGTGATAATGAATTACTTTGTAAAAGCACTTTGAGGTTTTCTTTTACAATCAAGCAGGGCAGAAATGTTATGGAATCAATCAATCAATCAATCAATCAATCAATTTTTTATCTTATCCATCAATAATTGACAAACGTCGTTGTCTGTGCTAGGTAGAACCAAGTGTAATTCGCCAACAAGTCAGTGAGGCATGTTGCGAAATGAATATTATCGTCCGACACATGAATAATTCCCTGTTTTAAGTTTCAAGCTGTTCTGCTTGTTGCCTCTGAAGTGAGTTGCTCTGTACAGCTAGAGAGGCATTTCACACGAGAGTCACTCACTTGAGTTGTTTCTAACGCGCAGCTGTCAAATTCCGTCGCCTTGGAAGGAAAGGGACAGCTGAAGTTTACCTCCGGACGATGGAGTCCCCACCATAATTGCACTCAGGTTGCGACAGCAAACGACACTGCCATTCGAGGATGGGATATACGCACTATGACGTAAGGAGTGTGGTTTCTTCTTTCTGTCTATATCTGTATCTGTATAAAACCTGTGTGTTTCTGGAAAGTTACTCTTCCAGCAGTGATTTTTTTCCCTTAAAGCAGGCTTCAAAAGTAGTCATTTCACTAGTTTACATGTCTAGTTTAGACGTCTGCCACGGATTCAATAAGCTATAAAGGGAAAGGGAAAGGGACCCCTGACCATTAGATCCAGTCGTGACCAACTCTGCGGTTGCGACGCTCATCTCGCTTTATTGGCTGAGGGAGCCGGCGTACAGCTTCCGGGTCATGTGGCCAGCACGACTAAGCCGCTTCTGGCGCACGGAAACGCCGTTTACCTTCCCACTGAAGTGCTACCTATTTATCTACTTGCACTTTGACGTGCTTGCAAACTGCTAGTTTGGCAGGAGGTGGGACCGAGCAACGGGAGCTCACCCCATTGCGGGGATTCAAACCGGTGACCTTCTGATTGGCAAGCCCTAGGCTCTGTGGTTTAACCCACAGCGCCACCCGCGTCCCTTCAATAAGCTATAGCAGCAGCCTAAAGGATCCCTTTTCTTCACATCCAGTATGTACGGTATGTGAAAATCCTGCTGTTATTAAGCTACTGATAAAAAAAACCACCCCATTCATTTAAAATAGAGCTAGGTGTGGATGTTTTTAGAGCCGAGGTGGGGAAACGTTGGCTTTCCAGATGTTGTTGCTCTCCAGGCCCCATCAGTCTTTGCCAGCATGGCCAATGGTCATGAATGATCGTGATGGAGGGCTTCCCCATTCCTATTTTAGAATGTGCCAATGCCATTGAACTCAGCAGTCCAATCCAGAGCAGAGTGACTTAAGTTTCCATTCTGGACTGTTACTTTAAAGCTGGCTGACTCTGGTATACTAATGACGCTTTCTTTTTCAAATTTTGGAGGTTTTTTTAGGGGGCGGGCTGGAGGGGGAGATTAGCTAGGTCTGGAGTTTGCTCTGCTCTGTTTGAGGAGGGATGAATTTTAGGTTTCCATTTGATTTTGACAGTATCTTTAGAGATAATGCAGCAGCAGTTTCCAATCTATTGACAGTCAGTTGCCTGGCACAACGGTGCTTAGTATTGGGGCCGCAACGTATCAAAATTTTTGAATGCCAACAAACCTAAAGCTTCAATATAAGAAATATAGGACTCCTTTCCTGCTCTAGTTGTAATTTTGATAAGCAAAGGAGTGATGTTGTGCACATCTGTTGCCATGACAACAGAAGTCTGTGCAAGCTTTTTTAAGATACAGCTTATCCCCTTAGCACACAGTAATTTATCACTAGCCTCGGAAGACGGATGTCTTGTAATAACTTCTGCTGCCTTAAAGGGGGAGATGACTTTAAATTTGGTTTTATGTCTCCCGTGTGCTCATGGGTGCAGCACTATATTTCCATTGTTTCCAATTACATTCCTTTATACCCCAAAACTGATTAATTTGATTAGGAAAAGTTAAAAATATGTATTTAAATGCTTATAGTAATTCTCTCACTTTCCTCTTCCATTTTCTACAAGAATATGGGTTAAAACCTGACTTTGGGCTTCTACACTAGATCAGTATAAATTGCAATTGGACTCATGGCATGGCACCAGAAAAGTTCACAAATGTGTGTGCTCAAAGCTGATCATAGTGAGCTGAAGAGAAGCATTGTCTCTCTTAGCTTAATTTTACCTCAAAGGTTTTGCTGGACTAGAAAAGAAGCTTGAAAGCTGGGGACATAAGGCTATGTTTGGAGCACCCTAAACCAAAGTTGAAGCTAGATGGGGTGTGTACATTTTTGATGGTGGGCGGCACATTACTAGCAGCTGAGCAGAAGCCGCTGCCTCCATTGCTGCGCCTACTCTTGCTTTTGACTCCACCTACTGGAACCTCAGAAGGTTGTCCATGTAGGAATGTGACCTTTGGGTTCAAAGCGATTTCCTCACCCTCCAGGAAATCATGGTTCCCACCTCCCTCTTGTCTCGTCTGCTACACCAAGGCCCTTTTAGCTACTGGACTCCTGGAGCTACAAAGTGGTGAGAGATTATAGCAGGGCTCCTCAGCCTTTTTTGATCTGGGAGCCCATTCGGAAATCTGAGATACTCTCATGGGCGCCACAAAATGCCTTTATCCCTTTCCCCATATTATACACCTGGTCATATGCTGAGATTTCCAGATGGGAACCGTATGGTTGTGCCACAGCCTGCTGAGATTCATCTTGCAACGTATGGGGGAGGGCCTTATCTGTTGTGGCACCCAGTTTGTGGAATCCTCTTCCCTCCAAAATGAGGCAGGCCCTTTGACAGCTGCTTAGAGAGCATTTTATTCACCCAGGAATTTGCTGTTTAGTCATGCTGAGCTTTTAGTAGAATTACTGTTTCTACGGTGATTTTTATGTTTCGTTGCATTTTAATATGCATTGTTGTGAACTGCCCTGGTATTACCCTACGACGGGATGTATAAATGTATAAATATGCAAATGCACAAATAGATGAATGAATTTCAGAGAAGAAAATGTGGTGGCACTGTTTTAAGCAGATGGTCTCATGACCAGACAATAGTAGGCAGTGCGGCCTACAATATACATTTCTTCACATTCGTTTGGAATATATTGCCTGCAAAACTTAAGGCATGCCCACAGCAGTTGTTTGTATCTGGCTACATGCTCTTTGATGGCACATATTCCAAGACCTGGAAGTTGAGGGGAAAAGACATAACCAAGCTGATGGTAAAGTAATTATTGAACAATATGCTTATTTAGAGTCCGTGCCTGTAAGAGGTAGCTGTATGCAGTCCCTGTTCTGCCTTAAATTCACTGTGGTACACCTTTGCTTTTTATCATATGTGAGTGGTGATTTGTGAGCTCACTAGAGCACCCCAAATTTTCTTATGTGGAAGGTGGGCTTGGCACTGGTATGAATCTCAGCGATGCTGCTGATGTGTTAGAGGACAAGATGGTGGCTTGATTCTAATGATAAGGCAGATGTTTCCCAGCACCAGCTGCCTGTGTGGTGTTGGAGGTGATGCTGGTGATGTGTGTGTGTGTGTGTGTGTGTGAGAGAGAGAGAGAGAGAGAGAATGAGAATGAGAATGAGTGACTGACTGAAGCACCACTGTAACTATCTGTACATGTGCTGTGATGCCCTAAATCCAGTCTACTTGCCCCAGAATAACCTGGCTATTCGCAGACATACTGTTCTAACCCCAGAAGTAATTTCAAAGGAGCAGAGCTGATATGCCAGCACTTGGCACCAAAGCAAACGCAGCAAGTTGCTGTTGTCCTAAATTGAAGCAAATTAATTTGCAGTGCAAACATGCCCCTTGTTTTCTATTAGCGCTGTGGCTGGGCTTCGCTATTTGCCTTTTCTTGATGTGCCTCTTTTTTCTTTCCACCCCTTTCCTCCTGCAGTCAAATATATTGTATAGAAAATGCTCATGGACAGCTGGTGAGGGACCTAGATTTTAATCCCAACAAACAGTACTATCTGGCTAGCTGCGGAGATGACTGCAAGGTGAAATTCTGGGACACCAGAAACGTCAGTGAGCCAGTGAAGACACTGGAAGAACATTCCCACTGGTAAAGTGAATTTATTTGGGTGAAGGATTTATCAAATTGAATCTGCTAATTGTTCTTTTCTGAAAACCATGCAAACAAGTTCAGCTGGTGCTGCAGATAATTTTTTTCTTTCTTTCCTCTAAGCAGAATACAAATATTTTTAATATTTTAAAAGCTAGCAAATGTTGATTTGTTTTCTAGGAAGGTATTGTCCGTACTGTAAAATAGTTTTAATGTGTTTCTACAGCAGAGATTAATGATTCCCTTTTGTTGAAGATTAATGTAGAAAGATTTCTATATAGCCAAGAGACAGAGTGTTGTTCAGATTTCATAGATTTTAGGGTGGCAGCATCTGCGGCAAAATAATTCTGGGCCCTGAAGCGACTTCAGCACTGGCATCGAAGAGGCAACTTTGTGGAAACATCTTTATTTACTGAGGAGATTATTAAGCCATTAGAACAACAGAAAATCTGGAGACATTTGGTATTAACATGATATTCGAGAGCTCAGTTAATAGCGTTAATCCTCCCTTTGTCTTATGGACTATTTTAACCATACCCAGCACAGATTTGGGGTAACTTTGGGCTCAATTTATCACATTAATAAATAATCCATGTTTTGCTTATGGGGGAATGCTTTGTCTTCGGAATATCTGCATGCTGTGTTTAAACAATAAGCAAAAACTTCCATTGCAGGATTTGGGCTTTTGGGTCTCCCCCTCCTTACAACTTGTTGGTCGGCTCTGTAAAGAACTGGCCTTGCAAAATGAAATAAAAAGTTTTTAAAAGTAGGAGCAAAAGATAAGGCTTTTGTTAATCCCCCTCCTAGGCTTCATCCAGGTATTGACGTGAATTGCTTTTGCTGTTTGCCTCCAGGGCAACTGCAGTGCATTAATGCCCAGTTGCCCAGTCCCAGACAGGAATAACATTGTAGAGCTATTGCTGTGCTTACCCAATACGTCAGGAAAGGCAGCAATGCTATCTGGCCCAGGAAAAAGAACAACGTGTGTTTATTTCTCTAGGCTGGTAGGAGCAGCAAGTTACATTGGAATGAAATGTGCAGCCCTTCCATGAACAAAAGGAGTTACTCTATTTTGGGAAAGGATTTGATCCAACAGGGTCTTCCATTCACTGTATGGGGAGGAAGGGAGGTAGGAGAGGTGACTTGCTGATATCCACTCCCCTTGTCGCCAGCAGGAGCATTCCAGATCTCTCACAGATCTCTGGATCCAGTCCACTGGTTTGGGGGCAAGCAACTGGGCTGACATTGTACTACAAGCTGGAGTTGCACTTCTCGGATTAGCACAGCCAGTGTATTCAGCTTATTGATGCTCTAGTACAGAGATAGGAAACCTGTGGCCCTCAGATATTGCTGGACTCCAACTCCCATCACCCCTAAACTTTGGCCATGCTCGCTGGGGCTGATGGGAGTTGGAGTCTGGGGGATTGCCACTATCCCATCCTTGCAACCTGTGCCTCTGATTCTCAACACGGTTCCTAAGCACTTTATTAGAGAGGCAATATCAGTGGCATTTTATTGTTGCTGTTCAAAGCTCACTATATGTCTTTCACCCCATGACTGAAACATCCCATATGTGTTTTTCGGTTTGCATTGGACAATAGCCAATATTTTTACACCATGAGCACAATTCTCCTTCCAAACACAGAAGTTCCTTCTATTCGTAGAGTAGAAAAGTTGGTATACTGTCCACAGCCTTTAATATCTAGACTTGTTTGATAGCAGGTAATAGATTTCAGCAATCCATTGATGGAAACGGACTTGTCATTTTGAAAGCTGTACAACATGCTTATATCTGCGTCCTTTAGGTAGTGGTTCAGTTGGTTGATTCTGTGGTGGGGTTCATGTTTTCAGGGTCTGGAACGTCCGCTACAATCATTCCCATGACCAATTAGTGCTGACAGGCAGCAGTGACAGCAGAGTCATCCTTTCCAACATGGTATCCATTTCTTCTGAACCTTTTGGGCACCTGGTCGATGATGATGAACTTAGCGACCAGGAAGACCACCAGGAGGACAAGTAAGAAAATACTTTGCTCTTAATTAACAGACATAACATTTTGTGTGAGGCCTAGCAGTCACTTAGTTTGATGAAATGTTCTTTACTGATTATAGGGTTTTTGTGTACACACCTAAACGGTAAGTAGCTCAATCTCTGAATTCATTAGCTTTCGTACGGTTGTGGACTGGCACTTTTCTTGATGTTCATTCCTCCCCCCCCCCCACTTTCTGAAGTCATATGGTAGCACTGGCTTGGATCTAAAGCCCATGGAAGTCAAAAGGAGGCCAATGGCTTCCATGGGCCTGCATATTACACAGGAGGGGGAAAGGTTCTTTGTTTTCCATGGAATTGTTTCTTTGTGACGTGGGTTGGATGGGCATTTCAGGAGAAGCGCAAATTATATTTCCGTGCCAGCTAAAATACTGGTGGTGTCTTGAAAAACTGGCACCGACATTAAAACCACACAAAAATATTTCAGTGGGCTTCTGATGCTTCTTTTTGCACTGCTCTGAGGACTCCTGGGGTTTTCGGGTAGCATGGGTGTGCATGTTTAGAACTGGAGAAGGGCACCAGCAGAAGCTTTCACTTCATGACTATTTACCATTTTAAGTCACTAATGCATCCCAAGTGTGTGTGTGTGTGTGTGTGTGTAAGTGTAATCAACTTATGGAGAGTGTCACTTCTGTACTGTATTATTAGCAACTACACAATATTAGCAAAACGCAATGTTTGTTTGGAGAAGCTTCATTCTAAGCTATTTAATAGTTTCCTCCCAGTTCTATAAAAACGATAGACATCTTAATCTCTTCAAAAGAATATGTGCAGATGTAAAATGCGTAGGGGGACATGTGTGTGACCCCCCCCCCCCAGTTTCCAGTGGTGCACCCACTCCATCCCAACCTTTCTATCTGAGCAAGAACGCCTGAAGAGGATTTCCAACTGCATTTGGCTGATAATACAGCCTTCCTCATCATGTGTGGCTTCTAAGCATGTTTGGCTACACACATGCCAACCCTCCCTTCAGACCTTTCCCCTTAGCATGGAAAGGTTGGGGGCAGAGTGGATGGGGATGTTGGGAGTGGAGGTTAAAAAGAAAGAAAGAGTAAAGGACCCCTGTTTGGTTAAGTCCAGTCAAAGGCGACTATGGGGTATGGCACTCATCTCGCTTTTCAGGCCAAGGGAGCCGGCATTTGTCCACAGACAGCTTTCCAAGTCATGTGGCCAGCATGACTAAACCGCTTCTGGCGCAACGGGTCACCGTTGACGAGTGCCAGAGTGCACAGAAACACTGTTTACCTTCTCGCCACAGCGGTGCCTATTTATTTACTCGCACTGGTGTGCTTTTGAACTGCTAGGATGGAAGAAGCTGGGACAGAGCAAAGGGAGCTCACCCTGTTGTGTGGATTCGAACCACCAACCTTCTGATCAGCAAGCCCAAGAGGGTCAGTGGTTTAGACCACAGTGCCACCCATGTGGGGGTGGAGCATGCACTTTGTGCCCACACACGTTATTTTGAATGCATGAAGGAGGCTTGTGTATCTCCCAGGTTGTTGCTTATGTGAACATTTTTTAAAAAAATAGGTCTCTTCCCCCCCCCCCCCAGGTCTCTTGCCATTTTTAAACACCTCACTTCTCTCCTGTTCACCCATGGATATGGTAAACAATTGTTCTCGTCTCATTTCTCATAGGCTTTTAAATAATGGAAATCTACTGCTGCATCCACCACCTCCTCCTTGCTCACTATCCTAAACCTGCTCAATTTCTTTAGACTTTGTTCATGTCATTTACCTTCCACAGACCCGTTGTCATCCTTGTGGTTTCCCTGTGAATCCTTTCCAAATTGTCAACCACCTTCTTGAACTGCCACTCTCCTCCAAACTGCAGTGCTTCAGATGATGCTTAACTAGCGATAAGCAGAGCAATGTTATCAGCCTTGGGAAGCAACGCTCCTGTCAGAGCTGCACAAATAGAATAGCATTGGCCTTTTGTGCTGCAGCGTCGCATTTTTGACACGCTTGGTTCATTATCCACCCTTAAGCGCTAACTCTTTCTCAGAAGTGCAGCTTCCTAGGTAGTCATCTTTTCTTCTTGAACGTTTGGATCATCTTTGCTGCGGTGACATTTAACATCTTTTCATGCTGGCTGCCTCCTTGTAGCCATTCCAGCTCTCCAGCTGATGGAGCTAGTTCTTATCTTTTATCTTTTAGTCTGTTCTCCAGGAGCTTTGCAGGCCCTCCCAGATTTTAAGCCATTCATTGATGGAAGAGTTAGTTATTTGTGGCATTCGTAGCCCACTGTTCCTCCAAATTTTGTTCAGCGACAGTAAAATATGTAATTCCGAAGACATAAAATAAGGCAATTCATGATGTATCAAATAAACATGTTTTGTTTATTTGGTCACCAGAGAAGAGGCGAGGTGGACCTCCTTTAGGAAGACACCCTGGAGTCTGGAGTAGCTGCTTTTAAAAAAATCCTCTCTTGATTGCCTGCCAGTTGCACTCCAGGTATTGGCAAGACACACGCAAAAAGCATACCCCAATTATTTTTAAAACTCGATGGGCTCGTATGTTTAAAATACTCCATCCCCAAGTTGTATTGGGCTTTTTTTTATTAAAAAATGCTTTTTATTGGTGTCTCATTTAATACAAACAAACAAAATACAGTAAAATTCAACAGTCATTTACCCACATTCTTTCCCCACATTCTGCTGAGCATTGACTGCCTTCCCTCCCTTCAAGAGGTTTTCTTATGTCAGTTACTTTTCCACAGTTTCTTATTGTATCCAATCCTATCTACATCGTAAGATTTATTTCAGTCCTGCCAGAGTCTTCAGATTTCTACAGTTATTATTTATGTACTCCATGAATTTATTCCAATCTTTTTGGAATTTTGCTTCCTCCTGATTTCGGATTCTACAGGTCAATTTTGCTAGTTCCGCATAATCAACCATCTTCGTCTGCCACTCCTCTATTGTTGGTAATTCTGGTACTTTCCATTTTGGGGCTAACAAAGTTCTGGCAGCAGTCATAGCATACATAAATAACCTTTGATCTGCTTTTTCTATTTCCTCTCCCATCAAGCCTAGCAAGAAAGCTTCCGGCTTTTTCGGGAAAGTGTATTTAAATATCTTTTTCAATTTGTTATAAATCTGTTCCCAAAACTGTTTCATTCTCTCACATGTCCACCACATGTGATAAAAATCCCCATCTTTATCTGTGCATTTCCAACGTGTCTTACTACTCATCCTGTACATTCTCGCCAGTTTAACAGGTGTCAAATACCAGCGATACATCATTTTCATTATATTCTCTCTTAAGGTGGTACATGCTGTAAATTTTATACTCTCATTCCACAGTTTTACCCAGGCATCATACTCGATGTTATACCCCAAAATCCATTATCCATGGGTTTTAAGTTGTGTTGGGCTTTGAACATCCTAACCAGCTCTTTGAATTGTGCCCAGAAGCAGACAGTCAGCCAGCGAAGGTTTTTAACATGGGAATCACAAGTTTCCTATCACCAGTATTGTCCACAGTCTGGCTGCAGCAATACGAACCAGTTGCAGTTTCCAGGCAGTCCCTAAAGGTAGCTCCGAGTGAAGTGTATTATGGCAGTCTAAATGACATATAAGTGGGACATGGGATGCCATGGCCAAATCCGGCATCTCCAGGAACAGGCAAAGTTGGTGCACTAAGTTTAGCTCTGCCAATGCATTCCTGAACACAACCAAAACCTGGACATCCAGGTTCAGGGCCGAACCCAGGAAAACAACCAGAAAACTGAACTGGACCGCTTTGCATTGTGACGTTTTGTTGCATTTAATGGAATAAAAGGTCTTCCCTGCAAGCCTTTTCAGAATAGGATTGACTTAAATGTCAACATATAGTATATTGTAGTGCTGAGATCAAACTAGAATTAGGAGTAGGATGTGATTTGACATGGGTTTAATTTGAATATTCCGATGTTCATGCCTTTTATGGATTAAATTGAAAATCTCAACTTCTTCAGAAGCAGGAAAGAGATGATTCTTCAGGTTACTGCCTGAAGGTTTTGTTTGGCGTAACTTTTTTGGGAGTTGCATAGGCCTCGTACGTGGCAATGAACCGCTTGTTAAATGATCCAGTTAAAATACTTGCTCTACAAATGCAAGAGCCACAGCTGTTCACTTCTCTGGTGTAGTCAAGCACCCAGTTTACATTAGCTTTCTAGGCAATCTAGCAATGCAGTTCAGCATCAGGAGATTAGACACAGAGAGAATGAAGTTGTGACTCCCATGGTTGAGAAGGCCAGCTCTCCCCCAAAAGATCTTCATTATTTCTGCGATAAAGAGTCTCCATATCAACTACACTAGCACTTCCTTTATTCACATAGTGTCTGATTCCACGCAGGAAACACACACACTTCTATACTTATCACGGGATTCAGTATGCTGAGAACCTCAAGCTGGTTTAAAAAAACCCTGAAACAAGTTTCTAGACCTTAATACACTGTGAAATCCAGGACCCTGAAGTGTGGGTGGTAGCAATACTGTAGTTCTTTTCCCCTTCCCAGTATTACCAGAAGCAGAATGAAATAATAATAATAATAATAATAATAATAATAATAATAATAATAATAATGTTTGTTTGTTTGTTTGTTTATACCCCGCCCATCTGGCTGGGCTTCCCCAGCCACTCTGGGTAGCTTCCAACAACATATTAAAATAGAGTAATGCATCAAACATTAAAAGCTTCCCTAAACAGGGCTGCCTTCAGATGTCTTCTAAAAGTCTGGTAGTTGTTGTTCTCTTTGACATCTGATGGGAGGGCGTTCCACAGGGTGGGTGCCGCTACCAACAAGGCCCTCTGCCTGATTCCCTGTAACTTGGCTCCTCGCAGTGAGGGAAGCGCCAGAAGGCCCTCGGCGCTGAACTTCAGTGTGCGGGTAGAACAATGGGTCTGGAGACACTCCTTCAGATATACAGATATACAAATATACAGATTTGCTTAACTTGGATAACTTATGCAGGTTGCAGAATCCAGCTTTTATTAACATTTTTTTAATTTAAAAAAATAGCATAGTGTAGGCTTAGAGTTATAACAGGATCATATATAGTATAAACAGGAAAACATGATTAAGATGACAGTAATGGCTAGTTAGGCAGTTTTCCAGCTGAAACTGCTGGCCACTACTGTGTTGCAATTGTGGGAGGAAGTGGATTCCTGTCCTTAACAGAAACCAACAGGAGATGGCAGTTTAGGTAGGTGTCTCAGTCAGTGTTATGCAGTGTGTGGTTGCTGATTGGTTAGACACTCCAACTCACATTCAGGGCTAGCCAATCAGCAACAGTACACTTGCATGGACCAACTGAGACACCTCTTGTTTGTTTCTGGTAAGGACAGGAATTTCTCACCCTCGATTGCTTGCAGACAATGTGTTTTGCCAACTGCTCCTCTGTTTAGGCATAGTTCTAAAACTTCACCTGGATCAAGAATTGCATATGAAATGCCGCTCTTATTTGTGTGCCGTATGAGACCAAGTTGCACTAAAGGAGTTTAACATTATTTAAATGTGAATTATGTCCCTGTTTATTGGTATGCTGCTGTTGTTTATTAATTCTCATTCGGTTCAGATCTGGATACTAGTGCTTAGCAAATTCAGCAATTCATTCCAAAATCCATATTAAGACTTTAATAGGCCAAACAGTATGTCAGAAAACAATGTGCAAACTTCTGAGTTCTTCAGGACTCTTCATCGGGCTAGATGATAAACAGAAAGAGCAGGGAGCAAAAAGTTTTTTGATGGCGCAGCCATGCAGTCTGCATCTGGTCATAATCTGAAAACAGTCTTTGAAGCATTGCAGAACTCATGTTGCAAACACTTACAACTGCAGAGTAACTCCTATAAAATAAATATGATAAATATTTTAACTTGAGGAATATTTTAATATGCTATTTGTGTGCACTCATATAATATCCTTCAGGAAACTGTCAAATCATCCTTGCCTATTTAGAGAACAGTATAAATGTGGGTTTCCAAATATATTTTTTTCTATGATGACTTGCATGGCAGAATCAGAAAAACACAGTTTATCTCATTTCAAGGTGTGTGTATTTTTTCTTAAAAAAACTACCCTCCAGCAGTGAGCAAGCATTGTAATCTTTTATTTTTTTAAAGTAATATTTTATTAAGTTTAACAATAGAAAAGTAGAACAATAAAAACACAAAGAAAATATAAAACACAACAATACAAACTTTCACGATACATAAAATACAAACATTTAACAAGAAAACAAAAAAAGACAATCAACACTCAAAGAGTAGAATAAGAAAAACACAAATCACTCTTTTCCAATTATTCATCTTCAATTAACTTATTTTCCTGACTTCCTCACGCCTCCCTTTTATATATCCCTTTTTAACAATTAGTTCAGCAAATTTGTATCCTACTACTTTTTCCTTATTTATTTTACCTCCCAAATTTCAAGTTTTTATCTCTTATTACTAGAACCCCTTCATTTTAATTCAATGTCATCAGCATTCATACATTTTACAATACTTCTGTAAATAAGTTTTAAATTTCCTCCAATCTTCTTCCACCAACTCTTCTCCCTGGTCTCGGATTCTGCCAGTCAAATCAGCCATTTCCATATAGTCGATTACTTGCATCTGCCATTCTTCCAAGGTGGGTAATTCTTGTGTCTTCCAATACTTTGCAATGAGTATTCTTGCTGCTGCTGTAGCGTACATAAAAAAAGTTCTATCCTTCTTTGGCACCAATTGGCCGACTATGCCCAGGAGAAAGGCCTCTGGTTTCTTCACGAAAGTATACTTAAATACCTTTTTCATTTCATTATAAATCACCTCCCAGAAAGCCTTAATCCTCGGGCACGTCCACCAAAGGTGAAAAAATGTACCTTCAATCTCCTTACATTTCCAACATTTATTATCGGGCAAATGGTATATTTTTGCAAGCTTGACTGGGGTCATGTACCACCTATACATCATTTTCATAATATTTTCTCTTAAGGCATTACATGCCGTAAATTTAATCCCAGTGGTCCACAACTGCTCCCAGTCGGCAAACAAAATATTATGACCAATATCTTGTGCCCATTTAATCATAGCAGATTTTACCGTTTCTTCCTCAGTACTCCATTTCAACAGCAAATTATACATTCTTGACAATATCTTAGCATTGGGTTCCAACAATTCTGTTTCCAGCTTTGATTTTTCCACCTGGAAACCAATTTTTTTATCTTGATTATAAACCTCTCTTATTTGAAAATAATGTAACCAGTCTCGCACCTAAGCATTGTAATCTTTTATAAATCTCTCATATGGGCACATACAGTATAGAATACAGTGTACATTTATGGTCATTCATCTTTAAAAAAAAGTTGAAAAAGATATTGAAAGGCAACTGAAATTATCCAGGGCTCAGTACATCTGCTTATGAATAAAGCCTGAATAGTTTGAAGTGTTGTTTTTTGATTAGTTTACAGAGGTAAACTGAGTTGACATATGATAGATGACCTTATTGAGGATTTTCATGGATGAAAAGGTGAGGTAAAATATGTATTCCAATATTTGACTACAGGCTTAATTGTGTTTTTTTTTGTTTTCTTTAAACACAGAAATAGACAAGGCCTTGGATAATCTTATCCTCCACTGAACATTAGCTGTGGGTTTGTATCTAATGGTCTTGCTTAGCAGAGAGTAAGACTTCTGTCAGCGGAAATGATAGGAAAGTAATTTTTGGCAATTTCCTCTTCCTCCCAGTAGCCCCTTGCAACCCTCCCACCATCTATAGATAGCCCCTCATATATATAAAGCTTTGTCTACTGTTGGTATGAAATCTTGAGTCTACCTACCACTACCCACCGTGGTCGCCTGCGGGCCAAGAGAGGGTGGGATCCAGATGCAATTCCTGGCTAGGCTGGTAGAGCTTCCTCGGGCTTGTCATTCAAGTAGCATATTACGGCATAATAATAATAATAATAATAATAATAATAATAATAATAATAATAATATTTGTACCCCGCCCATCTGGCTGGGTTTCCTCAGCCACTCTGGGCGGCTTCCAACAAAGAATAAAAATACATTAAAATGTCACACATTAAAAACTTCCCTGAACAGGGCTGCCTTCAGATGTCTTCTGAATGTCAGGTAGTTGTTTATCTCTTTGACATCTGATGGGAGGGCATTCCACGGGGCGGGTGCCACTACCGAGAAGGCCCTCTGCCTGGTTCCCTGTAGCTTTGCTTCTCGCAATGAGGGAACTGCCAGAAGGCCCTTGGCGCTGGACCTCAGCGTCCGGGCAGAACGATGGTGGTAGAGACGCTCCTTCAGGTATACTGGGCCGAGGCTGTTTAGGGCTTTAACACCATAAAGGTGTTATGCATTGCGGTGCCAGAAGGGGAAACTCTGATTGCCCTGTCCCTGTTTTGCGGTTTCTTAAATAAACTTTTCGTCAGGCTTATTTGCATGCCATTATCGTTCCGCCAAGAGAAAAATCATAGGTTGCCACTCTGTTCCATCAGCAGCGAGGTTCTGAAGCTTAGGCAACATTTGGCAGAAAATAAGCCCTTTGTGTCTTCCTGAAGTGCAGTCTTGTGTGGTCTTCACTTGAAAGAAAGAAAGAAGGGGGCGGGGAGAGACTTCTTCTCCATTCTGCCTGCTACCAGCATACTTTAATCCCCAAAGGGAGATTCAGCAAAAGACAGAACAATTTGAGAGGACTATAAATAGCCGAGTGGAGCAGATAATGCACAACCGTGATCTCTCTGCTAAGGCGGTATATCATTCTTTAGCATACATCTCTCCACGATTTAATTGTTTAATTGTTACACAAAACATTCGTGCATCCAATTGTGCATTGCATCTGGCCTGAAGGAAGTGGGGGGCAAGCCAGCAGCTTCCTTTGTTGCCTGTTTATCGAACTCCAGGTTAACCCGAGCTCCTGGTTAACTGAAAGTCGGCCATGTCCCCTGATAGGGGCGTGTGCCATCCATTGCTCCCTTGCTTATTCGGAGACGTCTGAAATATCTGGGATAATGGAGTCTGAGATAAGTGGGTGAGCACCGCGCGAGGCACATTGTCGTCTGGGGACGTGACCAACTTTTCACGTCAGCCAGGTGCGTCTGCTGAAGAGCAGATCTAGGAATGGTGTGTGTGGGAGACTAAAAAGACGTAGCCTCCAGGAAAAGAAAAGAAAAAGTATATATTTTTTTTAAAGCATAGCTGATTTTCTCTCACATGCATACTTAACATTCATGCTGCTCCTTGTTCTGTTGCATAGCTACTTGTTGTTTAGTCGTGTCCGACTCTTCGTGACCCCATGGACCAGAGCACGCCAGGCACTCCTGTCTTCCATTGCCTCCCACAGTTTGGTCAAACTCACGCTGGTAGCTTCGAGAACACTATCCAACCATCTCGTCCTCTGTCATCCCCTTCTCCTTCTGCCCTCCATCTTTCCCAACATCAGGGTCTTTTCCAGGGAGTCTTCTCTTCTCATGAGGTGGCCAAAGTATTGGAGCCTCAGCTTCAGGATCTGTCCTTCAGAATGGAGAGGTTTGATCTTCTTGCAGTCCATGGGACTCTCAAGAGTCTCCTCCAGCACCATAATTCAAAAGCATCAATTCTTCGGCGATCAGCCTTCTTTATGATCCAGCTCTCACTTCCATAGCTACTACATTGGGATTAAATTATTTGGTTCTTGATGCCAAGCATCAGAAACCACAGCAAAGCATCAGTGTTCTAGTTTTGCCGTTCAGCAACAGGGATGTGATTTCAGTTTTAATCTTCCGTTTGCAACTTGGCTGTTGTGGCTGACTAAGCAGCTGTGATGGGATGGTGAGCTGCTTGTGCGTAAAATCCTAGTCCCTCAGAGTTTGGCTAAGTCCACAAACCTCTGTCTGTGACGGAGCTCCTTAAGCATGGCTCCATCAGTCGCTCGTAGAATCGGACAGTGGGCGTTTACGGAACTTCTTCCAGCATAAAAGCTCCTTAACGGAAAAGCGTCTTCTGGACTCTCGGCGTGACAGTTTCCGGCGAGGAGTAGGTTCCCTATGGGAGGTCCTGAAACCTCCCCACTATTTTCTCTGGAAGTGTCTCTGAGCCCTCCCTCCGACTCACTTTCCCTTGGAACTCCACCTCTCCCCCTGCTGGTTCCCTCCTCAGCTGAATACTCTCTCTCAGCCTCTGTGAGCCCTTTCACCTCCTGCTCCTCCGATGGCAGTTCCCTGACATCCACCTCCCCTCCAGGGCCCCCTTCACCCCCTCCCCTCCTCTGCGGGAGGCGAGGGAGCAAAACCCCTGAAAGAACCTCCCTCATCTTCCGAAGTTTCGAACACTTCCCTCCACCGGTTGCTGTTTCCGGTTTCCAAGTACTCCTCCTCATCGGAGTCTGTTCCTTCTTCCAACTCCGATTCCCTGAATCCTTCCAGTTCCTCCTCATCGTCGGTGGTGCCAAAGTACTCCCTCCGGAACCTCGCTACTGGCTGAGGTTTCCTGGGGAACCTTTGGTGGAACGTTTCGATCAAGATCTCGTCACTGACCTCCTCTGCCGTCACCCAGGTGTTTTCCGACTCCGGTTCCCCTTCCCACGCGACCAAATACTCTACCTGATTACCCTTCCACCTGGAGTCGATGATCTCCGCCACATGGTTGCTGCTTTCCCTTTCTTCTAAGACTGGCCCCCGTGTGGATACCCCTTCACCTTCCCCCCTATATGGTGACAGTAATGACCTGTGGAATACTGGGTGCAGTTTCATGTGGTTCGGTAACCGGAGTCTGAAAGCCACTGGGTTGACCTGTTGGATGACCTCAAATGGTCCCAATCTTTTGGGTCTCAATTTCTTGCAACCCCCCTTGAACGGCAACCCTTGGGTTGACAGCCAGACCTGACTCCCCACCCTAATGGTTTCACCTTCCCTTCTGCTCTTGTCTGCCTGCCTCTTATATTCTTCTTTGGCCCTTTCTAAGTTGAGTTGGAGTTGACGATGGATCGCTTCCATTTCTTCTACAAAATGTTCGGCGGCCGGGACACTCCATCTCTCCCCTCCTCCCCCTGGAAACGCCCTGGGGTGGCACCCATAATTAGCCAAAAAGGGGCTCATCCCGGTGGACACATTCTCCGCATTATTGTAGGCAAATTCCGCTAGCGCCAACTTTTCGACCCAATCGTTCTCTCTGTCATTGACATAACACCTCAGGTATTGTTGGAGGATACCGTTTGCTCTCTCCGCCTGCCCATTGGTTTCAGGGTGCCTGGCAGTCGAAAAGTTGACCTCTACGTGCAACAAGCTCATAAGTTTCCTCCAGAACCTGGACGTGAACTGTTTCCCTCTGTCGGAGACCACCCTCAAGGGGGCGCCATGCAGCCTAAAAATATGTTCTACAAACAATTTCGCTGTCTCTTCCGCCGTGACTGCATGTGAGCAAGCTACAAAGTGACCCATCTTAGTTAACAGGTCTACTACGACTAGTATGGCGGTTTTCCCCTGGGATTTAGGCAGATCAGTCATAAAATCTATCGATACCGCCTCCCACGGTCGTTCTGGTGTGGGTAACGGTTCTAATAACCCCGCTGGCGCCCGCCTTTCTCCTTTGGCTCTCTGGCATTGGTCACACCCTCTTACATACTCCCGTACATCCTCCCTCACCTTGGGCCACCAAAACTCCCTGGTCACCAACCACATGGTCTTGTGTTGCCCAAAATGCCCCGCTGTGGGGTTGTCGTGCAGCTGTTTGAGTACTCTCCCCCTCAATTCCCCTCCGGGTATATATAGTGCCCCTTTGTAATACAATGCCCCGTTTCTTTCTTCAAAACCTCCGGGGTCTTCTCCCTCTCTCCTTAAACCTCTGAGCTTATTCTGGGTGTATTCATCATTTACCGTTCCCTCTACCAGTTCCCTTTGCCCCACCCAGGCCGCCCCACACACCCAGTGGTCCTCTGGGATGATATGTCTCTCTTCAGGCGCTCCCTCCCCCTCCAAATATTCAGGTTTGCGTGAGAGAGCGTCCGTTCTGATGTTTTCTGGACCTGGCACATAGCAAATTTCAAAATGGAATTTGGAGAACTCCTGGGCCCACCTCACTTGTCGTTGGTTGAGCACTCGTGCCGTTCTCCAATACTCCAAATTCTTGTGGTCCGTACACACTTGCACTTTATGCTGTGCGCCAATTAGTAAATGTCTCCATCTCCGGAACGCTTCGTGAATGGCGAGTAGTTCTCGGTCATATACGGTGTAGTTCCTCTCGGATTTGTTCAGCTTACGCGAAAAGAAGGCACACGGTCTCCACTCCGACTTATTCTTCCCCGGCTGAAGCAGCACCGCCCCCACCGCCCGGTCTGAGGCATCAGTTTCCACTCTCATTGGTTTTTGTAAATCCACATGCAGGAGCTGTTCTTCCGAAGCGAATGCCCTTTTCAATTCCTCAAATGCTTGCTCCGCCTCCGCCGTCCAAACGAATTTCTTCTTGCTGCTGAGACAGTCCGTGATGGGAGCCGTTAAGTGGGCAAAGTTCTTGATGAACTTACGGTAAAAGTTCCCAAACCCTAAGAACCTTTGCACATCCTTTTTCGTTTTCGGTGTCTTCCATTCCAGCACCGCCTGGACCTTGCCTGGATCCATGGCTAATCCCTTGTCTGATAAGCGGTACCCCAGGAATTCCACCTCCTTGGTGTGAAACTGACACTTCTCCAATTTCACCCACAGCTGGTTTGCTTGCAGTTGGCTCAGCACTTCCCTGACATCCTTTACATGCTGCTCCTCATTCTCTGAATATATCAACACGTCATCGAGGAAGGCCACGCAATTCTTGTAGAGCAGAGGTCCCAGGACGTGGTTCATGAACGATTGAAAACATGCTGAGCCTCCTTGTAATCCGAAGGGCATAACTAAATATTCAAAAGCCCCCAAAGGGGTGAACATGGTGGTTTTCCATTCATCCCCTTTCCTTATTCGTATCAGGTTGTATGCCCCTCTCAGGTCCAGTTTCGTGAATATCTTTCCCTTCCTCACCCTGGTCAAAATGTCATCAATTCTGGGCATGGGGAAAGCCACTGGTTCTGACACTGCATTTAAGGCTCTAAAGTCCACTACAAGCCTGGGTTTATCCGTGTTTTTTTTTGTCCACAAAAAACACTGGGCTCCCCCCCACCGCTCTGGACTCTCTGATGAAGCCCCTCTTCAGGTTTTTATCAATAAACTCCCTTAACTCCTGCATTTCCCTGTCTGACATGGCGTACAGCTTGCCCACGGGGAGCTGGGCTCCAGGGACCAGGTTAATTTGGCAGTCAAAGGCTCTATGCGGTGGTAGTTTATCTGCTTCCCTTTCGCTGAAGACCTTGCTCAGGTCAGCGTATTGTTTGGGCACCTTCCCTTTGTCCGCCACTTCCGTCCCTGCTAGAAAGGCTTTTGCCCCTTCCGGCACCTTTCCCTCTCTGCAGTGTTCCAAGCAATGTGCTGACCCAAAGGAGACCACTCTCTGATGCCAGCCCACTAGCGGATCATGCAACGCTAGCCAGCTCATTCCCAAAATAACGGGAGCCCCTCCCAGGGTGGCCACATTGAACGCTATCCTTTCGGTGTGCCTGGCCACCCTCATAACCATTGGGACGGTCTGTAGGCTAACTTCTCCTCCCAACAGCTCCCTCCCATCGATCGTGGTCACCTGCAGGGGGTTGCTTAAAGGGAGTATCTGTATCTGGTGTTCAGCTGCAAACTCCTTACTCATAAAATTACAGGAGCTGCCTGAGTCCAACAGCGCCTTTGTCTTTAGTGGGTATCCGTTTGCCAGCTCTAGCAACACCTCTATTACTAGGGCTGGTCTTGGAGGTTCCGGAGTGGGCACTTTTACTGCTCCTTGGCCTGGCTGCTGTGCCCTGACGGTGGCAGCCAGGCGTTGGCTTTTACTGGCTCCTGGACTCCCTCCTCCTTCCCCCCAACAGCTCCCGCCATCCCTTGCCATTCCTTTCTTTGCGGGCAGACTCTGGCAAAGTGACCTGGCTGCTGGCAGAGATAACATTTCTTGGTGCTCTTCCCCTCCTTCTTCCTCCCTTCACTGGGATTTGAAACTGCGCGCACGCTGTTCCAATTTCCATCGGCTCTCCTGGCGGGAAATTTGGCTCCGGAATCTCTGGAATGCGGAAATCCCCCCAACGCTCTCCTTTCCCTTCCCGCTTCTCCAAGGCTCTTGCCTCCTGGCGCGCTCCAATGGTCAGCGCTGATTTGGTCAGCTGGTCCATAGACTCCGCCCTGGGCGCCCGGGAAAGTTCGTCTTTCACCGCCGAAGAAAGCCCCTCTTCAAAAAGCATTTGAATGGGTTCCGCCGATAGATCCCACCCCAATTTATGTATCAGCATTGTAAACTCAGTCCAGTACTCCCGAACCGATCGGCTCCCCTGTTTACAAGCCATCAATTGTCTGCGCACCAGTCCCTGTTCAATCTCGCTGGAAAACATCAAATCCATGGCGCGGAAAAACTTCCTCGTGTCCTTCAGCATTTCACTATTCCCTGCCATCAGGGGTCTAACCCAGTCTCTCGCCCCCCCTTCGAGATGGCCAACCACAAACGCCACTCGCGATGCCTCGTCGGGAAAGTCGTCAAACTGCAGCTCGAGAGCATACTGCATCTCTGTCCTAAAGGCTTGATAGTTCCTGGGGTCCCCCCCCCAACTTCTGCACCAATCCTGGCATCTTTCTTGCTAGTGTAGCGCCTTTTGCCTTTTCTGCATCCTGCGCCCTCCTTTCCTCTAGCCTCGCCGTTTGCAGCGCTAGCTGGACTTCCAACACCCTGTACCTTTCTTCCAGGCTTGGACCCTCTCCAGCTCCTCCTGCTCCCCCGGCTCCGGCTGGGTTGCTCATGATGCCTCTCTGCACAAGCTGCTTTCAGGGACTGTCCGATTGCTGTGATGGGATGGTGAGCTGCTTGTGCGTAAAATCCTAGTCCCTCAGAGTTTGGCTAAGTCCACAAACCTCTGTCTGTGACGGAGCTCCTTAAGCATGGCTCCATCAGTCGCTCGTAGAATCGGTCAGTGGGCGTTTACGGAACTTCTTCCAGCATAAAAGCTCCTTAACGGAAACGCGTCTTCTGGACTCTCGGCATGACAGTTTCCGGCGAGGAGTAGGTGTCCCTATGGGAGGTCCTGAAACCTCCCCACTATTTTCGCTGGAAGTGTCTCTGAGCCCTCCCTCCGACTCACTTTCCCTTGGAACTCCACCTCTCCCCCTGCTGGTTCCCTCCTCAGCTGAATACTCTCTCTCAGCCTCTGTGAGCCCTTTCACCTCCTGCTCCTCCGATGGCAGTTCCCTGACAGCAGCCATTCTAGCTCCTAACACCTTCCAGCAGCACAAACAGGATGTTGAGTTATGTCAGGGACTGGCTGGCTGGATGAGGTGGGCACCCCCTGCCCTAGAGCACTAGGCTCCCCCCCCCCCGGATGACACAGAAGATGACTTAGACCCCGGATGGTGGTGGTGGGACACTGGAGAGCAGTATGGGGAAGGGACAAGGTGGAAAGTGCTAGAAGCAGGAGGTATGAGCGATCAAGCAGGAGTCAGAAGAAGGAGGCCATTCTACGACAGGCTGAGAGTCACCGTGTGAGCACAGACTCCGATACAGATGAGTCAGGTTGCCCTTGCTTCCCAGCAGGAGGACAGTCCCAGTCCTGCTGTCTCTCCTCCCCCTCTGACACCCTGATCAAGTAAGAGTCCTGCATGTTCAGGAATTTGTTGTTTTTATTCTCGAGGCGAACTAGCTGCAAGGTTGCCTTGGTTTCTCTTTATCCCTCCTCTTTGTTGTAGAAACTGATTTAAATTTATGCATTCTGTGTTTTTATATTCTGATTTTATCCTGTGAACTGCCCTGAGACCTGCGTGTGTAGGGCGGTATATAAATTTATTAAATAATAATGTTGCTGAGGATTGGGCAACACACGCCGAGAGCAGGAGCCCACTCCCTTGGCGCAAATCATATAATAAGCAGCACATTCCTTCTGTACAATATGTAACTGGGTATTCTGTGCTAAAAATCCACATACGTACTCTGTCTTCCACATTTTTGCTTGAGAGGGCACTTCCATAACATCCCAAATAAATGAAAAAGCAGTATCCACTTCCTAATATATTTTGCACTGTTAGCTTCATGAGAATGTCTTAGTCTTGACGTTCCATCCCAATATCCTCGCCATCATATTTTCTGCATCTCGTAATGAAAATACCTATATTCCTTCCTTAGCCTTAGTTTCAGGGTACCAACGTTATTTGCCAGTGTGGCAGCCAGTGAGCACCTCCAGTTTTTCTCTTGACTAATTGTGCAGGTCAGGTGAACTTCACATCATCTGGTATTGCAACTTGGTGACCACAACATCCATGTTTGAACATCTTCTGTGGAAGGAAGGAGCACTAAAATACCCTGTATTTTAGCTCTTTCAGAGATGCCACCTGGGAACTTTTTAAAACAACGTTTTCCAGAAAGAGAGAGAAGTGGGTTGAGGAGAAGGAGAGAAAGAAAAGCTGATTTGCTGTGATCTTCCTTAATGAATATGTTAGCCAGCTCTTAGCTCCTTACACACTGCCCAGGCTTGCGCCCCGGGGAGGTCAGGGCTGGTTCAGCTGCAGGTCAGCATGGAGACTCAGAGACGGGCAGTAAAGTTGATTTTTTTATTCAAGGAAATAGAATACAAACAGAGAAACTTACGGGGCAAGTAAGTTGCCCCAGTAAATCAGTTGCCAGAATTGACCATCTGTGCCTCTCACTTTTCCCTAAGTCTCCGTGTCCAGCTGTTTTCCCTGCAGTCTTAAACTCCAACAGGGAGAGAGCCTCCCCCACAACGTCTGGACTCGTCGTTCTGCTACATGCAAAGGTCTCCGGGTCCTTAGAGACAAGGGGGGAAGGGGAGCTGAATACAGTAGGACCAGCAGGCTGCTGTGTTCTGTTGCAGCCTCAGCCCCCACTTCCTCAGCTTCCTGTCTTACATCTGCTGTGCTTTCTGCCTCTTCCTCTCTCTCACACAAGTCTGTTGCTTGTTTGGCATCCAACCATTCTACCTGCCCCCTATCCTCTGTCCTGTCTTCAGTGTCCTACCACCACCTCCCTGGCTGTGAGCCTTTTTGGGGGGTGTTCCAGCTGGAGCCTCCCACCACTCCTTATCGTCTAGCCCAGTGGTGGCCAAACGTGGTCCTCCAGCTGTTTTTGGACTACAATTCCCATCATCCCTAGCTAACAGGACCAGTGGTCAGGGATGATGGGAATTGTAATCCCAAAACAGCTGGGGGGCCAAGTTTGGCCACCACTGGTGTAGCCAGACCCTTATACCTCGGTGCTGCTAACACAGTGGTTGGAGGTGCTCTCCATTGCCTCTCAAGACAGGCAGATACTACTCATCATTCTGTAGTTAAGAGTGGCTGTGTGTGTGTGTGTGTGTGTGTGTGTGTGTGTAGCATCACAGGAAAATTGATGTGAAGACATCTGCAGCGACTCCTCAGGTGTTGTGAGTACAACATTATTTCTGCTAAATTTGTTCCTCCAGCTTCTTCTCCTGCCCTAAACCTGCACAATTGAGGAGGAGCTTTACAGCGCACGCACGCACGCACGCACACACGCACGCGCACACACACACACACACACACACACACACACCTCTTTATATATCAGAGTTGCTCCAATCACTTGCTTTTTCCCCCTTTTCCTCTTTTTAAATTCTAGGATTAAAGAACCACTTCAGGACAGCATAATAGCTACCTACGAAGAACATGAAGACAGTGTCTATGCGGTGGAATGGTCTTCAGCCGACCCATGGCTATTTGCCTCGTTAAGTTATGATGGACGGCTTGTTATTAACAGAGTTCCCAGAGCTCTTAAATACCACATACTGTTATAAATCTGTTCACATTTCTTCAGCTTCATTATCTCAATATTGGCTGATAATTGGAAATACTCCATTTCTCAAATAAGTGTCATGAAAGGAATATCAACCCTTTTCCCTCTAGTGTAAATATTTGAAAATTAAAAGAACTGCTATGAAAATCACTTTTTAAAAACTGTTTTTCTTGTTTTGCAGCTGCAATTACACACACACACATACATACATACACGCACAAATAAAGAGACTATTGCTATACAATTTCCTTGTATGTCTCTGTTGTCCTATATGAATTAGTTGAACCCAAAGGGAGCATCTACCTGTAATTTTTTTTTAATATTTAGGGAAACAAATGGAATATTGCCAGTACACTCACACCAAAGTAAACTATTTCAGTTTCACTTAAGTGTTTCCATAGTGGAGGTTTGTGGTTGAACCAAATCGTGTCTTAAAACATTTCTGTCTCCTAAAACAAATAGACATAGGCTGTGTTTGCATTTAATACTAAACTTTAGTTTAGTCAAGGGACGCGGGTGGCGCTGTGGGTTAAACCACAGAGCCTAGGACTTGCCGATCAGAAGGTCAGCAGTTCGAATCCCCGCGATGGGGTGAGCTCCCATTGCTCGGTCCCTGCTCCTGCCAACCTAGCAGTTCGAAAGCATGTCAAAGTGCAAGTAGATAAATAGGTACCGCTCCAGCGGGAAGGTAAACGGCGTTTCCGTGTGCTGCTCTGGTTCGCCAGAAGCGGCTTAGTCATGCTGCCCACATGACCCAGTAGCTGTACGCCGGCTCCCTCGGCCAATAAAGTGAGATGAGCGCCGCAACCCCAGAGTCGGTCATGACTGGACCTAATGGTCAGGGATCCCTTTACCTTTACTTAGTTTAGTCAGTACAGTGTGGCTGAGCCATCCGCAGATATGATAGCCTTCTTCAAATATCTCAAGGGCTCCCACATGGAAGATGGAGCAAGCTTGTTTTCTCCTGGCTCTGGAGGGTAGGGCTCGAACCACTGGCTTCAAGTTACAAGAAAGGAGATTCTGACTAAACACCAGGAAGAACTTTCTGACAGTAAGAGCTGTTTGACAGTGAAATGGACTCATCATCATCATGAAACCTTTATTGGCATCACATACAAACGTTCAGAATAAATAGGCCAGTGCGATTTCGTCGCCATTTCAACAGTAGAGTCATTTGCCAAAGGGAAGAAGAGGTGAGCAATCTATTTCACCCCTGTGGGTCTTCAGCAAGGGCAGGATCCTGTAGCGTACTTCGGCAACAAAAAATCAATAGAGGAACTTAGCTACTGTCTTGGTGAGCTCCTGGTCCCTCCCCTGTAATAAGAAGCGTATAACCTCTGTCTCTGGTTTCCATGTTGGAATACATAGATGGTCTAGAAATTGTTGACGGAGATCATCATACATTTTACATTTAAGGGCCATGTGGGCTAAAGTTTCCACCAGGTGGGCATCGCATGGGCAGATCCTATCTCCTTCTGCCCTGGACTCCTTCGGGAGGTTATGGACTCTCCTTCCTTGGAGGTTTTTAAGCAGAGGTTGGATGGTCATCATTGATGCTTTAGTTGAGATTCCTGCATTGCAGGGGCTTGGACTAGATAAGATTCTATGATTCTGTGATCTGTGTTATGTTAACGTGTTTCAGTTATTGCACAACAGGAAGTGCAGGGGCCACAAGGCCTAGGAAATAATTCCACTAGCTTTGGGAGGGGAAGATGAATATGGATCCATAATTCCTGCTGTTGCTATAGTGACAGCTTTGGCTTCTTTTGAAAGGGCCTGCCTATTCCTAACCTTTGTCTCTACCCAGCAGCGGGATCGAAATGTGATTTTTCATGTGTTTATGCTGTTCCCAGTATGTAATGATATTACAAAATTGTATTTGTAGGGCCTGGGAAAAGGGAGGTGGACAGGGAAAGCCCATTAAAAAACACACACCCCAAAGCTGGATTTTATTCTTGACCCACTAATAAGTACAGATTCATACGGTCCATGGTGGGTATTTTTCTGCCTCTATTTTAATAATTCCTGTACTTCCTGAAAGATTAGCCATTGCCCTTGGAGCTTTCCCTTCAAGAGTTGGTATCATGTCCATTTCATACCTGATCAAGCAGATGCTTCATGTGAGCGGACAGCGTGAGCTCTCCTTCGCTTCAGCAATAAACCTTTGCTAATGAAGAAATGAGTTTTGAAATAGTGGGTTTAAAAAAGAAAGTTGGTGAGTTTTATTTTCACTTTAACATACCTAAGCTTTGCACGGTTGAATTGATTTTACCTGTTAAAAGTTATCTGCCTTAACTAATTTCACTATGGACTCGCATGGAAGGAGTGAGGTACCCTTCATATATTGAAAACAATGTTATAGGTAGATATGGTAATAGGGTTATAGAACTAATTTTCTAATTTGCTGGCAAGAAGCTGGACTGAGGATCCCCCTATGATCAAACAATCCCGTAGAGCCTGGACCCCAGTTTATCACTGTACCTTCACTGTACCAGTGTGGTGTAGTGGTTAAGAGCGGTAGTCTCGTAATCTGGGGAACCGGGTTCGCGTCCCCGCTCCTCCACATGCAGCTGCTGGGTGACCTTGGGCCAGTCACACTTCTCTGAAGTCTCTCAGGCCCACTCACCTCACAGAGTGTTTGTTGTGGGGGAGGAAGGGAAAGGAGAATGTTAGCCGCTTTGAGACTCCTTCGGGTAGTGATAAAGCGGGATATCAAATCCAAACTCTTCTTCTTCTATCCACATGGATGGTAGGCTCAAGAAGCAGATGTAATGCAGTACCTTTGCCAAAGCTGCTGCCAGTCAGAGTAGACAATTTTGGATTTGATGGACAGATAAGGCAACTTCCTATGTTGAGTGGAATAGAAGCATGCTGAAATTATGGCATGGGGTTTGTTCAGATATAAATAAATTGTGGTTGCACTAACCATAGTTTAGACTCTTAAACCATGCTTTTTGGTCCAGATTTATAGGCAAAGTATATTTTTTGTGATTTCCTTCCTCCTCAAACCTTCCATGAGAATTTCTGGATGCTAAGTCAGACAGTGGCCTCTAAGGGTTAAGCACCATCCCAAACCATGAGTTCAGATGTACCATCATATGACAATTTAATGAAACTAGTTTTCAAACCAGCTTCAGACTCCCAATTTCAAATCCTCATTTGTTGGCCACTGGCAAACCATATTTTGCCAGACATTACGACAAACCATAGTTTTGTGTGCTAAAGCATGGTTTGGTGTTGCCTCGTTCCTGCACTAATGGTCTTTTTCATTCTTTGTGCATATATTCCATCCACCTTAAAAAGAAGGCCTCCTTAAGTCTAATATGCCAACTCTTGCAGCTTACTATTCTGTGACTGTTGGTTCATCCTAATAAATTGGGCATCATGTATTGCTCCATCTTAGGGAAGCATGTGGGTGTTTGATGGGTCAATGCAGCTGCCTGCAGTTTTTCGATTCACCTGGGGGATATGGCTACAGGCTCTCCTTTTGGGTGTGACTGTTGGCACAAACATTGTGAGCCCTTGCGCTTCGAAACTGACCACTGCGCTACTGCTGCCCCAGCAGTATTCTATCCAGGATTCCCAAACCCAGTCATAGCATATGAAGCTTCAGCAATGCTACAGCATCAATGCATCTTCAGACCGTGCCTTGGGACTATTTGCATTTAACAAACTAAGTGTAAAGAAGCAAAGCAGCTTTGAAAATATTGGGAACAGTCATTTACCATCAAATGAAAGATAGAAAAGAATAGAATAGTGTTCACTTTTTAAAAACATGCACCCCTTCTGTACTCTAATATTTTGCATTTGGCTTTTGAGATGTTTATTGCATAAATGAGGAATTAAAAGAGGTGCACCATTAGATGGGTGCCATTGAGGGAATTCGGCTTTCGCGTTGGCACTTCAGGCTTTTCCACCTGCTGCACCATTAAGAAACCTATTACATATAATTACAAGCATAGTGTGATGTTTGTATTCCATAGTATCATATAATGAAATAGAAAGGAAAGGAACCATGTTGTATTTATTTACTAAACTTAGGTTTAGCACTTGATGCAAAGTCTGCCCAAAACTGCATGTTTGTGTGTGCTTTAAAATGAAACACTAAAGCTTAAAACTTAACATTTCTCTGTTTACTCCATGGACTTCTATTTCTTTGTGCTTGTTAAGAAACACAACTTATTTTTGCCCTTAAACATTTAATTAGGAGGCTGTGTGCACACCCAGAAGCAAAAGGTGTTACAACGCAGGGAGGAACATACCTTTCTATGTTATTTGTGCTTGTTAATAAAGCTGACGTTTTGGTTAATGAAAATGCGTGTGTTCTGATCTGAAGTGGTGGTGGTGAGGAACCTGATTGTTCTTATCTCACCTCATGTTGTTGCTTTGGTCCTCTATACTTCCTAATACTGTAGTCGGCGAAAGGTGTATGTACAATAAGGTTAGGAAAGAAAGAAAGAAAGAAAGAAAGAAAGCCCAGTTAGTTCACAAACTAGCTCTGGAAGTTCAACATATAGCAGGCATGTCAGTCAGGGTCAATCCGTGTTGTTTGGTGCTTGGTGTTCATGGTGGACGGCCAGAAGAGGAAGACAAAAGGTTCATGAAGAAGAAGGAAGTCCTGAAAGGAAAGCAAGGTGCTTGGCGGTGGAAGACTTGCTGGGGTAGCCAAATCACTTGACTTAGGCTGAAGAGCAGGGCCAGCCCATGGCATTTTGGCACCTGAGGCAGATCCCAAAATTGCACTCCCCTCCCTGTCAGGGAAGAAGGGGTGAGGGAAGATCGACATCAGGATCTGTTGACCCTGTCGCCTGAGGGAAGAACATGCCCACCGTGTTGGGGGTGGGGGAGAGAAGAGAGATGCAGTTCAAAATCAGTTTTCCATCTCTCAGTTTCCATCCATTTAAGTCGCCACTTTTCTATGTCAGTGTCCTTTCCCTCTCATTCCCATGCTGCAGCCTATACAGTGGTACCTCAGGTTACAGACGCTTCAGGTTACAGACACTTCAGGTTACAGACTCCGCTAACCCAGAAATAGTACCTCAGGTTAAGAACTTTGCTTCAGGATGAGAACAGAACAGAAATCGTGTGGCAGTGGGAGGCCCCATTAACTAAAGTGGTGCTTCAGGTTAAGAACAGTTTCAGATTAAGAACGGACCTCCAGAACGAATTAAGTTCTTAACCCGAGGTACCACTGTACTGCTGTGCAGCCTGCCTTTTCTTTCGCTCCCCTCCCTGACACCATGTGAACCCAGGATGGTGACACAGCACTACAAACCCTCCAGTGGGTGCTGCGTGGTGACAGCCTTACATTTTTATGTATGTTAGAAAATCTAGAAATCACAGCAGCCTAAGACTTTTTTTGCCTTCAGACTCACAAAGTTAAGACACACGAGGAAAAGGGAGGGGGAGGGAGGAGGAAAAGCAAGCTCAAGCAAAAGTTCTGAATGTCACTGGCAGTTCCTCTCCAGAAGCACACACTCCTCATCCCCGATTAAATCTAGGAGCAGAGCTGGTGGCAACATTCATTCCAGGAGGTAGGGCAGCTCCTGTCACACAGTTCTTCCTTCAGACAGTGGGCTTGATAGCAGTTAGAACACTTCTCCCTTCCTTGCTCTGGGCTGGATCTGGCTGTAGACTAACAGTTGCCTAGCCCTGGTCCTCTACAGAAAACGCAGCATTTATCTTTGTTTCGGGTGAAAATGTTGTATATGCCTTACTCTAGGGAGTGATGGGCCAGTATAGATGCTTTGGCTGAAAGTTCCTGTGACACTCCCAAGGCAGTGCTCGGATTTGTTCCTTTTGTGAGGTGGCCCAAAGTGAAGAAAGTGGACTTGAAGGGACGAGCGTCCCTACTGATTTGCAGAAAAGCTGCGACTGAGGAGGCTGCTGAACTGTAAGCCACAGATAACTTTCCATATCAATTTGCACACTGCTTCTGCTCTCATTCCACCTGCTGGTTTAGTCAGGGAGAGAACCAGTGAAGTGAGAAGAAAATGACACGGAGGAGTTCTGGAAAATGAGAAAAAGACAAAGGAGAAGAGAAAGGTAAAAGGGAGACTGACAAATACAGAACGAGAAGTGAATTGGAAATGACAGGACCGGGGAAGCATCAGCTTGGGAAGTGGAAATGGGGAACACGCACACAAAATGGACGGAAAATGGGGTTTAAAAAGGCAAAGGGGAATTGCAGGCAATGAACAAAAAACCCCGTGAGAAGGGGAGAGCGGAAGGAGCAGGCGAACTAGTCCTAGCTCACCTTAGAGAATGGCTAGCTAGATAAATTTGGGCTGCTAGAGGGCAGTGGTGTGCATGGGGACCGACAAAGTGAATGGCTACTTATTGAGACAACTTTTCAAATGCTTACCATCAGATTTAAAGAGATTTCCTAACACTTTTGACATTTAAAAAGTTGCAACTGTGCTTATAACGATTTCTGGTAATTTCATGCTTTTGAGCTCTCGCTTTGGATAAAGACTTAAATAAATATATTTATGATTTTTTCATAATCACATACAAAGCAGAATGTTAAATTAAACACCGACTTCCCTTCCCCCCCTTCCATGGTTCCTTCTGACTACCCCTTACTGCTGCATATTTTAATTACTCTGTGTTTTTCCTTTTCTCATTTCATCTCAGCGTAATTTTTTACTGCTGAATTTAATCCTGCTACTTTTTTAACTCGTTTACAATGATTCTTCTAATATTCTACAAACGTTTTCCAATCTTCCTTGAATACCCTTTCCTCTTGATCCCTTATTCTGTTCCTTAGACTCACCAATTCTGCATATTCTATTGTTTTCGTCTGCCACTTCTTGCTTGGTACTGTTCCCTCCCTCCATTTCTGGGCATATGCCACAGGCTGCTGCAGTTGCATAGAGAAACAGATTCCTTTCAACTATTGGGATATCTGACTCAGTTATTCCCAAGAGAAAGGCTTCTGGTGTATATACAGTGGTACCTCGGGTTAAGTACTTAATTCGTTAACCTGAAACTGTTCTTAACCTGAAGCACCACTTTAGCTAATGGGGCCTCCTGCTGCTGCCACGCCACCAAAGCACGATTTCTGTTCTCATCCTGAAGCAAAGTTCTTAATCTGAAGCACTATTTCTGGGTTAGCGGAGTCTGTAACCTGAAGCGTATGTAACCCGAGGTACCACTGTGTATATATATATGTGTGTGTGTGTGTGTGTGTGTATGTGTGTATGTGTGTGTGTATATATATATATGTATGTATGTATGTATGTATGACCTTTTAAACATTTTTTTCGTTTTGTAATATACCATCTCCCAGAAGCTCTTAGCCAATTTACATGCCCACCACATTTGGCAGAATGTACCTACCATTTCTTTGCACTTCCAACATTTGTCTGGTTCTGATCTAGTTTACTCGGCGTCAGATATCATCTATATATCATTTTCATAAAATTCTCTGTTAACGCATAACAAGCTGTAAATAAAGACTTGATCTGGGCTGGGGTGGTGGTGGTGGGGAGTCTGATAGTGTACCGTTCATTAGCATGCTTCCCTCTATAGGCAGGCTGCTGAAGCGGACCTGAGCAGTCTGGCGAAGGAAGAGAACATGGCTTTGCCAATTGTAGTCATTCTGGGCCTAAGAAATCATTGTGATTGTGTGAGAGATATTCACTGCCCCAAACCTTCAATAGAAGTCACGAAGTCCTTTAACGGGTGCAGCAAACAACCCTTCTAAATATAATAAACTCTGCACCTCAGTAATGGAGATGCCAGAGTTTGGACTTGGGATCTTCACATGCAAGGTACAGTAGATGCAATTATTCTTCAACATCAACTTTGTTGGACTGTGCGCATGCCTGATTATTGTCTTCCAAAGCAACTATGCTTTCCATTTTTAAGTTCAGAATAGAATAGTTGCTTTGGAAGACAATAATCAAAGAGGTTCAAAGGCTCTCTCAAGGCAAATCTAATAAAAAATGTCGTATAAACACTGAGAACTGGGAAACACCGGCCTGTGAGCGCTCCAATTGGAGAACAGCCTTTACCAAGAGTGTCATGGGCTTTGAAGATGCTCAAACTCAGGACAAAAAGAAGAAATGTGCTAAGAGGAAGGCATGTTTGGCAAACCCTCACCATGATCAACTCCCACCTAGAAACCTATGTCTCCACTGTGGAAGGACATGTGGATCCAGAATTGGCCTCCACAGTCATGTATGGACTCACTGTTAAAACAGTGTTTGTGGAAAACAATCTCAGCTACAAGTGATCACCAAAGAAGAAGAAGAAGACCACTGAGCTACAGCCTCCTCTCTCGGTTGTTTGGTTATTAGCTGTTTCACATATGCACGTCTATCAGTCTATCGTCCGAAGGCAGCCCTGTATCAGGAAGTTTTTGTTGTTTGAGGTTTTACCGTGTTTTTATATATACTGTAAGCCTCCCAGGGTAGCTGGGGAAACCTAACCAAATGGGTGGGGTATAAATAATAAAAATATTATTATTATTACCCCCAAGCTGCAGTGTGTGTGTGATGAATGGTAATGTGCGAAAGTTAGGTGTCCTTAACTTTCTCCAGATTTTTTGATTGTAATACATACAATTGATGTAAATAACAACCGAAACCAAACAATGTATAATGGCAATGTAGAAGTTGCTCATTTCCCACACTGAGAAGGTCTGAAGTACAATCCAGTGACAAAGATTACGTTGTCTTGTGCACACATTACACAAACAGACAAGTGGCTAATAATTTGGACATTATTTACTTTGGTTTTATTGTATGGCTCTTTGTTCAACAGTGATCTATAATTGTATATAGACAGCAATGTATTTTTTGTAGAATTTTGTATAACCTTTTTCTTTTGATAATTAAAAAGAGAGAGAGATATTGCTGCGAAGTATCAGGAAATCACAGAAAAGGCAAGACAACATTGGACACAAGCTGATGCATCCTTGACACAGAGCACAGCACTGGAACCAAGCGAAGGTTGCGTTAATTAGTGTCCGTTAAAAAATTAATGTCAAAATTCTTATGAGAGTGATTTTATTGCCATTCATTAGCTGGACAGTACTGTTGGGTTTGGTGGAAGGTGGTCTCCCCCCCTCTTTTTTGGGGGATATGTTATATCCGGGGTACCCATACTACTGTGTATTCCTGCCTTGAAAGGCCGATGAACATTTCACTTGCATGGAGTGATGGGATTCTTGTTAGCTGCAATTGAGTTTCCCTGAACTTGGCCTCCTGCCTTTGTGAGTGCCGGCATTGCCTTCCCTCCTCCGCAGCTAATCTTAAGCAGGGTCTTGGCCGCTGCTGATAATTCTTCAAGCGCTCCTTCTGAACGGTATGTAGTGCAAATGGCTTTCTTGAAAGGGCCCTTTAGAACCTATAGGAAAGCTGAACGAAAAGCATGCAGTGTGTCTTCTAAAGTCCGAATTTCTCTCTGGTGCAAAACCCCTTTTATGTTAAGAGCCGTATGTGAGCATGAGTCAGGCCTTGCTGCTGCTGTACCTTGAACGATGCCACAGAGCACAGGCGTCTTGTTTTGACATCTTGGGACCCTGGGCATTTTGTAAACGGAAGGTTTGTTTTTGTAGGGCATGTTTTCTTAAGATGCAGGACACCCTCGTGCATTTGAAGAGAACTGCTGGTAGCAGCACTTTGGATCCTACAACTCAGGCGTAACTGCGCACAAACGCCATGGGTGGAGTCCACCTATAAGCTGAGTTTGTCTTGAAGCAATCATAATCTCAAAGTGCAGGAACACTACCCAACTGATAGTCCTCTGAGTTACAATTTGGGGTTTTAAGAATTCTGAAAGGTGTCAGTGGTTAAGAGGTCCAGCTATGAAATCAAGATGTTGTATGGGACAAATCTCTCATTGGCCATTTCTCCGAGAGAGAGAGAGAGAGAGAGAGAGAGAGAGAGAGAGAGAGACTAGGGTGGCAAATATGTCTGTGATTAAAAATCGCAATTAAAAATAAATTGCATTTTTTGAAAACTTGTCACAACCACATAAAAATAAAGCACAATGAAGCAGCTGTAATCCAAAGTACAGGTGCTGCCACACTGCGGGTCAGCCATTGGGTAGCACTTGTGGAAACGCAAGTTCCACAGACTGAAGCGATCAAATCGGCACCCGTTAAGATGCGATAGAGGAAATCCCACACCTACCTCTCTGCCTTTGAGCCTTGCAGCTGCAATTTGGCAGGTAATGGCATTTACTGTACAGGGTGGGTCTTCAGCTGGTGCCTGAAACTTGCTTGAGTCCGCACCAGCCGTGTCTCGGAAGGAAGATCCATAATTGGGGTACTCCACTAAGAAGGCCCTGCCTCTGGTTGCCACCTAAAGTACCTCAGGGTTTCATTCAATGTTAATCATTCTCAAGAGTAGACCAATTGAAATGAACGTACAGGACTAACTTGGGCATACATTTTCTTTAAAATATAGTCTGGCCACATCTGGAGCCTACCATGTTCTCCACTTTTAAGGCAGAGGAAGCATTGGGTGGCTGGAATTGAGGCATGGTTGGACTGGCCAGGAATGATGGAACTCCCCAAAACTTACGGAGGGCTACAAGTTCCCCTTACAGCAGCCTTTCTCAACCTGTGGGTCCCCAGATGTTGTTGAACTACAACTCCCATCACCCCTAGCTGGCAACAGGGTTGTTGTAAGATCACAAATAGGCGATGTATGTGAAGTGTCTCGAACCCACAGAGGTACTGTGACATAAACACCAAGTTGTTTATTGTTGCTAATTTATTGAGGAAGGTTTGGTGTCAGGGTCATAGGAAAGGAAGATGCTGACTTGTTACCCGAGTTGGACCATCTACTTTAATACCACCAGTAGTGACTCTCCTGGGTACCAGGCTGCAGTCTTCCCCAGCTCTGGCTGGCGATGCCGTGAATGAGCTCTGCCACTGAGCAACGGTTTCTGACACCTGCGCTCAGTGTTAGGACTTATTTCTGGGAAATCTGAAGTAAGAATACACAGAAGTGCCCTTGAGCAGGTGCAGAGAGAGAATTTCCCCTCCCACTAAGCATCACTCGACTCCTCCAGCTCCTCAGTGCAGATGTCTTTGTGGCACTGCTGAAATAGAAAATCCTGCACAATCACATCTTATTTTGTCCTTTGTACTTGGGACCTCATTTTAAGTTTCCGGATACCATTTTATTGAGATTGCACTGAAGATCCACATAAGATAATCTTTTGTAAAATACTGACACTTTTTGTGACTTATAAATGTCTACTGGCAAGAAACTGTGCAAAAGTACTTGCACAGATAGCTATAAATTGTCATGGTGATGCCCTGATTTGAGGATAGTTTTATTATTTATTTTATCTTGTCTTCTTTTTACCCTTAGTTTTATTGCTTATTTTTCTTATCCCTTGCTTTATTGGTTTTTTTTTAATCCTTGATGCTAGCTTTTATTTACTCTGTTTTATATGCATAGTATTTGTATTAGAGAATATGATTTGCTGTACAGCTTTGAGGCTGATGGAATCTTTGCAAAACGACTGTCCGTAAGCAGCTGAATAACTAGAGAGAGCCCCCAAATGAGGAATTAAAAAGGAAGGTCTTCTTGACATTGTATTGCAAGGGGTTGGACTAGGGTCCGTTCCAGCTCTACAATTCTCTGGTTCTATGAGGAACATGAGCCTGGCATCCCTTTAAATAAAAGAGATACAATGTCAACTTAAGCATAATTCTCAAACATGAGACTTTAAATAACTCTCCTTTATATGCATTTGGTGGCAAACCCAACTCCTAGGCGCAAATCTGTTACATCTGGTGCGTCCCCAAATTTAAATAACAAACTATGGTAGCCCTTCTGAGAGAACCTAAACAAGCGTCTCCACTCCCATCATTCAGCCCAGACATGGAAATCCAGCTCTGAGGGCCTTCTGGCGGTTCCCTCACTGCAAGAAGTGAGTTTACAGGGAACTAGGCAGAGGGCCTTCTCGGTAGTGGCACCCGCCCTGTGGAACACCCTCCCACCAGATGTCAAGGAAATAAACAACCATCTGACCTCTGAAGGCAGACCTGTATAGGGAAGTTCTTAATCACAGAACCATAGAATTGTAGAGTCAGAAGGGACCATGAAGGTCATCTGGTCCAAAATCTGTATACAGGAATCTTTCGGCCAACATGGGGCTTGAGCCCACAACCTGAGATTAAGAGAGCTGTGCTCTACCGACTGAGCTATACAGTGGTATCTCGGGTTACAGACGCTTCAGGTTACAGACTGCACTAACCCAGAAATAGTACCTTGGGTTAAGAACTTTACCTCAGGATGAGAACAGAAATCACACACCGGTAGCACGGCGGCAGCGGGAGGCCCCATTAGCTAAAGTGGTACCTCAGGTTAAGAACACTTTCAGGTTAAGAACGGACCTCCAGAACAAATTAAGTTCTTAACCCGAGGTACCACTATATGTTCAATGTTTTACTGTGTCTGATGTTTTAATTTTTTGGAAGCCGCCCAGAGTAGCTGAGGTAACCCAGTCGGATGGGCTGCATATAAATGATGGTGGTGGTGATGATGATGATGATGATGATGATGATGATGATGCATGGCTGCCATGACTGGACAACAGCCCTTGTAGAAATTGGTGGGACTTAACTTCTTAGGGAAAATACTTAGCACCAGGGTGTAAGATACCCAAGCCAGGCTTGGCGGTGTGCTTAACAGCTAAGGAGAGCGATTCTTTGACCTTATTTGCTGCTATTCATGCCTCATGCGGAGGAATGCTTGTCACAGCTCTAATGATTTAAAGTCAGGCCCAGCTAATATATCTTAGTTCTTCCTGCATAGCCTCGGCAGTTTCCTTTATAATGCAATATGGAGGAACCGTCGGTGTAATTGGTGAAGAATGGCAGTGCCTGAGAGGTGCCCTTTGCTACAATTCAGAGCTTCTGCAATTCATTTGTCAGAGGCCCAGCTCTGTGACGCTTTTAGCTCTGAGACACACACAGCACCGGAGAGATTATAGCTTTTTATTGCACTCACCTCTGCGGGTAAAAGACAGCAGACTTTTGACACTCGCAGAGCTCTTGTTCACATGGCAGAGCTCAAAAGCTGCCCCGTGCACCTGACTATTATGAGGCTGCATTTCTCTTAAGCATCCTTGAATAGAAATCAAAGCAGGATGCCTCACAACTGCCTCAGGGATTGTTCATCCATGATACTGGGTGAGAAGGATCTGTATTATAGCAGTATGACTTGTCCTCATTTTGTGGTCCTTCTCTAAATCTTTAGTACCCTTATGCAATGGAAACATATGTAGTGGTGGCTACACACAGAGAGAGAGAGAGAGAGAGAGAGAGAGAGAGAGAGAGACAGAGAGAGAGAGAGAGAGTTAAAGAGAGATATGCAGTGTTTTTGTTTTTTAAGAGAAATGGGTGCTAGTATTCACCATGAGGGACGCGGGTGGCGCTGTGGGTTAAACCACAGAGCCTAGGCCTTGCCGATCAGAAGGTCGGCGGTTTGAATCCCCGTGACAGGATTAGCTCCTGTTGCTCGGTCCCTGCTCCTGCCAACCTAGCAGTTCAAAAGCACGTCAAAGTGTAAATAGAGAAATAGGTACCGCTCCGGCGGGAAGGTAAACGGCATTGCCGTGCGCTGCTCTGGTTTGCCAGAAGCGGCTTAGTCATGCTGGCCACATGACCCAGAAGCTGTACGCCGGCTCCCTCGGCCAATAAAGCGAAATGAGCGCTGCAACCCCAGAGTCGGCCACGACTGCACCTAATGGTCAGGGGTCCCTTTACCTTTACTCACCATGAAGCTGCTACAGTAAGTGCCACACTTTTAACACTGGGGTGGGGTGAGGAACGTGCCAGTACTGTGTACTCTTGAGTACTCCCAGAAAAAAGCACTGCATATATGTCAGTGAAGTGGACAATTTGAGTAGAGCAGTGAAAAGAATTTGTGCCCCTGTTTCCTCCTGCCAAGAAAAAATGCCTGACGATTCAGGTGATTCCTGTGACAGCGTCATATATTTTCAAACTGGGGAAATGCTGGGACAATCCTCCTAATAACTGGAGGTAATGGCAGGACAAAGCAGATGGGGGAGATGACCACTCCTATCCTGCCCATCTCATGAAATGCAGGATGAAAAGTGTGGTGTCTGTTGGGAGGAGACAGAGATTGTCCCTGCTACACAGCAGCAGGACACCCCCAGTCCTGCTGGCTTGCCTCCCCCTCTGACACCCCGTTCGAGGAGAGTCCTGCACATTGCTGAGCAACTGGCCAGATGGACCCAGAGGAGGAGCCTCTGCAGTCTCTGTTTGCTTGCGAGGAAATCCAGAGAGAGAGGCTAGAAGGGGAGAGGCTGAGCTAGTGGCCAGTCTCATTTGGATTAAGACAAACCAACGTACTCTACTGTGGTGTTGTTTCCTGCTAATAAAAAGCTAATTGCCTCCCGTGTGTGCCCCTGCCCTGTGGTTGACCTGGCTTGGTTGAGAGCTTCTTGACAGGTAGGGCTGGGAGAGACCCCTCCTTGAAACCTTGAAGAGCTGCTGACAATCCTTGTAGACACTACTGAGCTTGATGGACCAATGGCCTGACTCAGTGGAAGGCAACTTCCTGTGTTCTCTTGATCCTACCCTTTCGACATGTTGAGAGGCATATGCCGGCATGTGCCAATTGCTGCTGCGGAACAATAATTTTGATATAAGCTTGCAACCGGTTCTCTTCCAGCACATGAGCCTATAAATTAGATGTTTGTCGTCCTTGTGCCATAGCATATACATTCACTTTGGGCATCAACCATCTGAAGAAGGTCCCTTGTTTGCCATTGCCTAAAAATGTATGGATGTCATAACAATTTATAAGCAGCTGCCTCTTACACCTGCGATAGAAGTAAGCCAAGGAATTCAAATGAGATCTGAAACATAAATTAGGTATCCTAATCGCCCAGTGTTGCCATGCTATCCTGGCTTCCCAGCAAAGTAGGTATTTTATTGTCCTCTTTTTTATGTCACATTATCTAACAGGATTGATATAATTATGCTGGAGTCAAGGTGAAGGACTCTCACTAGAATGTAATAGAAGAGATCTTCCAGCTCATGCATAAATCCAGCTCAGGATAGCTTGGGACCTTGGCTGGCAAATCGATGTGGTGATGGATAAAGGAGCAACTTCTAAAAGGCACTGAGGGATGGGCCCAACCCCTCTTCCCACATTGCCCTCCCCATCTCTTCCTTCTGTTCCTTGCCCTTCTCAGCCCTTCTCTGTAGCCTAAGCATTTTTGTGTGGCAACAGGATGAGGAGAACAAGTTTGGCTTGGCATCTGGTGGTCTGATTTTTTTGTTTTTCCGGGTGAGATCTGTACTTCTGCCTTGGGGCCAGTTGATGATGTGTTTCCACTTCCTTTCTGCTTTCCATGGTCATGATTTAAGTTGTGCTTTTACTCCAGAAGAGTTGGATGAAAATGTTTCAAGCAAGCCATGTACCTGAACAATTTCCAACTTTTTCTCAGGGATAACTTCTTGTTTAGCACTGAAACAGTATGAGGGCAAATCTCCTCTTAAGATGCAACCTAGTGATGGTCTCTGCTGTCCACATACCTTGCACACAGTCTCATTGCTGGAAGGTTTTTAGCTGAAACATGAAGCACTTTCATTGAGTTTGATGCCATGTCAGATGAGGTGAAAGCTCTGTCTTTTTAGTATTTGATGTTTTATGGCCGTTTCACACATGCAGGCTGTCACTTGATATCACAGTGTTGTTATGTTTTGCCAGGTATGTTCAATCAAAGTTGCTAGATGCCACCTTTAATTTAAAGGGCTAGTCCAAATTCCAAAACTACAATCCAATTGCAACTCAAAACTGGAAAAACAAATGCTTTGTGGGCTGCACTGACTTAGATTTAGCTCTAACAGTACAGTGGAAATGGAAGTTATAGGATACTACCAGGTTTCGATCCAGCACTGCTATAACATACACCTATTTCCACCAGCCATTGTTTCCTTGCAAGTATAACCTTGCAGTTCTGTGGACCCCAAGACACTAATATTTCATTAATCTCACCCGTGTCTAAAATGTTACATTCTGCCATGAGACAAACTAAGCTATGTAGAACCATATTTGAAGGGGGGGGGTTGTGGTAAACATGCTCTTCTGAAAAAATAGGCTGGAAAGTACAAGAAAATATCTGATAGTAGGAAAGAGACATTGTTTTGGTTTTTGTCCTCTATCTAGAGACACATAAAACCTAATAAAAAGTCATGTTGCAAGGTATCAGCACCATGGACAGTTCACCCTTGGTAAGTCTATAAAATGGTACAGGCAGTTATCTAAGCTGGGTAAACAAATTTGTTCTATCAAGCAGCACACATTGAAGTATTAAACTCAGCGATGCTCCTGGAGGTCATGTATATCCAGCAAGGTAATGGAAAGCTGGTAACATCTGTCTGTTAATCTACAGGACTTCAAAGGTTCTTGCTCATGGCATGAACTAAGAAAAACAACTTACAATGGCTAGTTTTATGTTTATTAAGGTACTCAAATCATAATAACAACTGAACTTTCACCCCATCCCCAAAGGCAGTCTAATACTGCATCTATCAATTCTTGAGTTTTTAAAATTCTTGATTTATCTTGCTTGAACATGTTAGTTTTGTAGATAGATAGATAAATAAATAAATAAATAAATAGATGATAGATAGATAGATAGATAGATAGATAGATAGATGATAGATAGATGATAGATACTTTGGCATTTAGTGGTGATGATAGCAGATTTATTATGAAGCACAATTTTACCCAATTAGCCAGAAGAAGATGGATAGATTCTAGAAGTTGAGAAAATGAAACAAGGCAAGTAATAGTCACATTGTTTCATACCTATTACAGCAACCCCAAACTTCTGTGTTGTGTTGTATTACAGTACAGGGACATTTAAGGAAGATAACTCTTCCTTATACATTCTGGCCATCCTGCAATGGCACATGCATTGATGTGTGAAAGGTAGTCATTCCCTTGGGCATCATTCCAGAAGCTTGTGGAGTTACTGTTCTTGGGCTTAAAATAGCTTTGTCTGAGGGTCAATCTTGATGTGATGTTTTTCTTCCACAGAGGAAAATATGCAGAAGATCTGCATCAGAACGAAACATCTGCACGGATTCCCCCCCCCCCGAGAGAGAATACAGTACCCTACTTGCAGGAGCTTTCTATGTGAATTTGTGTTTTCCTATGTATACTTCTGTGGCAGAAACACATTATCGTGGAGTCAGTCCTCCCTTTCATTAGGAGAGAGAAGTGATGGTAGGCCATTGTGGACTAAAGGTGGGCAACTGGGCAACTGTGGGCAACTGTGGGCAACCTGGGCAACTGTGAGGGTGGGACCTTTGCTTCGCTATGGCACCCACCACAATCCTTTCCCTTAGGAAGGGTGCTCAGGAGAGGTGACAGGTGGGTGACAAGGGGCTTTATGTGGGAGACAGGGTAGAAAGCATCTCTCAGGGTGGGAGGTTGGGAGAAGAAACAGAAGTTCCCAGGTGAGAGCCGGGAAGGTCTCCTTTTCCATATATGGATAAAGGATATGATACAACTATGATAGAGGACTTTTATATCTACTTTTTTCTTTTTCTTTCTTGCTTTTTATTCTCTCTAATTTTTGCTCCTCTTTATCTTTCCCTCTTTTTTTATTAGTTTGGTTTTTATTTTATCCTATGCTGAAAACTTTCAATAAAAGTATTTTGGACAAAAAGGAAGGGTGCTCAGGGGAGGAGCAGATCAGCCATGGCAATTTTGGTATGGAAATCCAGGCTAATATTTTGGGTAGATAAGAGCTTAAATATCAGAGCATGGCTCCTTCCCTCCCCATTGATTCCATCTTAGAAGTTTTAATTTGATTTAGCGGGACTATAGAAACAAAAAAAGTCGTGGCCATTGTACTCCAGAACTGCAGTCTCTTCCTGGTTGTTTTTGTCTGCTGCTTCCTGTGTGTTATTTAGCAGATGAGCACGGATCAATGTACAAACCAACCTGAAGAGCATGACAGGGTGTATCTAGTCTGGTCCCTAATGCCTCTTTACCAAGAAGGTGATAGCAAAGTGTATACGCATCATGAAACCTGGGGACACATCTGCCGCTCCTCCATGCTTCAGATGCATCTGCAGTCTTTTCATTGTGCCAGAGGAAAAGAGGTAGCAATGCTAATAGGCTCCAGACACAGGTAAGCTTAATCTGCTTCATGACATAGAGAGCAGTAATTGGTTACAATTAGGGAAGTACAGCCTGAATACAAATCTGGCTGGCCAGCAGGGGTTTTGGTGCTGTTCAGAAAACTGAATTTTTGCTCATGGTAGGGGGAAACAGAGAGTTGACCTGGTTTTCTGGGTTCTGCTACTGCAGAAACAGAACAGTCTTTCATATGTGGATGCTCTTGTATTGCTTCATTTGCAATCTACTCTGCCCATGTTGTGGAAGCTTCTAAAGAGAGCTTATAAGCCACCCATAGGTAATATTCTTCAGCACTGTTTGCTTTCTTGCAGTATTGGCAGGTTTTCAATTCCTCTGCCTCAGAAAGGGAAATGGTGATTTTTATTTTTATTTTTTACATTCATACCCTGCGTACTTGAGAGGATTTTTAAAATCACCAATCAAGGCAGAAATGGACAATAATTATGTGTTTGAACATATGGCAGTGATACATATTGGAAATAAGAGAGTAGCCCTTCTCTAGGAAATTAGCCTAAAGGCCCATGAGGCATTTTCCCCAAGTACAATGGGTGTGCCCTATAAGCTCTCAGATATCAGGTGAGATGGCTTTCATCCCATACTCTCTCACTCTCAGAGAACATCATGAACAAGGATTCTTCATCCACCACCATGCCTGCAACCAAGACCTTCCAAATCAGAAAATGCAACTTCGCCAGACTCATCAGGTTCAGAAGACACTCTCTTGGTGCACTCCCCTAGTCAGAAGCACCAATGAATCTTAAGAACCAAATATAACAGTCAATAGGCTGTGGGGGGGGGAGGGGGAGGACTGTAGAGCCTTTCCATCAGCTCTGTTGAAAGACCAACAACTTTTGGCTCTTTAAATCTCTCCACTCCACCTTGTCATTACAAGAACTCTGTAGGAATGGCATAGTTCCCGAGTTTCATGTTTCCTCCTTCATCCCAATCCCTTTCCTTTGATGTTTTACCTTTTAATGTGTAACACTGAGAACTTATTATTGACATTGGAAAGCTGTTCTGGGAGCCTTTGGGAGGGGTGCTTTCGGGTGGGACAAAAATTCCTTAAATAATTTTGAAAAATGAATAAGGCAACAGCCTTAAAGTCCTAGGTCGTATCTCTGCAGGGCATGGAGGACGCAATGCCACTACCAAACCAGCACACTTTTAAGGTGTTTGAAGGCATTTACACCCCACTAAAGAAACTGTCCACTTGGCTGTAGGCAAGAAGCCTTCAGACTGAGATCTGTCCAAGGTCCTGATCAGTAGTGAATAGCTTTGTAGTCTGATTTTTGCTCTACTAGCCAAGTTTGGACCTTGCTGACTGAGTGTTCAAGTCCACTTTCATTTTTCTTCTGAAACCTCAGCTTGAGTTCCTGTGACGGAAAAATGTGGGGTATAATAATAACAACCAGTGCTATTTTTCTAGAAAAAAGAGGTGCAGGAACTCACCATGAACTCTTGTCCTCTTATAATGGCAATGGCACCCACCTGAAAGGTGCTGGAACTGAGTTCTAGTGAGTTCCAGCTGAAAAAAGCTGTGATAACAATAACAGCGTGACTCTGCTACATCAGTCACCATGCCACAATTGTGGCATGTTTTCCTAGGAGCTCAGAGCCTAGCAGGGACAGGACATGGAAGGTAGACCACCTGAGAACCATATGCTACTTGCTTTGATCTCCTCAAAGAGGAGAGAGTTATGTAGAAGTGTATTCAAAAAATGGAAGCATGTTGAAGAGAATAGTGGTGAGGCTATGAGCTTTAAAATACCGAGTTTTGAAACCCAAATCTTAGTGAGAAGCTCTTGGAAGCATTACAGCAGCCAACAGTTGTGGCCACATTATATTGTCAAAAGTACAAGCTGAGGTTGTTCATAGTACTATTGAGCGTGGACATGCTAAACATTCTTCAAGGAATGGACAAAATTAACTGTTACGTATCCTATGTCATTAATTAAGAAACAGTGCAATTAGGCCTTGATAGAAGTAACTGAATAATTAACTTGATTGATTAAGAAGGTAAGGGCTTGGCTGACTGTCTCATGTGCGCAAAAGTATCTTGCTATGAATGACTTGTTAATGCAAAAAAGCAATTTTTGAGTTAGAGGGTAACATTTGCCCTGCCCTTCTCATCCTCCCAGTAGAGATACCAAAAATCTTTTGTTTCCTCTTTGTGTAAACATACCATAGTAATTTCTGAAGATGAGGCTTGAATTTGCTTTGCATTAAATCCAGTCTTAATGCAGATGTAAAACCTACAGAGGCTGGGGTGTACATTCTGTTTTTCTTCCAAATTGTTTCTGCATTAGCAGTGCACAAGGCATCCAGTGCAGGGGAAAGACTCAACACAGTTCTTCATGTTCGATATGGAAACACTCCTGGGCCTAGCTAGCAAAACTAGACATGACAGGAACACAGAGCATATTGTTCCCCGTTCATCAAGGTATTGTGTATTATAGTACAACATGGGACACAATGCCACCCACCCTGTGGATTTCACTGCTCCTGATACATATTATTGTGGGGATTGGGGAAACCCAGGATTACGCTCATGGAAACTGTCTCTGAGCCTTACCTACTTTTACTATGATGACAAAAGCCCATGACTATTTAAAAAATACAGTATATTAAAATCAGTTCAAAGCAAATTACAGTCGAGAATAAATTGCAGCCAAGGGAGGAGAAGAGAATGCTAGCCACCTTGAGAGCATTTGTGCTGAAGGGTGGAATAATATATATATATTTTTAAAGGGGTTGCTCATTTGCCCATTTGTTCTCTATGTGTTCGGCCACCTCTTGATATATCACCACCAAATTCATCATGGGTTCCTGAGGTAGGCACAGCAAGTCTTCATTGATGTTTGAATGCCAATGTCTTTGTTATGACTTCACCCATTTCAGGTGCCTCTTAATATATCATTGCCACACCTGACATGAGGGTTATTGAGGTGGGGGTGGCAGTCTTTGTCAACGTTTGGATACCAGGTGCCATTTTGAATCAAGATGGCAGACCAAAATATCAATTTGGCATGACTTCACCCGATTTCTAGCAACTGGTATTCTGAGGCATACATCCTCTGATAGTGGAGGAAAATCCAGGCATTGCAACAAGCAGTCATTGTGTCTAATTTTATTCTACACCCATACAAGTTGTTGGTCATCTTTGGGAATAACTTTCATAGATTAACTATGTTCTGTGTGAAGAAGTTTGTATTCTGGACTCAGGAGAGGGGGCAGAAGAGGTCTGCACTGAGACACCTGAAAAGATCCTTTCTGAACATTGACCAGGCCAGCTAAAGCAGTTTTGGGGGTTTCAAGGTGTCTTGTTTTGCCTCCTGCAATGCCTAGTAAACACCAAAAAAAAGTTTAAATCACCAGTCTTCTCCTCCGAAGCAAACCAATCCCACAATTTCTCACAGCCTAGAGAACCAGAGGGCATAAGATATTGTCTTGGATTTACTGGAGTTGGATATTTTTTGCCTTTGCTGACACTTTGGGTCTTCCAAACAGGAGGGCAAAGCAGGACATGCATCTGCTGGGACTGACTGTATGTATATTATTTATCAAGAGGAGGTAGCGCAGTACATCCATATGGCTCACTTGTTATCTTGATGAGCATAGTCAGAGCTATCACTCTGAGCAGCAGGCGCCACTGGGAAAGGACAAGGAGTCCTCTCTCCCCATGCTTGACACTCTGAGGTCTTTACGCACTGGAGAAGCAAAGCACTATAAAGAGAGCAAGGACAAAAACTTGTACCTGGATGTCCTAGACTGTCATCACTCAGACTGCAGATCTCTGTCGCAAACAGCTATTTTGCTGTTGACGACTGCCGCAATGCTTTCATTTTCTTCTGCTGTTGCTTTCTATTTGGCATGAAAGTTGGGGGGCAGTATCTGGAGGTGTAGCCCCCCATTAGAATTCCCCATAATGTGGCAGATGAAGATGATGGACTATATGGAGCTTGCCGAACTGACCGGGAGACTCCGAGACCAGAGAGAAGAGACGGTGGAAGAAGACTGGAAGAAGTTTAAGGAATATTTGAAAAAAAATATGTTAATATTTAAACCTTATAATAGCTTTGGAAGTGGATATAGGCTGTAGGGTTAGAAGTAGAAGATAGGGTATTTTAAGATAGTATTATTTGTAAGTGATAAAATGTGAAGTTATTTTAAGTGTGATTTTTTTAAAAAAGATGGTTAGAAATTATGATATATGTAACCTGCTAAAGATGAAGTAAAATGAAAATCAGATAGGTGTGACTTGGGGAAGCCCACTTAAGAATGTTTAGAAAAATAAGTATATGACAAGAATTGGTTCGTATTGTTTGTCTTTTCTGTTTGTGTTTTTTATTTGTGTTATTTGGGGAAAAATAGAATTCCCCATGATGGCCAGGGCTGTCAACATGGCACCCACGAGCACTAGTGGGCCTGACAATGTTTCCTAATGCACCTACAAAATGTCTCTCAAAAGGTAAGAACTGTTTGCTCTTCCTGTCCGGTTCCTGTTTGCACTCACTCAGCATGCCCACATTTCACTGCAGCACCAGGCTATACCAATCTCTGATTTTGGTCCAATTCCCTGCCCCCCCCCCCCAAGATCCATTCACATCCACATGCCTATCATGATCAAGCAGATCAGCCCATGATGCTGTTGCTAATGTTGAATAATGGCCAGCAAGACATCATGGAATGGCAGTGTAATGGAAGTCCCGGGTAAAACAAGAATTTATGGTACAATACAGGCAAAATTCCACAGAGTGATGTAGCTCTCAGTATGCTGAGCTAGAGATTCACTCTGATTGGCTGCTGGTCTAGCTAGCCAGAAGTGGGTGGAGGCAGCACTTTGAGAGGGAAAGGGAAAAGACGGTTTGTTTTGTTTTTTTAGTTTTGTTCCTGGCATTCGACTTGTTAGCAGCATAACTTCTGAGCTGTGTAAAATCCACCCTGAGAGAATATTTCAATCCAGAGAAGGGCAGACTCTGAGCTGGAGGGTTAGCTTGAAAGACAGTGGCTGTTGTCTTTCAATGGTATATACAGACACGTGAGAACTGGGAAGTTGGATTTTGGCAGAGGGGGAGTGGAATTGTGAGGAAATGCACTACTTAAACCCAAGTTTAGTAGAAAGGGGATATGTCTTCTAGTGAGAGAATAATAATCCTAAACCAGTTATAAGGGGAGTGTACATTGTTCTCCTGGTCTGTTATATCGAGTTTAACAGAGGAGCCTCAGGTGTGAGATTTCTAAAGGTTAGGAATCTGAAGGACAATAGGCAGGTTAATAGTAGCTTGACAGAAAGTCAGTTTCAGAACCCACAAGTTGTTGAAACCTAAGCTGTAACACCTCTGTGTGATAAGTTTACGTAACAGAAGTAAATCTAAGCTGTATACTTACCATCTTATTGTGAAGCCTGTGACATCTACTGAATTATATATATATTTGCCTGATTCTTTAAAGATCTCCAACTCCCAGCCTATCTCTTTTTACCATTCTTGTTGTGAAATAAATCCTTTTCTGTTTAACTTTAATAGAACTCAAAGTGCCAGGTTGTTGTTGTGGCTATATTAAATAAAGGCACACTCTGCATCTGTTCTGGGGCTGAGTCATATACCCAAGAGACAATGTTTCTTGGAAGGTAGGACAGTATTTTAAACCAAGCCTAAGAGCTACATGTGCTACCACAAGGCTAACTCCATTGTTTCAGGTTCCCCAGCATTGACAGTGAAATCCACTTCAAGTAGGGGGAAAGGTCCAGGGTCCACAGCAACAGCAACTAAGGCATCCATGTGTCTGTCTTTACGAAAAAGGAGGTCTTGTAGTGGCTGCCTCTGGAAGTGCTTGGTGGAGGAAACAGGGACAACTGCAGTTTAGAAGGAGAGAACCATGATTGTGTTTATATTTTATGTCTAAAATGGGGTTATGTCTGTTGGGAGTAAAGCATCAACGCTTGAAATAAATTTACCTATACTACATTGACATGTCATCATCAGGAAACTTCTAGGGCTGGGACACATTAATGGTTCCTTTATGAGAATGGTAATGATTCTGATCTTATATGGGGTTCCAAAGCAATCTTCCCATCCAGGTTTTGTGCTGGCGGAGGCCTAGTTATAAGCTTGATGTCCTCAAGCCATTTTCTAGGCCAGCATTGAGCGTTATATTTGAATTGGGGAAGGGTAATCAGTGAGCACTCTTCACAGCTTCTTTTTCCCTGTGAACTGGAAGGGGAAATTGTCTAACTTGGTCTAAGGCAACTAAACTGAAATTCCATGCACATTGACCTGAGCCTAAACCACACTGAATGTAGTGGGACTTTCGTCTTAGTAAAAACAACAACACCTAGGATTGTGCTGAAAGACTCTTAGTGGCCTGAGCATCAAGCCAATAGGTAAAGGGACCCCTGACCATTAGGTCCAGTTGCGGACAACTCTGGGGTTGCGGCACTCATCTTGTTTTATTGGCTGAGGGAGCCGGCGTACAGCTTCTGGGTTATGTGGCCAGCACAACTAAGCCGCTTCTGGCTAACCAGAGCAGCGCATGGAAACGCCGTTTACCTTCCCGCCAGAGTGGTACCTATTTATCTACTTGCACTTAGACGTGCTTTCGAACTGCTAGGTTGGCAGGAGCAGGGACCGAACAACGGGAGCTCACCCCGTCACGGGGATTCGAACCACCGACCTGCTGATCGGCAAGCCCTAGGCTCTGTGGTTTAACCCACAGCCCCACCCGCGTCCCATCAAGCCAATAGCTTCCCACAAAATAGTCTATCCTCATTAACCCCATAGTCTCACGGAGTCTTCAGGACAACTTTGCAGAGCTGAGACATTCCCTTGCATTTTCTTCTATTTCTGTTTAAGTATCAGCTGCATCGTGTGTCTTCTGTTAATCTTTTCTCTCTCTCCATCTTATGCTAAAGCCCCAAGGATACATTTTCCTGAGCCACCGAGGTGTGTTTTCCCTCTAGGAAGTCCCGTGGTACATCATGTCCAAAGATGGATGTGTAACATCTCTCTGGGTGTTCCGGCTTAAAGTAACCCTTGTGGGGCCAAACCCCAGATGTTTGAATGTGCATGAAGTGTGTCGTCTGCTGTGTGCACCTGGCCAAATTAATTAATCCCGTAATGTGGTTTTGTTTGCGCTGCGGTTAATAGCAGTATGGCAGATGTCAGACAGCAAAGTGTCCATTTTACTACAGTACTTTATAGTCTGCTGTGGTGACAAGGATAGCAAAGCAGTTCAACAGCTATCAGCAGATGCACATTTTAGGATCACAGAAAACACATTTACAAGAACATTGCCTCTTAAAAGTCAGGGCGGGGGAAATAACTCAAAGGCATACTTGTTCTCTCTCAGCTCAAGTCTAGAGGTGTTTTTTAAAAAGTCCAGGTATAATGGGGCACGGGGAAAAAACACATAGTGTAGTTCTTGTCAAAGCCTTGCCAATCTTTGATCCTGACTGGGCTCAGAAAATGCATTTTTCATCGGGGCACCAAAACATCAATTGGAACAGTTTTAAAGAAGCTTGCACAGCGTTTATGTGATAGCTACGAATGGCAGCCATGTTCTTCAACCATAAGCTCACTAAGTTGCCTTAGGTAAGCCATTGTCTTTTAGCCAGAGTGCCACTATCTACGCATAAGTTATACAAACAGAGCAAGTGAGGTTTCTGCTACTGGAAAGATTCCCATTAGCTTTCCTCTTCCTCCCACAGGGAGGGTATAAGCCTCTCTAGCACAGCTCAGGAGTTTCCCTGTTGGAGGGGTTTCCCCTGTTGGAGGGGTCAGTGCAAATGCAGCAGTAGGGACACCAGACCTGCCAGTGCATTTGTACCACACAAGCCTCCCCAATGCCTCCCTCCTCTCCCTCCTGGTAAGCAACAGCAACTCACCTGCAAGGAAGCTAGCAGAATGGTTGCACTCCAGCTCACGAGCCAGATCTGGACATTTGAGAGGACAAAAAAGAGGCAGAGAAAGTTTTTTGCATTAAACTAGTCCGCAGTTTTATTGACAACAGAATAAATCAGTTCTACAAACCTGAAACTAACAAATGCAGAACCAGTTAAATGCCATCCAGACCAAGCCATCAGGCCACCATCCTCACCCAACTGTTGACAGGCATCTCAGGTACAGTAACTGTCCTATCCTGTCCTTCCCCTTACCTGACGCCAGTGATGTCACTCCACAATTTGGATTTGCCTGGCTCCACCAGCACCACTGGCCCACCTACTAAAGTTGCGATGAAGAAAGAAATGACAGCCAGTCTCTCACCCCAGTTTTGCCCTGACAAAATGATTGCCTTAGTGCAACCTTGAATTCCCTGTAGCCTCACTTCTCACAATGAGGGAACCACCAGAAGGCCATCGGTGCAGGATCTCAGTCTCTAAGCTGAACAATGGGGTGGAGTCGCTTCTTCCCAAGGCCATTTAGGGCTTTAAAGGTCAACAGCAACACTTTGATTTGTGCTCAGAAATGTACTTGGAGCCAATGTAGGGCTTTCAGGACTGGTGTTATATGATCCTAGTGGTTTCCAGTCACCAGTCTAGCTGCTGCATCCTGGATTAGTTGTAGTTTCCAAGTCACCTTCAAAGGTAGCCCCACGTAGAGCGCATTGCTGTAGTCCAAGCAGGAGAAAACCGGAGCATGAACCACTCTGGCGAGACAGTGCGCAGGCAGGCAGGGTCTCCATCGGCGTATCAGATGGAGCTGGTAGACAGCTGCCTTGATGACACACACCATGAAATCAACAAAAGTTGATACCCACAGCTGCTAGTCCCAACGACTATTCTCTACCTGCACTGTCAGAGGTAGCATGTTTCTGAGTACCAGTTTCTGGGTACCTCAAGTGGGCAGAGTGCTTTTGCTCTCAGGTCCTTTTGGGGTGCTTCCCACAGGCATCTACTTGGCCACTGTTGAAATGTAATGCATTCGTTGACATGATCCAGCAAATCTCTTCTTATATGAATGATGTCAGTGAGTTAGAGCTTGAGCTGAGCACACGCTTAATGTTTTGTCTTTGCTGCATTCGCTGCTCAAAGGAAACACAAACCACCAGCCTTCGTTCTGAGGCAATGACGGTATGGCCACAGGAATACTCTGGCACTTGGGAGGATAGCGTGGTCTTCTATTGACGCTGCAGCACTGCAACCTGAATTCACCTGATGTGCCACCTCCTGACAAGCTTTACTGCTTGCCCAGTCTTTTCAGTTATAAGCACTGTCAACTTTAATTACAGTGGCTTGGTTCAATGCAGAGTTTACCAATAATTTGTAGTGATCACTGGATCAATTGAGATTTAGTGCCTGCTAGGTGAATGAGGCTAGGCTAAACGACCAGCCGTGTGTGTGTGTGTGTGTGTGTGTGTGTGTAGATTTTCCTTTTTCTTTGCTTCAGTGAACAAAGTCTTCAAAATGTAGGCTGAAATCTACAAGGGTGATTTCTAATAATAGAACAATGCTTGTACTTTATACCATCATCTGTTAACTTTGGTGAATTCTCTCTCTTTCTCTCTTTCTTTCTTTCTTTCTTTCTTTCTTTCTTTCCAAATGCCAGTAGACCATGGCTAATGGCAACTGGAGGGAACCGCAGTCTGTTCTGACACACTAGCATGTGGGTCATTGTGAAGGAATCTCCCTTCAGGGTTTTCTCTCCTTTCCCATCCCCAACTATGAGTTGAACTCTATCAGGCACTTCGAAATAAATTTCTTTAGGATTATCAACCTGGTTAGATGGTGATGGGAGAGATGCGCTGCGGCTCTTGTGGTGAGAGGCTTTGCGCAAATGCCACCTCCAGCAGCACATGCTGTGCTTTTTGCTAAGTTTGCAGCGGGGCTTGTGCAGCCATTGCAGGTTGCCTTTCATTCCAATGTTCACAGAACATTTATTCAGAGACCATGCACAACAGCTGCAAGGATGTTGCTTGCCCAGAGTTGAAAAGATGATAAGGTCCCTACCAGAGCGGAATGGCAGACCAAGTTGTTGGATTATGCAGAGATGGCAAAAATGACCGTGAAAATCAGAAACCAGGAGGATCAAAACTGCAACAAAGAATTGGCAAAATTTATACTATACTTGAAATACCACTGTAAACATTTGAACTCTTTAGGTAAAGGTAAAGGTACCCCTGCCCGTACGGGCCAGTCTTGACAGACTCTGGGGTTGTGCGCCCATCTCACTTAAGAGGCCAGGGGCCAGCGCTGTCCGGAGACACTTCCGGGTCACGTGGCCAGCGTGACAAAGCTGCATCTGGCGAGCCAGTGCAGCACACGGAAACGCCGTTTACCTTCCCGCCAGTAAGCGGTCCCTATTTATCTACTTGCACCTGGGGGTGCTTTCGAACTGCTAGGTTGGCAGGCGCTGGGACTGAGCGACGGGAGCGCACCCCACCGCGGGGATTCGAACCGCCGACCTTTCGATCGGCAAGCCCTAGGCGCTGAGGCTTTTACCCACAGCGCCACCCGCGTCCCTTTAACTCTTTAGCAGGTCTTAAATAACTCTTGTGGGACGCGGGTGGCGCTGTGGATAAAAGCCTCAGCACCTAGGGCTTGCCGATCGAAAGCTCGGCAGTTCGAATCCCCGCGGTGGGGTGCGCTCCCGCTGCTCGGTCCCAGCGCCTGCCAACCTAGCAGTTTGAAAGCACCCCCGGGTGCAAGTAGATAAATAGGGACCGCTTACTAGCGGGAAGGTAAACGGTGTTTCCGTGTGCGGCTCTGGCTCGCCAGAGCAGCGATGTCACGCTGGCCACGTGACCTGGAAGTGTCTCCGGACAGCGCTGGCCCCCGGCCTCTAGAGTGAGATGGGCGCACAACCCCAGAGTCTGTCAAGACTGGCCCGTACGGGCAGGGGTACCTTTACCTTTACCTTAAATAACTCTTGTAATGTTACATAGACTTTGGATACAATGGGGAACTGGAAAACTTGAGTGACTTATAATATGCAGCTGAAAAGGTTAATTAAAGAACCCATGAAGGGGAGGAGGGAAGTCTAGAGATTCGGGAGAATCTTGTGTAATTTTTATTATTTGTGATTTTGAACCTCAACAAATTTGTAAAAAAAAAAAAACTATTTTAAAAAAAAATCAGAGACCATGCAGTTGTAGATGTACCTTCACACGTTACTATTACTGTTATTGTTGTTTTTACATTTATATGCCATCATTCCCCCAAAGAGTTAAAGGTGGCAGACATAGTTCTCCCCTTCTTTTTATTCTCAAAACAACCCAGTGAGATAAGTTGGACTGGAAGCCTGGTGCATGGTCACCCAACGAGCTTCATGGTTGGACGGAGAGTTGATTCCTGGTCCCCAAGGTCCTAGTCCAATACTCTAACTGCTACGCAACACTGGTCCTCTGTGGTGAAATCCACTACATCTGGTGGTAGCAAGCACAAGCAGTCTGGAAGTTTTAAAACTGGGCCATGGATTGAGCTGGGATCCAGGAATCATGAGCCCAGACTGAAGGTCAGAGGACAGAATCAGAAGGTGGGGCCAAAGAGCCAGACCAGAAACACAAGCAACATCAGAGTTCAGGGAGACCTTTAACAGTGGCTCAAGCCAAGTTCCACTAAGGCAGGGGGCTTCCTTTTAATCTATTCATGTTCAGGAGAAGCACTGGACAGAGCCAGTTTGGAAGCTATGTCATTAACAAGCTGCAGTGACAAAGCTTGCCATGTGGGGCAGCGGTCAACAGTTCCTGGCAGAAAGCTGCAGGATCTTTCCCCAACTCAAACACACGTTTTCTCAGAAATTAATGGATGAGTATCTGAGGCAGGAGGGAGAAGGAATCCACCCTCTCTCTCTGTCAATAACTTTCCTCAGGCTGTGTAGTGTAGCTCTTTACTTGCAGAACACATCTGAGACACCTCCATCATAGGCTTCAAAAGTTGACAGGCCATGTTTTTGGAGGTGGTGTCGCTGATAATGTGTCTTATGAACTCAAAGTTTTAATCTCTCCCCTGCCATGCTGAAGGAAAGGCACATGTCTTGGGGCCAGTCTCGATGAGGCACATTCACGTAATCAGCAATTGCACGAATGACTTTTAAAAAAGGAAATTGCAGGCTCACTTTTCTGGTATCCAAACAGCCGTCTCACTGTTTTGAAGGGGGAGGGGGGAGGTGTACCCTATTCCTAAAACCATATCTGCTTGAAATGCTATTGTATCTTGTTGCACGGACAGAGGGGTATGTCGATTCATGCAGGTGCGTGGTTTGGGAACCTTTAGCCCTGGTTGTGGTTTCGGATCTGCAGGAACAACGTAGGAAGCTGCCTCCTGCCAGGTCAGACACTTTGTCCACCTCTCCCAGTATTGACTACTCGGACTGGCAGCAGCTATCCAACTGAGCTCTTGTACAGCCCTGGCTACCTGAACTCATTCAGTTCCAGTTAGCCTGGAAGCCTTGCCTTCTATGGGGCAGAAAAGTGGACTGAAGGGATAAACTAAATTATACTCAGAGCAAACCCATTGAAATGGATGGACTTAAGCCAGCTGTCCAATATTTTCGCTGGATCTATTCTGAGGTCTGACACTGGATACAAGGTCTTCTTTGTAAAGTTCCTTTTCATCAACCTGAGCTGCTCTTATGAGTCAGTAAAAAACCAACATCATGGCCACTTGTCCCATCACCTCCTGGCAAATAGAAGGGGACGAAATGGAGGCAGTGAGAGATTTTACTTTCTTGGGCTCCATGATCACTGCAGATAGTGACAGCAGTCACAAAATTAAAAGACGCCTGCTCCTTGGGAGAAAGGCGATGGCAAACCTAGACAACATCTTAAAAAACAGAGACATCACCTTGCGGACAAAGGTCCGTATAGTAAAAGCTATGGTTTTCCCAGTAGTGATGTATGGAAGTGAAAGCTGGACCATAAAGAAGGCTGATCGCCGAAGAATTGATGCTTTTGAATTATGGTGCTGGAGGAGACTCTTGAGAGTCCCATGGAATGCAAGAAGATCAAACCTCTCCATTCTGAAGGAAATAAGCCTTGAGGGCTCACTGGAAGGACAGATCCTGAAGCTGAGGCTCCAATACTTTGGCCACCTCATGAGAAGAGAAGACTCCCTGGAAAAGACCCTGATGTTGGGAAAGATGGAGGGCACAAGGAGAAGGGGATGACAGAGGACGAGATGGTTGGTTAGTGTTCTCGAAGCTACCAGCATGAGTTTGACCAAACTGTGGGAGGCAGTGGAAAACAAGAGTGCCTGGCGTGCTCTGGTCCATGGGGTCACGAAGAGTCGGACACGACTAAACGACTAAACAACAACAACAATGACTTCCACTCTGCCGCATGCATTTTTCCTGTGAAGTCGCCCATCATGCATGATTTCCTTAAAACCTTCGCTTAAGAGTAAATGGTGCCTCCACAGGGCCATGGACTTTGGTAGATAATAATAATATAATAATAATTTATTATTTGTATCCCGCCCATCTGGCTGGGTTTCCCCAGCCACTCTGGGTGGCTTCCAACAAAGATTAAAAATACATTAAAATGTCACACATTAAAAACTTCCCTGAACAGGGCTGCCTTCTAAATGTCAGGTAGTTGTTTATTTCCTTGACATCTGGTGGGAGGGCATTCCACAGGGCGGGTGCCACTACCGAGAAGGCCCTCTGCCTGGTTCCTTGTAGCTTTGCTTCTCCCAATGAGGGAACCGCCAGAAGGTCCTTGGCACTGGACCTCAGTGTCCGGGCAGAATGATGGGGGGGTGGAGACGCTCCTTCAGGTGTACTGGGCTAAGGCCGTTTAGGGCTTTGAAGGTCAACACCAACACTTCTGAAAGGTGTGATATATAGGCACTAATGTTGGACACCATGTTGAAGTTTTCTTCAAGAAGTTTAATAGAAGTACCTAAAGAAATGGGATAGCACTCTGTCATTCCTTCCCCAAGGGGGAGGCAGATGGTTTGCTAATTCCCACCCCTGCCTTTTCAGTTATTTAGATTTATGATTTTTGAGATTGATGTTCCTCCCTGCACATTTTTGGCCTCCGATAATTATACACACATTTCAGAAGAATCTCCTTTTGTTTTCTGTTTCATCCCTTCAGGAGGTAAGGAAAATGCTATCGCCTCTTAGCTACCATGCTGTGTATATTTACTTCCCAATTTATTGTGTTTCCCCCCCTCCCCCCCTAAAATAAAATGTATTAGTTAAGATGAGATGTGTATTACTAGGGTTGACTTCAAATGTGGTTGAAACACATTGTTAGTCAGAGTCAGTGCAGGGCTTCTGGGATTTTGAATTTCTCACTGGAATTCCCCTCCTCCCCTCCTCAAGTGTATAACTTTTCCCAGGAGAGCCTAATTGCAAGGTCAGGCTAAGGTGAGCCTATGTCCTCTGTGCAACAGGACAGGAATAGTCTGTCCTGGCCATATGGCTGTTGACATGTTATTTTCCTTGAATCCTTAGGTTAGCTTGTTTTATATACACATGTGTGTGTATTGTATATACTGTATATGGATGTTGAAGCACACATTAAGTTTGCTCGCGTTCTTTGCATCTCTGTATAACTGCTAATAGGCACTTGCCCTTTCTCGTTTTGGAACACTCCAGATACCCATGTTATTGTGCGTTCATGATTGTTTGGACTTGTGAGGCTGTCAGTTTACAGTCACACACAAACCCTCTTTCAATATTGTTTGTGCCTGCAAACGTTTGTGCGTGGTCGCATTGCTTCATTACCAGTCAGTGCATATCTAGTAACTTTCTGCTGAAATCCTGTAACGTTTTATGTCACAAATGTCCTGGTTTATTTTTGTCTTGCTTCTGATGCTCTGTTGCCCCTCCAGAAAATAATAATATGTTAGCATTGGGGAAGAACAAACTAAAGCAGAATAGAGTGACCATCCATGCACTGTTATTGTGTAAAGGGCAGACTTTTAAAAACAGTTTCATATCCACCCATCCCCAATCCTTCTGTAGGACCAGTGTCCGAATTTGTTTTATTCAAGCCTAGGAATTAAAAATGTTTTTCTTGCTTTGCATAGCTGCTGCATAGAAATACGTATAGCTTTAGGGTATCATTATTAGGTTACAAACCTATGCACACTTACTCAGCAGCAACTCTACTTTCTCCTGAGTAAACCCTCACAGGACTGAACTGCAAAATAGACATCCTGCTTACGATCAGGTACATAGATTGCATTTTAATAAATCCAAATTAACTGGAACAGATTGGTGATGATGGCATGTATGTGAGGGCAGCACAATTTGCACAATGCAATTTCACAGGCTATTAATTATCCCAGAGTAGTTGTTCTCTGATAATTCCACAAACAAGGAATTCCTGTGGGGGCAGGCCTTACCTTTCTGCTGACTAGCTGGGGTCTGTCACAATCATTGTGGTACTTCAGTGGAATTATGAACTCGGCACACCAGAGATGACAGCTCTGTTGTTACTGTTCTAATAATTTATTGTGACATACCCTGGAGTCCAAGACTGATGACAAAAAGTCAGGACCACTGAGAAAACTGATCATTTTACACAGTGTGTAATGGTTCAGAAGTGTGAGCTCCCAGAGATGAGATTGTGACCCCTCGCTCCTCCTTGGTCATTTTGCTGCTGTGCTGAGCAGAGCTAAACCGTGGTTTGGCTTAGCTTAGCGTGTCATCTGAACCTGGGCTTGTGGTTTAGCTCTCCCAGGCAAACCATGGGCTGTAAACCATACAACAAACCTTGGTTACAGCTTGTGGTTTGCCAGGAGGGAGCTAAACTATAAGCCTGGATTTGAATGGTACACGGTGCTTTAGCTCAGCACGAAAACAACCATGGAGGAACAAAACAGCCTTGACCTCCAGGAGCCCACATGTTTGCTTGTTTGTGCTAAGCCATGGTTTGGTTTAGTGTTACATGTGAACCAGTGCACTATGCACTCAGGTAAAGTATTTCAGGGTGGATCCTATCAATATGTGCCACTATTTATAGGCTTGAAGAAAAGAAGGTTAAAAACAACAATGAATGTCTGACACCTGTCGTTTCAAGGCTGGCATCTAGAATGTATTATCCAGAGGTCTCTGGGGTGGAAATACAGAGCGAGACAAAGTTAGGAAGCTTGCTTGCAATAGACTTGAGAGACGAGGCATGATAAGGAAGGAGCATTTCCAGAACGTTTACTGCTAAGGGAAATTCAATTGCCTGTTACCACCATTTCCTACCATGTGGAGGATGATTCCAAGGTTCAAGATCAAAATACATCTGGCAAGACCTGTTGGAGAAATCAACAACCTAAGAACCTAGGGAACAGGAGTTCTTAACTGGTCGGACATGAACCAGGAGGTCCATGAACTGATGCAAAAAACTTACAATAAAATAAATTGCATGCAAAATTTTGTGTGTATGTGTTTATGTACATTTTTCTGGGGAATCCATAACTTCCATCAGATACTCAAAGAGGTCCCTGACCCAAACAAGGTTAAGAACCACTGGTTTGCAATCACTGGGTCTCTGGGGTTCCGGCGATGGACATTCTCAGCCCTATCTAGCACTGCCTGAGAATGAAGCTGGGACCTTCTGCAATCTGCTCTATTACTTTGTTGGGTGGGGTTCAGTATCTAGTTTAAAAACCTGTTGGGGGAAGCAGGAGAATAGAACAAGGAGACACCAGCCCAGCGATAGAAACCAGATGTGTGTGAATCTGAGGAGAAGCTTGCTTGCTTGCTGCCTCCTCAGTGCAGAGGGTTTCATTTCCCACTTCAACTTGAGTTTGCCTGCATGGAAAAGATGGCATCATGCTTTGGTAATTTTAGGCAGCACTGGGATGTGTGTCCCATCCCCGCAAATACAAGGAGCTTACCGCCTCTCTCCACCCCACCTGCCATCCCCAACTGCTGGACCCCTGTGGTAACTTATCTATTTTACAGATTTATAAACCACTGCAAGATAAAATGAAATAAAACAAAAATGCAAACTCTAACACAATAAAAGCATTTCTACAAACTCTAAAAGCAATGAAAGCATTTCTACAATTAATATTCCATAAAGTGCCAAGATCACACTTCAGGGAAAGCCTTCTGAAACAAAACTGGAAGAGAAGGAACGCCTCACATAACATTATAACAGAATCAAAAAATGGAAATTTAAAAGAAGGCTGAAATCCTAAACATGCTTACTTGAGAGCTAACTCTGTCTAAATCAACAGGACCTCAGATGCTTCATATGGGAGCGTTAATGTGAAAGATAGCATTTCTTTTTCCAAAGTCTAGCATCTTGAGACAAATCTCAGGGGTGGAGTTAGGTAAGTTGCATCCTTACATTTAAAACACATGACTTCCCCCAAAGAATTAGGGGCATAGGTGCCAACTTCTAGGGGCCGAGCTTCCTTCGCCCTCCCCCATAAAATATTTGAGAGGGCCGGGCCCTCACAGAGTTGATTGGATTTGCCATTCAAATAGTGTTTGTACTCCACGTCTTATGATCAGTTATGTGGGGTGGAGCTTACCTGGCGTCCCTCAATATTTTGTTCAAGTTGGCACCCTTGATCAGGAGAACTGTTGTTCACTCCCACAGAGCTACAGTTCCAAGCACCCTAAACCAATGGCAGTTCCCAATATGCTTTGGGGGGAGCCATGCAATTCAAATGTATGTTGTGGTTGTGGCAGTAGTCTTTGGATTTAATGGTCATGCAAGGCCTAGTCCCTCTTTAGATGGAACATCAAAATGTGATAAGCCCGGCCTTCTGTCTTTGGGATCCTCCTGCTCATTCTGCTGGGTGGGGCTCTGGACTTCTGCCCCAAAGTACTGCCCTGGCAGCACCAATGGCAAAGCTTCCCCATCTAAAAACCCACTCACCCAACATTCACCCCCCCCATTGCTATCACTGCTGTTAACCCTCTTGTAGACATTCTGTTTCAGTCTTGTGCAGTGCTATTTTTCTAGAAAAAGAGGTGCCACAACTGAGTTCTGGCAACTTCTGGCTGAAAAAAAGCCCTGGTCTTGTGTCCAACAATGATAATTTCAACGTGCTGGACAGACTAAGGGCCCATAACTTGTAGCTCCAACAGCAAAGGACTAGAGGTCCCTGGAAGCACTCAGGGCACAAAGACAATGGCTTTGCTCTGTTTGTTCGTGCCCCAAATCTAACAGCACAGATTGGGAAGAGAGTGTTCATTGCACTTGCTGCTGTATGAAAAAACAGCAATAAGGAGTGGGGTGCTTGGAAGTGCTCAGAGCAAACCAATCAATTGTTACAGCAATAATGGCAGTTGCATTTGATGATCTATGGGCCATTCAAAATGAAGTACACAGATTTCCATTGGAGTCAAGGAATGCGGGAGGAGAGAGAGTATTTTAAAAAGTATGCAGATCAGCTGCTTCAGCAGCGACCAAGTGTTACGCATCAGTTAAAATTGAACTGACACTCCCATGACCCAAACCATAAAACACACACACACACGTTTCCATCATTGATGAGGATATTTTTTTCTGCACTGTTCTGAGAACATGGTAGCCGACAACGAAGACACACTCAGACAATAGCCTTGAGACTGCAGAGCTGCTAAAATGCTTCTCTGTGAAGTGAAATAAACATTTGAGCAGACAATGCTCAATGAGACCAGAAGTCACTGAAGATTGCGGTGTAGATTTGATAGCTGTTTCCTTTGTCTTCTAAAAAATGTCCAGAGTTTCTTACATTCTTCTTTGGTGGCATTAACCCCAACTGACAGTGGTGCTGTAGTGGAAGGATGTGTGGATCCAGAATTGGCCTCCACAGTCACTTACGGACTCACTGTTAAAACCGTGTTTATGGAAGACAATCTTACCCGGCTACGAGTGATCGCAGAGGAAGAAGAAGAAGGAGGAGGAGGAGGAAGAGGAGGAGGGGGAAGTATATGTACTCTATTGGAGTACACATTTAGTTTGGGGAGGGGTGGAGGAGAAGAGTAGAAACCTCATTGTAGTAAATACAGCCTTTTGGTTGGGCAAAAGTACTGCAACAGAGGAAAAAATATGAGGACATCTGTGCTTACAACTTTCTGAAAATAAATAATCTAAATTTCTGGCTAGTGGTTTTGCATGTGTTGGGTGCAGGTCAGTCTCTGGCAAGCATATCTACCATAAGTGACATCAAAGAACGGGGCTGATTCAAGACATTTTTTCTGCAAATGTCCAGGGATGGTAGGAGCCAGGATCCTCCAACATCTGGAGGGCTAAATATCCCCCACACCTAATGGTAGAGCCAGCCCTGTGGGGGAAGCTGAAACATGGTGGGAGCAGTTCTTCAATTGGGTTCTCTTTCTTTGCTAAAAAGAAAAACCTAACAAAAGCACCTTATAGTTGTACTTCCTGTGCTGGATACAGTTCTAGTTGCCTCTGCGTGTCAAGAGCAACAATTATTTGATAGTTACCAAAAACCAGATTCTGAGCTGTCGTTAGAAATGTTCCTCATTTGAATTAGGGGGCACATCTTAGAGAAATGTTTTGCAGCAATAAACTCCAGCAAGCTCTGGAGCTATTCGTCATGCTCAGCAGGAAGAAAAACCAAATTGAAGGAAGTGCGTGCACAAGGCTCTCTCACTGCACCGATTTGGATTTGGCTGAACTTTATTCTTCAGTTCACTGACTTGTGTGACATTAAAGAGACAAGAAAGGCCAGTCAAATGACTTGGGAGAGAGAGAGAGAGAGAGAGAGAGAGAGAGAGAGAGAGAGAAGGGGGAAAAATACCCCAGCAACCCTCTTATTACATTACAGGAAGGCAAGCTGTTCCTGCTGTTTTAAGTCAAGATGGTGCTGAAATTTCTCAGCATTTTCCTACAAGCTGAATGTGTTGCACACACAACAACAACAACAAGGAAGGTGGGAGAGCATTTTTTTTACATTTTTAAAAATTATATCTACCCTGTGAAGTAGTTAGGCTTGAGCAAATGAGGTCACCCAGTCGGCTTCACAGTTGAGTCAAGATTTGAACCTGGGTCTCTGGTGCTAGGGATTATGGGAGCTGTAGTCCACCAACATCTGGAGGGCCATAAGTTCCAGTGAGCCAGTGTGGTGTAGTGGTTAAGAGTGGTAGACTCCTAATCTGATGAACTGGGTTCGCTTCCCCACTCCTCCACATGCAGCTGCTGGGTGACCTTGGGCCAGTCACACTTCTTTGAAGTCTCTCAGCCCCACTCACCTCACAGAGTGTGGGGGAGGAAGGGAAAGGAGAATGTTAGTCGCTTTGAGACTCCTTAAAGGGAGTGAAAGGCGGCATATCAAATCCAAACTCTTCTTCTTCTTCCTCACACCTTCTCTACCTAATGATAGGGCCGGCCCTGTTGGTGAAGCTGAAATGTGATAGGAGCAGATCCATATCAGATATAAATTCCTTTGTATCTTTCAGTGGATAGGAAACCATGGGTTGGGACATAGGGAGGACATAGGGTCCTCTTACATGACACAGCTGCCTGGGTACTTGTCCTCTCTTTCATCCTCTGTCACTATCTGGTATATCAAGCACGTACTGGTAATGTATGCTTGTGCAATTTGAGTAAATCAAAGCACTCTGCTATCCTATGGCAACACATCCACTTAAAAACAACAGAGCTTTTGCGATTAGGAAAGTTCAGGCAAAACGTTTGGAAAAGTGTGGGATGAATGAACAATTAAACATGAAGATGTATAGATATCCTGCAAGGAAACTGGGAAGAATGCATATTGTCATATAACCTCCCCACAAGCAAATCAGGATGAATGCTCAATAAATGGTTTGTGTGGAGGAGCTCACTCCCGAGAAAGATTCGCTTTCATTCAGTTCATTTATTTATACTACCAGTTGTAAAACCAGCCCAAGGTGGTTAAACTGTCACCGCTTCCTCACAAGGGGCCCTGGAAACTAGTTTTGGGAATGTGCGGAGAATTTTATATTTAAGAACTTTGGGTCTTAGTCCTTTGATTTGTCAGCCAGGAATGCACGAGTCCTTCCCCCCCCCCCCGCCCAACAGCATGACCAAATTTAGACGGGCTTGTAATGAGCAGGCATCCAAATCCCTCAAAGTCAGTTTTAATGTCAAAACCCAAGCTTGATACCCCACTACACGAAGGAAGAAAGAGTCTTTGGAGAGACAACAATTCATTTGCAGTGAATTCCTGAATGACTCTTCTTAAATTGGTTCTTCCTCAGGAGTTGTTTAAATGCGGTTTATTCATTTAAGGAGCTTACCGTGGGGAAAACAAAACTCCACATCGTGCGAGATCTCATTTGCGAAAGGGTTCTGGAGATCAGGAGAGGACATATGTATGCCATATGCTCCAGCTCCTATCCTGCGATTTTCCTGCTGTTATGAGAAAATTTGAAAATTGCCTAAAATTAAAATATATGTGTGCATCTTAACTGTATGTCCTTTGAGGAGGCAGAGCTGCTGTGATAGCACTGTGTTATCTTAAGATGTACAATCTTTTCCCAAAGATCATATGGGAAAAACAGGTTTTGCATTGGGAGGGGGGGTGGACCCCGGCTGTGCAACCTGCTGATTGGCTGGGAGCTTTATGACATCATTAAGCTCCCTCTCCTCTCTTGGAGCATTCCCTCCCCCCAATCTTTTAAGAGTATGCATATTTGTTTTAAAAGGTGCCAAGCATTAAATTGGATAAACTTGCAATTGGCACTTTGAAGAATCTAGACAGCCCAGCAGAAGCACTGGGAGAGTCGCAAGACAGATAACTCAGTCAGTGCTGAATTTGCTGGTAAAACTCCTGTCAAAAACAATGCAGAAGGGTTAGGTAAGCTCACTGTGCAGGAGGTGAAAAAAAGCACAAAGAGGTCACTTCTTAAAATATTATGCACACGCTCTGCATCTCTTCCTTCCTTTTCAAAATTATAGTGTCTGATGTTTCTTAATGGTTTATTTTTGGTCAGTAGAGTGTGAGACTGTTAATCCCAAGGTTGTGGTTTATTTGTGGCAACTTGCTGCTCACATGTTTAATGGCACCCCTGAGGATTCCCCGAGAAGCCTCTGAGCCCCTGAGCCCTTCCCCCACTCACCCCCCCTTTGTCATGAGGGGGTGAGGGTGGTTACTTTCCCTTTTCGAAATGTGTGGAGGGCTGATGGAGGAAACTGGAAGAAGAAGAAGAAGAAGAAGAAGAAGAAGAAGAAGAAGAAGAAGAAGAGGAGTTTAGATTTGATATCCCGCTTTATCACTACCGGAAGGAGTCTCAAAGCGGCTCACATTCTCCTTTCCCTTCCTCCCCCACAACAAACACTCTGTGAGGTGAGTGGGGCTGAGAGACTTCAGAGAAGTGTGACTGGCCCAAGGTCACCCAGCAGCTGCATGTGGAGGAGCAGAGACGCGAACCCAGTTCACCAGATTAGGAGTCTACCACTCTTAACCACTACACCACACTGGCTCACTGGAACTTATGGCCCTCCAGATGTTGGTGGACTACAGCTCCCATAATCCCTAGCACCAGAGACCCAGGTTCAAATCAACTGTGAAGCCGACTGGGTGACCTCATTCGCTCAAGCCTAACCTGCTACTTCACAGGGTAGATATAATTTTTAAAAATGTAAAAAAAATGCTCTCCCACCTTCCTTGTTGTTGTTGTTGTTGTGTGTGCAACACATTCAGCTTGTAGGAAAATGCTGAGAAATTTACTTGTTGACTCTTTCTTGTCACTGACCTGTGACAGGGCCATTTCAGTGGCAGTTCCACATTTGTGGCATGCCTTTTCTAGTGAGGTACATCTGTCTCCCTCCTGACTTCCAGGAGAAATTTAAAAACTGAACAGGGAGTTGAACCTTAGGGCTCCACTATCACAGCAGCAGCAGAGAGTGGGGTGTGTGGGGGTGTGTGGCAGCTCCCACCTGATCTCTGTGTTGCTGCCGCATGCAGGGGGTGGGGTGGGGGTGGAGACAGAGAGGTGCAAGGTCAGTGCACTGCATATTCACTGGCAGAGCCAATCCAGTGCTGTCACCAGTGGATTTGGTGTCTCTGACGCCTCTCCTCTCCCACTCTCCATCCCAGAATGCAGCAGTGACCTCAGGTGAGCATCACCACTCTAGGGCTGCTATGTCCGTAATTTCATGGACATAGCCGGAATACGGCAGTTGGAAACAGTGTCCGGGCAGAAATCGTTGAAATGTCCAGGAAAAACTGGACGTATGGTAATCCATGTCAGAAGTCTAGTTTTTGGTGAATTTTCTTAAAAATTGCTTAAAAACGTCTTTCTTTCTTTCTTTCTTTCTTTCTTTCTTTCTTTCTTAATTTCTTTCTTTCTTTCTTTCTTTCTTTCTTTCTTTCTTTCTTTCTTAGATTTTGCAAAAATAAAGCTGAACAACTTTAAAAAAACACTCAACAACTCTCCACCATCATCTGCTACCGATTCCCAGTCTACCATCACTCACATACTCTCCTGTAAGGCAAATATAAAAGGTAAAGGGACCCCTGACCATTAGGTCCAGTCGTGACCGGATCTGGGGTTGCGGCACTCATCACGCTCTACTAGCTGAGGGAGCCGGCGTACAGCTTCCGGGTCATGTGGGCAGCATGACTAAGCCGCTTCTGGCGAACCAGAGCAGCGCATGGAAACGCCGTTTACCTTCCCGCCGGAGCGGTACCTATTTATCTACTTGCACTTTGATGTGCTTTTGAACTGCTAGGTTGGCAGGAGCAGGGAGCGAGCAACGGGAGCTCACCCCGTTGTGGGGATTCGAACCGCCGACCTTCTGATCGGCAAGCCCTAGGCTCAGTGGTTTAACCCACAGCGCCAGCACTATTGTATGTCTGTTTAGTATTGCAGCCAACTGAAACAGGAAGTCCCACTGGAATATAGGAATTGGAATATAAGAAAATGTTATATTCTGAATCAAACCATAGATTTATCTAGCTCAGTGTTGACTGCACAGACTGAAAGTGACTCTCCAGTGTTTTGGGACGGGAGATAATAGAATTGCAGAATCACAGAGCTGGAAGGTCATCTAGATTGAACTTGGCCCCTTCTGCATGGAAGGCCAGGCCCAGACAGAGGGGGGGGCACATGGGCCACTTGGCCTGGGCCTCCGATTCCAAAGGGGGCCTCGGTCAGCATATTTATCTATATTTTCCATTTTGTCTTTATATGCAGATACAGTTCAAGCCTTGAAATAAAATTAGCTGACAGCATAACTTTTGTGAAAATTATTTATATACTTATTTATAAGTCTTCAGTTATCCCCAGGGTAAAAAAAAAAGGGGGAGGACATTATCTACCTGGCCCGGGTCTCTGCCTGGCTCTGCAAGGCCCTGTGTAAGGCAGATGCTCTAGCACTGAGCTAAGGCCCTTAATTGAATTCAGTGGGACCGACGTTTGAGTAGACACACCTAGTCTTTCACAGCACAACACCTTAAGACTGCTCAACCACTCCTGTGCCTTGTCATTCCAGCCCATTTACCTCCATAAATGGTACAGCTGTTTGATATAACTTGCGTATTTCTCCCTTTCCCTTTGATAAAAGTAAATGCTGCTCTCTTTCTCTCTCTCTTGGCTTTAATGTAGCTGTATGCTAACTGCGCCATGACTTTCTGTGTAGCCCCTTTTCCTTGACTTCTATTACCTAATCAATATTTCTCATGATGGGGTGTCAGTTCTCTCCTCCCTCCCCACACAGCTGTTGCTGGTATTGCTTTCTGCTAGAACACACAGAGGGGGGTGGAGAGGGAGAGAGAGAGAGAGAGACTCAGCTGCTACTAAACCTTTTAATGTCAGAATGACCCAGAGAAGAACACCAGATCTGACACCAGGAGACAAAAGCCGCAAAGGTGGCAGTGGAGGAATCTGTGAAAACCCCCTCCAGAAATGAAGCGCTGTGTGGAAGATGATGATTCACGTCTCTGCAGTGATCCTTCAGTGAAAAGGTAATGGAGCAGAACTGAAAAACCATTTTCAGTCTTCCTGTCTTCATTTCGCCCAATCTCGACAGAATTTTGTGGCTCCCTGCTGGAGATTTGGAAAGGAGAGTGGGAGACTTCTTTAAAGACTTGTACGGAGTGACCCGAGTGACCCACTTTGAGAGAACGAGTTGTAAACAAGGCAAGGCAAAAACAAAGGCACTGTAATCTGGTCGTAAATTCCTCCAGCCGGCTCCTACCATCCATCTATCTTAGTGAGATTTATGGCCATCGCAGCCAGCACGCCTCATCTGGCCAAGTCCACAATGCTCAATCGCCAATTATTATTTGTGTTAATGCCAATAAAATCAGACTGGTCTTGCGACAAACGCTTCCTCTTCCTAAAAATAAAAGCATGCAATGAATGCAAAAGCCTAGTTTTCATTTGTTGGGATGTGGGGAAGCAAAAAACTTCATTTAAAGTTTAATGCAGGACATGTTCAGGCCTATGAGAGGGAATCATTGTATCATGCAAGTGGTAACAGTGACACGTAAGTTAGCCAGCCCTACCATTAGGCAGAGTGTGGTAGCTGCCCCAGGCGGCTGGTTTTGGGTGCCATTAATGGGCAAAACCCATCTAGGCTTGTATCCAATGCACCCCTAAGTAACTATGCCGTTCAGCACAAGGATTTCCACTTATGTGATGGGACTTTCCCTCCTCTCCTCTCCTAAAAGTGCTCCCTAAATCTGTTCTGGGTTCCCCCTCAACTCTCGGGTGCAGATTTGAGGAGGATAAAGGAGACATGCGGGGGGGGGGGGAGAGGGTTGCGGAAACAAATCCTTACAGTGACAGGATGCTAATTTAGCACTACATTGGGTACCGACATTGGTTGTTACTGCTGCTTCTGCTGCTAGACACTGCATGCCAAATAACTTTCTGCATACACAAGTGAGCCTACAGCAGAAGTGCAAACAGTGTAAACTGGATGATTTCGTAAGAGTCCAGAATCCAGAACCTACCACATCAAACAGAGTTTATTCCCAGGTAGGTTGGGATGCTTTAATGGGTGGAGACCATCCAGGGGAGAACGCTGAGATAAGCGCCCATGAACTATCTCTTGTACTATCACCTGAGAGGGCACCACTCATGCGGAAATACTCGCGGACCACTGCCTGCTGACTGCAAGAACAGTGGAGGAAATTACGGTAACACCAAACTAGAAAAGGTAACGTCACTCCTGGCTGAGTTGGTGCTTTTGGCGGCTAGAAATAGCTCCTTCAATACTAAAGAGACTGACCGTAGCGTTGCACTCCCCCAAGATCACTGTGCACAGGGGTTTAACCGGTCTGGATCTGACAACCGAGAAACTACTAATAGCAAAAATAACAAAAGTGAAAGTAGGGATTTGATCGTACAAAACACCCAAATAGCTCTCGATATATATCCTTTTAACGGTTTGCTGCCTTACTGGAAATCAACTTTCTGCATACATTACAGCTAAGCTTGGGAAACTAGAAAAGTCCTATAGGACAGTTTTGGTCATGTTAGGACAGGGGCCCAGATTCATCCTGCTGGCATTTCCTCCCTTCTTCGGGCTACGTAGCAGAGAAATGGAGTAGGGAGTCTTCCTCCACCGTCGACCCTGATATCTCTAGAGGAGATAAGGGAAAGCAGAGGCTGCGGTATGGGAAATACATTGCATACCCTTTGCTCTGGAATAATACAGGGCAAGTGCTTATTCTCAGGGTAGGTATGCCAGGCTTTACAGCAGTTGAACATATAACGTGCAGCATGCTGCTGACTTCATTCCTGCAGGGTTTTATAGGCCAGGAGATAAGCAGGGTGCTGGTGGAAGATAATTTGACATACAGTGAAACATTGTATTGCATCATGTGGTAGTAGATGGTTCTATATAGCAGAGAGTTCAAAGGCACAGAGTTTTTCCTGGCGAATGTGCCCTGACAGATTTGCAGTCTGCAGAGTCCTGCAGAGAACTGAGGACATGCATTACAATGCATGGTCTCCTGCAGAAATGCGCAGCAGTTTTATGCCTTCTGCACTGTGCAGAAATATTCGGTTTTAAAAAGCAAGCTCTAGCAGAAGAGGGGTGAATTTTCAGGAGGGAAACATTGCTACAGTTGTGGGGAGCAATACAGTCTTTAGAGCGATACCCTGGCTGAATCAGAAGGTGGTTTTTTTGATGTACTGATGGGGTGCTAGCAAAGCCTCAAATCAAAATAATGATGCAGCAATCCAGCATAAAAAGAACGGATTTTCCCCAGGATTATGTTCTTATCCTATTTTCATTTGTTTTGTTTTGGGTACACACACACACACACACACACACACACACACACACACACACACATATATATATGTCCAAGGTCCCTTTTAAAATGCTTCTTTGTTGATAAGAGAGAACTTTTAAAGACTGAAATGGCAGGCTCTCACTACAAACTTCCCAATGGCAAATTTGAAGATTCTCTAACCCTCAGCTGTGAAGAGCCACTGCCACCGGAGTCCTGTGAGCCCCACAGTGAACAGGAATTATACGTGGTTATCTTCTTTTTAACAAGGTCTAGTATATCTTCAGTGAGTAAATGAAACCAGCCATTTCAGAGATGAAGAAAATGATGAATTCACACAGCGACCTCTTTCCAGAAGAAAGCAAGGAGTGGACAGTTCCAAATATGAATTGAAATGATATGAGGGTATTGGAGGAAGAGCCAGAATACTTTTGCTCTATGGTGATGGGTGCAATGGTGAAAAGAGTGAACCTCTATTACCGTACTTTTCTGTCTATAAGACGCCCCCATGTATAAGACCCCCCCTATTTTGAGGGACTCGGTTTTAAGGAAATGAGGGGAGATGGCCCAAAGTTGTTGAGCTTCTCTCGAGGACAGAAAACACTCCCTAGATCGTTTCCTGCTCACTGCAGCATTGGGGGAAGTTGCGCTCCCGCCAACCAGCTGGCTGGCGGGTGCACCGCTTCTCCCCCCCATGCCACTACAGTGGTACCTCGGGTTACAGGCGCTTCAGGTTACAAACACTTCGGGTTACAGACTCTGCTAACCCGGAAGTAGTACCTCGGGTTAAGAACTTTACTTCAGGATGAGAACAGAAATCACGCAGCGGTGGCACAGCGGCAGCGGGAGGCCCCATTAGCTTACATGGTACCTCAGGTTAAGAACAGTTTCAGGTTAAGAACGGACCTCCAGAACAAATTAAGTTCTTAACCCGAGGTACCACTGTACACGTGTATTGGACGACCCCAGCTTTTTAAGACAATTTTTAAGGCAAAAAACCTCGTCTAATGCCCGGAAAAATATGGTCATTGTGCCAAATGAGTGGGGCTAAATGAAGCACATTGTCTTTTATCTGTATCGGCGTAGCTCCTTTGGCCATTACTCTGAGATGCTGCAAATTTTCTCTATCCCCCTGCCCAACATATATTTTAACCATTTCAAAAACAAAACAAAACGGAGACCCAATTATCACGTAACGCTTTTTCCTTCTTTCCTTCTTTTTCTGAGTAGTGAAAACTTATTCTGGATACATTAGTGATGCATTAGTGATGCAGTTAAGCAATTTTGGGCTGTGGGTTTAATGGTCTAATGTAACTCATTATTTAGAGGAGAATGTGCATTATTTCACTTACTTCTAAATGTGGTAAGCAAGGTCTGCTGCATATGGGGTGTGTGTGTGTGTGACTCCTCCTGTTATTTTTTTTGAGAGGAACCCCATGTCTCCCAGTCTTGCCCTGATTGCATCTCTGGAATGTGCCTCAGTGTCTGAGGCTGCTGAGGCACCAGCTGGGGAGTCAGAGAAAGGGCTCTGAGCTAGCTGCTGGAGACCAGGAGACCACTGCAGCTGAGACTTACAGACAGGAGCCCCCAGAAGATCTACCTGGACCACCATGTTCACCTTCTGCTTGTGCCCAAGGAACCCAATGCCTCTCACAGTCCCTCACCAGTCAAGCAGCACACAGGACACACCAGCTACGAGGCTATGGAATGGAGGAGAAGGGCCCACCTTCTGGCCAGAGGGTTTGTCTTTTGAGACTCTGAAGTTCTCCAGAAGGGGGTGGAACAGAAGGCAGAGGCTTAAAAGGTCTCTGTCTGCTGTCAACCTCTGTCACAGCAAGTTCCTTGAAGTTCCTTGCTTGGAGCTATCTGTGGTCATGCAACTCCTGTCCTGCCTCGCTGCCTTTTCAATGGGATCCAGCATCAGACCAGAACATGACAGCAATAACCATTCGAGAACAGTTCCTTGAATACATGCCAAATTCCCTCGTCATGGCATCTCAATGTTCCGCAGTACCAAAAACTACAACCCAGACAGCTAGGCCGGCAGACGTCTAGAGAAGAGACCTACCCCTTGTTTGATTGTTTGTTTGTTTGCTTAATAGGAGTGGACACTTTCTTTGTGTGGAATAAGTGCAAGTCGCATTGAGTTGTTTAATATTTTTGTAAAGTGCTTTGAGGTGTTTTTTTAAAACAATCAAGCAGTATATAAATTTTATTAAATGAATGAATGAATGAATAAATAAATAAATGTGAAAATGAAAGGAGGTCCATCCTGGTTACCTCACCATGTCAGAAATGAATGAAGTGATCTGAACTGCACGTCTTTTCCATTTTTAATATTATCATGCCTCAGTAACCAACAGAAGATACCCAAAGTGCTCAGAATAAGCTAAGTTACCTTAGAAATGTAAACAAAGGGATACATATTGGCAATAATATTCATTTACCAAGCCTACCCAAGTGAGAATGACAGCCCCTTGCAAGTTTACTCAAAGGTAAGTTTCACTCCTGCCAACCTAGCAGTTCGAAAGCACGTCAAGTGCAAGTAGATAAATAGGTACCACTCTGGCGGGAAGGTAAATGGCATTTCCATGTGCTGCTCTGGTTCGCCAGAAGTGGCTTAGTCATGCTGGCCACATGACCCGGAAGCTGTACCCGGAAGCTCCCTCGGCCAATAAAGCGAGATGAGCACCGCAACCCCAGAGTTGGTCACGATTGGACCTAATGGTCAGGGGTCCCTTTGTTTAGTCGTTTAGTCGTGTCCGACTCTTCGTGACCCCATGGACCAGAGCACGCCAGGCAATCCCGTCTTCTACTGCCTCCTGCAGTTTGGTCAAACACATGCTGGTAGCTTCGAGAACACTGTCCAACCATCTCGTCCTCTGTCGTCCCCTTCTCCTTGTGCCCTCCATCTTTCCCAACATCAGGGTCTTTTCCAGGGAGTCTTCTCTTCTCATGAGGTGGCCAAAGTATTGGAGCCTCAGCTTCAGGATCTGTCCTTCTACTGAGCACTCTGGGCTGATTTCCTTCAGAATGGATAGGTTTGATCTTCTTGCAGTCCATGGGACTCTCAAGAGTCTCCTCCAGCACCATAATTCAAAAGCATCAATTCTTTGGCGATCAGCCTTCTTTATGGCCCAGCTTTCACTTCCATACATCACTACAGGGAAAACCATAGCTTTAACTATATGGACCTTTGTTGGCAAGGTGATGTCTCTGCTTTTTAAGATGCTGTCTAGGTTTGTCATTGCTAGACAGGGGTCCCTTTACCTTTACCTTTTTAAGTTTCACTGAGTTCTCAAGAAGGTTTACTATCTAGTTGGTGCATTTAGGTTTTTTCAAAATGCCATCTTTACCCTACCAGCAGCCAAACAAAAGGAGATGTATGAGAGCAGATAACCCCTTCAATTTCTACAGAAATCAACAGGTCTGCCATGGTGCGCTTCGATGGTTCTGTTCCTATGACTTCCTGAGTGAAAGTGAATAAAAGTTGGCCTGTTTTTACAAGCAGCAGGTCAGAGAGAAGATGAGAAGAAGCCATTGAGTTAAAGGTGTAACTGCAAGGTAGAGTGACCTTCACATTCCGAGTAAGTTCAAAGATGGGTGCAAAAGATCTGTGAGTACTGGTTACAACTGTGGAATAGCCAAGAACATTACTTTAATCTCAAAGTTTATAACTTTTCCAATAATGGATTGTCACACTGAATGTTGAAAACAATGAACAACCCTTTCCTCACTTCCTCTTGAATACCAAGTCGCCTCATCCTTCATTGCAGAAGGCAAATAATTGCCTCAATGTATGGTAGATTCTTTTGTTTAAAGGGTTACTCTAAAATTGATTTATGAAACAATTTCCCCTGTTTATTTCAGAGCAAGCCCTTCTCCAGTAATTAATTAGATATGCCTCTCCACTCTGTAGTGGCAAATAAATCTGTACCTATCAGATGCCGGGTTCTACTTTTCTAGAGAAACAATCAATGTGTGAAGATGTCCAGCTTGAACCATTATTTAATAAGTAGGTTGGCGGAGAGACTTCCCAACGTTCTTTTGAATTGCTGTATTAACAATCTGATGATGAAGTGGAACCCCAATGACACAGCAAGAATGAAACAACCGATAATATGATAATGACATATGATACTTTATCTTTTGGTGTTAAACACAGGGCCAATTCTTGTGGAAGAACCACATAATGCTTGTTCAAGATTTCTTGCTATTTTGAGACCTGACTTTGCCTACAAATACTCAAAAGATTTTGGATGAGATCAGTGCACAGTGCATTTCCTGAACAAAGAGGCTCGTGTTTCTGGGCCCAAGGAATTCCTGTGTGTTTCACTATAGCTTTCTTTTTATTTGCTGTCTATTATAGGAATGTGTCTTTATAGGAATGGCCACCCATCTACATATACCTGCAAAACTGCTTTTACATTCTTGATCTGAACTGGTTGAGTCCAAATGTTATGTTCACCAGTAACACTGGTATCCAGTGGGTTTCCCATTCTTTGAGTTTCATTTCCATTCCCCTTCCAGCACACACTATTCATATGGATTGTGGGAATAATAATAATAATAATAATAATAATAATAATAATAATAATAATAATATATTATTTAAACCCCACACATCTGACTGAGTTTTCCCAGCCACTCTGGGCGGCTCCTAATCAAGTGTTAAAAACAATACAGCATTAAAAATTAAAAACTCCCATAAACAGGCCTCCCTTCAGATGTTTTTTAAAAATAGGATAGCTGCTTATTTCCTTCACATCTGATGGGAGGGCGTTCTACAGGGCGGGTGCCACTACTGAGAAGTACCTCTGTCTGGTTCCCTGTAACCTCGCTTCTCACAGTGAGGGAACCAACAGAAGGCCCTTGGCGCTGGATCTCAGTGTCCGGGCTGAACGATGGGCGTGGAGATGCTCCTTCAGGTATACAGGACTGAGGCCATTTAGGGCTTTAAAGATCAGCACCAACACTTTGAATTGTGCTCGGAAACGTACTGGGAGCCAATGCAGATCTCTCAGGATCGGTGTTATATGGTCCCGGCGGCCACTCCCAGTCACCAGTCTAGCTGCTACATTTGGGAAGAAACTCATATCGTCATCCCCAGTGGTGTTGTGAGGGGGGCAGGGTGTGTGTGCCCTGGGTGCCATGTCTGGGGTGGGGGTGACAAGAAGGCACCCCATGGGGTGCTTGAGTAGCCCTCATGCTGCCACAGCCGCAGCTGTGAGCAGAGGATCCCGTCACAGTGCGTACAGCATTCAAGTGGCGACGGCAGCAAACCGCTATGTACAATGCATGCACGGTGTCGCACGCATGCGCTGTACGTAGTGGCGCCACACATGCGCTGTACATAGCGGTTTTCTGCCGGTGCCACTTGAGCGCCATAGGGACGGCAATGGGATCCCTCTGTCGCCACTACAGCTGCAAGCGGAGGAACCCTCTGCTGCTGCTGCAGCCGCGAGCAAAGGATCCTGCCACCTTCCGTATGGCACTCAGGTGCCGCCGGTGGCAAACTGTTACGTATAACACATGCACGGTGTCGCACGCATGCGCTGTACGTGGCGACGCCGCACATGCGCCCTACGTAGCAACACCACGCATGCGTCGTAAGTAGAGGCACAACGCATGCGCAGCTGGCGGCTTGCCCCACCCTAGGTGTCGGTTAGCCTTTGTTCGCCCCTGATCATCCCTGACCTTTGGCCATGCTGCCTAGAACTGATGTGAGTTGGAAGTCCCACAACATCAGGTGGGATGAGCAAGTGTGATGGTCAATTTGAGAACCCGGGCCAGGGAGCCCTGGCCTGAGAGGACTCTGTTACTCTGCATCTTACTGCATCTTGCAGTATATAATTTGTTTCAGCGTTTTAAAATGGTAAACTGCCTTAGGTGCCTTGGCAGAAAGACAGTTATATAAATCATATCACCGCACTTAATTAATTAATTGGATCTAATTTAGGCTCAATACGAATTGAACTCAAGAGCTTCGTAATGATGCTGGCTATCTCTTTCCATATGCTTCATCCTCTGACTAGTGTCTTGAACAAGCAAAAACTCAATTGCTTTAAGTATTGTAGGACTGATTCATTCATGTAGGTTCCTCCCTCAGTCACATAATTTATTGCTTGGTGACTTGCAGTTCATTGGGGGAGTGGCTTCCACTGAAAAGCTTTGCATTGTTTTGCAGACCTCTGGCAGCTGTTTTATGCTGTTGCTTGATGTTGTGGCCATCCAGTGATGTTGTGCTCACCCCATACATGTGGCTCAGCCCTTTAATACGAATAAAAGTAGGCATAAGCAGTTGTCTGTAAAACTCATTTGACTCCCCGTGTTTATTTTAATGATAATAATTAGCAATGCCTATGGAAGGTCATTCTAGAAATCCATCAAATTAAATACGTACTTACGTAGCATCTAGATTATTCCAAACTGAATGTAGCGGGGAGGGCCTTTGTTATTTAAGTCTCTCTGTAACAAATCAAAATATGACATAAAAGGAGCCGCGTCTTTAATTTATAGCATTACTTTAGAACAATATGCAGGTGATACAGGAGGCCTCCGGACAGAATGGGAAAAAGACTTGGGGATCATAACTGCAGATCATAGATGGTAATCAGTTTGGCGCAACCCATCTCTACGAACAACCTTTGCTCGTCTGCAGGAGGTTTCTCTTAAAATTATATTTCGCTAGCACTCGACTTCATCATGTCTAGCTAAAATAAACACTAGCGTCTCTCCCCAATGCTGGAAAGGCTCATATTTTCATGCATGGTGGAGCTGCATGTTGGGAAAAGGTGTTTCACATTATTTCCAAAATTACGCAGCAATCCCTTCCACCCAATTAGGTTCTTGCCTTGTTATCATTGGACTCAAATCTAAACAATAATCTTAAATGCAGAGATTTGGTTGTTGTTGTTTTCTATTATCAGCAGCCCAATTAACAATAGCTTGATACTATAATGCCTTACTTGCCGCAGAAGGATAATTAAAGGCACTTTTGGTGAGATTTAGCTTCCTTTCTTTTCCTTTATAAACGAGACAGAAGATACTTTTATTCCACCCACAACACAAGCATCTCTGTGGAGCGGATACTTGAATTGATAATGCACAAATAAATGTATTGCTTGTGTACTGCATTTGAAACTTAATAAGAATGTACCACTGGACAAGTTACTGTAATTATATGTTGTTGTTGTTGTTGTTGTTGTTGTTGTTGTTGTTGTTTGTTGTTGTTGTTGTAGTAGTATTTTCAAGAAAACCAATAAAAATTAGTGGGGATAAACTGATAATTCCAAACTGCTTCACATATATTGTCTTGGTATATTCCTTACCTGCAAAATAGATTGCAGTATTCTTATCCTTGTAGTGGAGATGGGAAGAGAAGGTGTCTGAGAGAGAGTAGCTTGCCTAGGGCAAGCTGGGGAGTTTATGGCAGAGATGAGCAACTCTGGCCTAAGACATTTTGCTGCCTGAGGCAAAGGACAAGACAGCACCCCCTGCCATTCCATGTAGAAAAGCCAACTGGACTAGCAGTTGAAACTTATTTCAGTAACAGCAAAGGGATAGCATCCTTCACCACATTATGGTGGTACAGGATGGGCCATGTGGCACATAGCTCTGTCTTTCAAGAGAGGGATACAGTCAGGTGGCTGTCACCATTGCTCCCCAGCACCTGCTGCCTGAGGCTCACTGCGCCTAATGATAGGGCCGGCTCTGGAGATACGGTAAGTTTCAAATTGGGGGCCCTCTCATTCCCCTAGTCCCTATGCTACATCAACTTTCATTTTGAAGGAGTGTGCTTCTATATTGTATTAGAGAAGAAAAGAAATGCAGCAATACAAATTATAATATTGCCCAAGATCGTAGGTTCTTAGGAGAGTTTTCTAAAATCAGGTAGCAGAAGATTGAGACAAATTAAAGCTTCCCTTATAGATAACATAAAACATGCTTTATTGGTGAAGCTGAACTTAAACTGGCATGGCCTTTTCTGAAATTCTTCCTAACAAAGGAAGATTAGAAATAATGCTAAATAAGGATATTTTAAAAATCATCTCCCTGAAAATAAGAGTTATAACCTTCTTGGGAAGATCAGTCTTTAAGATTAATAGAGCATTTACTACCAATGCATAAAAGGTGATTTTAAACTTGGGAGAGAAGAATTTATAAAGCAGGTGAGACTGGAGCGGTGCAGAGAATGGATGGAAAGGCTACCTCTATAATCTCAGAGGAGGTAATTATAATACATTGGGGAGAAGGGAAGAGAATCACCCCCTTGACATGACTATTGCTAAGAGACCAGCAGGTTCCCACAGGCTCAGGGAAGTGGAGGCTAGACAGAAATAGAACTCTGATATTATTGATCTTCGTAATAAAAAATTTAAGGAGTGTGAGAGAGGTCTTTTTTGCAGAAGCAAAAAGGAGACAGAACACTGATTGTAGCACAGTATGGTAGCGTATTGATCACTTGCAGATCAGCTGGAAAGAAATCCTAAAGATAGGAGAGGAAGACTAATGACCTCCAGAAAAAAATACACCAGGGCTTGAACTTTACAGACAAATTCAAGGAACAAAGTTAGCTTGATGCTAGCGTTCAAGAGCTCTCAAAAATGATGCCGAGTAATTTGCATTATTATTTCGCAAAGGCCAAAATTACATCCACATATATTTGCATGATTTGTTTTTTATGCCGTTGCAATAATCATTAAGTGAGCCATTAGGCAACAGTTACTACAACTACAATTCCCAGAAGCCTTAGCAAACTACAGTTTTCAGGATTCTTTGGGAGGGAAGCCATGATTGTTGAAGTGGTATAAAAGTACTTTAAATGTATGGCGTGGATGTGACTTTACTGCCTTTGGTTTATCTGGGTTTCTTTTACAATTGGACCAGGGTCATAAAAGAGAGATGAGCTACGGGGGGAGCTGCTTTGAAAAGGAATGAAAGAAACAGCAGCACATGATATTAACTTGAAAAGTTTACTATCTTAAGCCAGGAAATCTGTGAAATTTCACCTCTTGTAAGAAGAACATCATCATTATGGTGATGTGGGTGGTCAAGAACCCCCTGCCATATTTACAAAGAAGAAGGAAAAAAAGAAACAGCCGTAATGATATTCTTGCTATGTCCTTGCATTTCTCCTGTTCTAAAATTGCAGAGGGAGAGTGGTCTTTCTGCGGGAGCCACTGAAATTTCCGGTGGCATAGCAGGAGTAGTCAGGGTTGTTGTTGTTTAGTCGTTTAGTCGTGTCCGACTCTTCGTGACCCCATGGACCAGAGCATGCCAGGCACTTCTGTCTTCCACTGCCTCCCGCAGTTTGGTCAAACTCAAGCTGGTAGCTTCGAGAACACTAACCAACCATCTAGTCCTCTGTCGTCGCCTTCTCCTTGTGCCCTCCATCTTTCCCAACATCAGGGTCTTTTCCAGGGAGTCTTCTCTTCTCATGAGGTGGCCAGTGTATTGGAGCCTCAGCTTCACGATCTGTCCTTCCAGGGAGCACTCAGGGCTGATTTCCTTCAGAATGGAGAGGTTTGATCTTCTCGCAGCCCATGGGACTCTCAAGAGTCTCCTCCAGCACCATAATTCAAAAGCATCAATTCTTTGGCGATCAGCCTTCTTTATGGCCCAGCTTTCACTTCCATACATCACTACCGGGAAAACCATAGCTTTTACTATATGGACCTTTGTTGGCAAGGTGATGTCTCTACTTTTTAAGATGCTGTCTAGGTTTGTCATTGCTTTTCTCCCAAGAAGCAGGTGTCTTTTAATTTCGTGGCTGCTGTAGTGCTGTCCAAATATTTTAGACTACAACTCCCATCATTCTCATGCTGGCTCCTGGGCCAAAGGGCACCATATTGTATGCCACAGAGGGCGGGGGGGCGGAATCCATTTCAGAGTCTAATCTGATTCTGCCATTTTAGGGAGGATTCAGTTGAAGCTACTGTTCTGGGCAGCCTGCTACAAATAAACTGAGCAAATGTTATTTTGGTTGCTGATTTCTGGCTGCAACCCTCTGCCCACTTACTCTGAGAGCAAGTCCTATTGAACTCCATGGGACTTACTTCTGCGAAGACAAGATTTTGCCGTTAGCGATTAGATGTGGATGAAGGCATTTCATTAGATGGCCACTGATGGTCTCATTGGGTATGACAAATTACATGTTCTTTTTACAAATATTCTCTTGACAGTGAAAAATCAATTATTCCCTCACCATATAAAAGCTGTGATCAGCCATAAATTCAGATACCTGATGCCTGCTCCATTATAGCACCATAATCTAATTTATATTAGTATCACTGCCCTGATATAATTGATGGCTAATCCTTTCCACTTGTTCCATTTTCTCCTATGTAATTCATATTATAGTGAAGTAACTGGCATATGAAAAGGAAAATGTTCTAAAAACCATGTGATTATTTTGCCCCGCTCTCAACTAATAGCCTTTTTTTCATTATGCTTTTCTGTATATTTTATATATAAGGTATGCTGAATGTAGGTTATTATAACATGTCTGGACTCTTAAAATTATTTCTATCATCATCAGGGCTTTTTCCCCAGTTGGAACTCACTAGAACTCAGTTCCGTTCCGGCACCTCTCTGGTGGACGCCATTGCCATTGTAAGAGAACAAGGAAGACGTTCATGGTGAGTTCCTGCACCTCTTTTTCTAGGAAAAAAAAGGCTCATCATCCAATTATTTTGTGCCAGTTCACACATGCCCATTCAAGACTGGCACAGCATCAAGTGATGACTTCCATGTTTGATGCAACTGCCATCAATTATACACCCAGATGTAGCTTTTATCACCTTAAATATACTTCTGAGCACTTGTCAACATTCTGATTGATCTCCAAAGGCAGTTATACTCAAAATACATTAATGAACTTAAGAACATTGATTTTAATGGGCCTACTCTGAGGATGTCATAGTTGGATATCACTCTTTACAGTTACTAAAGGGAGCATATATGCACAACAAACATACTGTGGTAAAATCTCAAGATAAGCAGGGGTGGAGGAAGGGGGGTGGGTCGCCCCGGGTGTCACCCCTGAGGGGGGTGACAAAATGCTGGGCAGCACTCACCGCGGGGCCTGCAGTGCGCCTGAGCCACGTGTCTCTCCTGGGAGTGACGCAGTGGCTTGGGCGCCCACAGGCTCCACATTGCCTCAAACGGTCTGCCTGCCGCCTCCGCCTCAGCTGTAGGGTGGATGAGTGGGATCATGCTCCCCCAAAAGAGCACCTTTTCCGGATCTGTGATCTCATGCGAGTCATGTGACTCGTGTGGGATTTCAGACCCGGAAGATAATGGGCTGTGTCACGTTGGAGGGTATGAGACCCATCTCATTTGTTGTGCTGAGCTCTGGAACACTGTCCTGAGGAAAGTTGCTTTTTGTACTCATTAATGGTTTTGTGTGTCTGTTTGCTGCATTCCAAAAACCTTTCTTCTTTAGGAAAGCTTCTGCATTTACTGCTTTATCTCCACTGGACCTCATTTTCACTGGACACTCTTGGACTGTTATTTTTACTCTACTTTTAATGTTGGTTGGTTGATTGCTGCTTTAGCTTGTCCTTCATTGCTATTAGTCACATTTGAGGAAAGGCAAGGTCAGTGTTTTCTTTTTCTTCAGGGAGTACTCAAGGGTACACAGTACCGGCGCCAGTGTTTTGTAGTGGTTAAGAGTGGCAGACTTGTAATCTGGGGAACTGGGTTCGCGTCTCCGCTCCTCCACATGCAGCTGCTGGGTGACCTTGGGCTAGTCACACTTCTTTGAAGTCTCTCAGCCCCACTCACCTCACAGAGTGTTTGGTGTGGGGGAGGAAGGGAAAGGAGAATGTTAGCCGCTTTGAGACTCCTTCGGGTAGTGATAAAGCGGAATATCAAATCCAAACTCTTCTTCTTCTCTTCTTCTTTCGTCGTTGTTAAAAAATGTGACACTTACTGTAACAACTTCATGGTGAGTACTAGAACCTATTTTTCTAGGAGGCAAAGCACTGGGTGAGGTTGGTTTTTTAAAAAGACAAATAACTTTTGTGTTCTAGGGAATGTTGAGAATATGCCTTTTCCTTTTTTTAAAAAAAAGATATTTATTGAAGTTTTACAAAAAGCAGAAAATTACAGAATAAAAAGAAAACAAGAAAAGAAAAAGAAGAGAAATATAAAAAATACAAAAATACATAAAAAAGATACAAAATACATAAAAAATAAATAGAAAAAATTAAAAGTCAATTTTTTCATATCTTAAATTTCGTTTGCTTATTTCCCTGACCTCCTCACACCTCCCTTTTTTGTATTCCCATTCACATGGTTAGTTCAGCAAATCCTTACCCTCTTTCATTTATCTTAACTCTGTATCTCAACACATTATAACTGTATATTTTCATCCGTTATCAATCCATTTTTACATATTCTTATTAACCTTATTGCTAAGGCCACTTAATTTCAATTCAGCATCATTTTAACATTCATTAATTTTACAATGTTTCTGCAAATAGTCTTTGAATTTCTTCCAATCTTCTTCCACCAACTCTTCTCCCTGGTCTCGGATTCTGCCAGTCATTTCCGCCAATTCCATATAGTCCATCACCTTCATCTGCCACTCTTCCAGGGTGGGTAAATCTTGTGTCTTCCAATACTTTGCAATGAGTATTCTTGCTGCTGTTGTAGCATACATAAAAAAAGTTCTATCCTTCTTTGGCACCAATTGGCTGACCATGCCCAGGAGAAAGGCCTCTGGTTTCTTCAGGAAGGTATATTTAAATACCTTATTCATTTCATTATAGATCATCTCCCAGAAAGCCTTAATCTTTGGGCACGTCCACCAAAGGTGAAAGAATGTATCTTCATTTTCTTTACATTTCCAACATTTATTATCGGGCAAATGATAGATTTTTGCAAGCTTGACTGGTGTCATGTACCACCTGTATATCATTTTCATAATATTCTCTCTTAGGGCATTACATGCCGTAAATTTCATACCTGTGGTCCACAACTGTTCCCAGTCAGCAAACATAATGTTATGTCCAACATCTTGTGCCCATTTAATCATAGCAGACTTAACCGTTTCATCCTGAGTGTTCCATTTTAACAGCAAGTTATACATTCTTGAAAGTATCTTTGTTTTGGGATCTAACAGTTCTGTTTCCAATTTTGATTTTTCCACCTGGAAGCCAATTTTTGTGTCCTAATTATAAGCCTCCCTTATTTGATAATAGTGAAGCCAGTCTCGCACTTTATCTTTTAATTTCTCAAAACTCTGCAATTTCAATTTGTCTTCTTCTTGTTCCAAAATTTTCCAATATTTCGGCCATTTGGCCTCCATATTGAGCTTTTTCTGGGCCTTTGCTTCCATCGGTGACAACCACCTTGGTGTTTTATTTTCAATTAAGTCTTTATATCTTATCCAGACATTAAACAATGCTTTTCTGACAATATGGTTTTTAAATGCTTTGTATGCTTTAACCTTGTCATACCACAAATATGCATGCCACCCAAAAACATTATTAAAACCTTCTAAATCCAAAATGTCTGTGTTCTCAAGAAGCCTTTTCCTACCAGACTTGGATAAGCAGTATGTACTAACGAAATAGTTATAACTGAGGATTCAAGGTGTGTGTGTGTGGAGCCCATTATTAGAAGAGAACAAAAATATTGATATATTTTGAAGAGCAATTTTGCTTAAATACTTCCACCCTCCAACCCCCCACTTAAAAGCCTATGATGCTGCCAGGTGGACTGAGCTGCTGTTCTGACAACTACACAGAGTTGTTCCTGGGAGTGAAATGCCCTTTGGGCAAAGTAAATTTTTACAAACAAGGTATTTCAGTGACCTTGTATGTATGAGCCAGACAGGCGTCATTAGCAAGTGATTTGGCTGGAGAGACTCCTGTCGAGGCAGGGATATTGTCTGCTGTTCCTATTACTACATCCCAGTTGACATTTGTAAAAGATGAAGGTTGGAGCAAATGGCACAAATATTCCCCACAGCTTAAAGGCTCACATTTCACTTAAATATAGAAAGAGGTAGAGGCTTCTATGGCTTAGCTGATAGAATGCAGGGAGACTGGCAAAGCAAGGCACTTGAGTGTCCTTAACACTCAGAATGCTAATAGTACTGCTAAATTGGATGGGTCTTCCTTACATAGCTAAGGGGTACATTGGTTGTTGTTGTTTAGTCGTTTAGTCGTGTCCGACTCTTCGTGACCCCATGGACCAGAGCACGCCAGGCACTCCTATCTTCCACTACCTCCCGCAGTTTGGTCAGACTCATGTTTGTAGCTTTGAGAACACTGTCCAACCATCTCATCCTCTGTCGTCCCCTTCTCCTTGTGTCCTCCATCTTTCCCAGCATCAGGGTCTTTTCCAGGGAGTCTTCTCTTCTCATGAGGTGGCCAGTGTATTGGAGCCTCAGCTTCAGGATCTGTCCTTCTACTGAGCACTCTGGGCTGATTTCCTTCAGAATGGAGAGGTTTGATCTTCTTGCAGTCCATGGGACTCTCAAGAGTCTCCTCCAGCACATTGGTAGGTATCTTTAAAAAGAGGGCTTGGGGTACAGACCCTGTAGGGGACCCCATGGCCACTGGTCCCATCACCTCCTGGCAAATAGAAGGGGAAGAAATGGAGGCAGTGAGAGATTTTACTTTCCTGGGCTCCATGATCACTGCAGATGGTGACAGCAGTCATGAAATTAAAAGACAGCTGCTTCTTGGGAGAAGGGCAATGACAGGCCTAGATAGCATCTTGAGAAGTAGAGACGTCAGCTTGACAACAAAGGTCCGTATGGTTAAAGCTATGGTTTTCCCAGTAGTGATGTATGGAAATAAGAGCTGGACCATAAAGAAGGCTGATCGCAGAAGAATTTATGCTTTTGAATTATGGTGCTGGAGGAGACTCTTGAGAGTCCCATGGACTGCAAGAAGATCAAACCTATCCATTCTTGAGGAAATCAGCCCTGAGTGCTCACTGGAAGGACAGATCCTGAAGCTGAGGCTCCAGTACTTTGGCCACCTCATGAGAAGAGAAGACTCCCTGGAAAAGACCCTGATGTTGGGAAAGATGGAGGGCACAAGGAGAAGGGGACGAAAGCGGACAAGATGATTGGATGGTGTTCTTGAGGCTACCAGCATGAGTTTGACCAAACTGCGGGAGGCAATGGAAGACTGGAGTGCATTGCGTGCTCTGGTCCATGGGGTCACGAAGAGTCGGACACGACTAAACAACTAAACAACAAGAACAACTACCTCAGACCCTTCAAGTGTCCCTATGTTCCAGGGACATCCCTGATTTAGAGAAGCCATCCAAATGTCCCTATTTTCACTGGAGAAATGTTGGAGGGTATGGAGTTATTTGACTTCTGAGCCGTCTGAAGGCAATCCTGTATGGGGAACTTTTAAAAAATGTTTAATGTTTTCTTATGTTTTTATATATGTTGGAAGCTGCCCAGAGTGCTGGGGGACAATCCAATAAGATGTGTGGGGTATAAACAGTAAAATTATCATTATGGAGTGGGACGTCCCTATTTTCAGTGGAGAAATGTTGGAGGGTATGCTACCTCAGAAAACACCTGTAATTTTTAAAGACAGCTCATATTTTTTAGTTTGTATTTTTTTAAAATCACTGTATTTGGAGAGCCAGAATCCATCTTTGGTAATTTTATCTTTGTTTCACTTGAGTTTATATGTTTGCACTTCCTGCACACATAACTGCAATGGCTGGTGGCTGATGCAAATAAATTATTTGTCTACCTTTATTTTATTTTATTTTATTTTAATTTAATTTAATTTTATCTACCTTTGTCTAGAAGTGGCAACTGTCTGTGTAGAGGCATATTAATCCCCTGTTGTTTGGAGGGTTAAATGAACCCTGTCAGAAGACAGAAAAATAATAATAAAACTTTTGGGTTAGTTCATGACAATTCCATGTTCTAGGCGGTCCTTAACCATGTCGTGCTGTCTATTGCAATTTAGTGTTTCAGCCTGTGTTTTTAATTTAGTGATTAATTCATGTTGTTGCACTTAGGGAGTCAATTCTACTCCTGTTAGAATGGCTGAGAAAAACAAAAAATCATGCACATAAGGTAGTTGGGGTCAAAGTGACCTCACATAATGCTGTTTATAGCTATTAGTTACTTGTCAGGTCTAGCCCACAACCCATTTTGTCCATTTCATGAGAGAAAGGAGAGGGTGCAAAAGCAATATACTGCCTATTTTGATACTAGACAAAACACTCACTTCCTGTAACATCACCACAAATGGTATCAGGGGTCGATAGTTCCCCAGAAAACCTTGGCAAACCTGAGCTGCCTGAACATTTTTACCCATTTAGACTCTCCTCTGTGACCCAGCAAAACTGCTTTGTTTTTTTCACCCATAGATATAAATTTGCACAACATTTATGAATACAGCTTTTGGGGTCAAAGAGACCCCCAACTGCATCTCCAAATGCTTGTAAACAACCCTCACTCTCAATTCATCAGGTGAACAGTCTAAATGGCAACTCTCTTTTTTCGATAACCACTTTCTTCTGTTCACAGAAAGATCTTTGCAAAATATGTTATTGAAGGTTGCCTTCAGCATTTTCAGGGCACGGTGCCACAGGTCTTCCTCAAAAGAAGTCAATACAGTCCTCAGATTTGACAGCTGACTTCAATGCTGAGCTATCAGTGGGAGAGACAAGGTTTCCTCATGTTTACCAACACATTCCCACAATCCTTTGTGCCGTATAAGAATGTGAAAACCAAGTAATTGGTGTCATTGAAGGGAAGCTGTCCAATGAAACAGTATAAGCCACTCAAACCCACAAAGCATGGCATAAAAGTTTGATTGCATTGCAGCTTCAGAAGTTCATGCTTGTGATGCGGAAGGTGGAAAGGTGGCGCAGCAGTTCAAAATCTTTGCCAGGACAGTGGCTGAGAAATTAACAACATATTTACAGGATTCTGAATGGAATCAGCTTTTAACTTCTTCCCTGGTGTGTCACTGGCCAGGGGTTCAGCTAAGAAAAACCTGACTCTGTGTGGCACATTGAAAAACAAACGAACTAGAAATTCCCCCAGAGCAACTTGTCCTAAAGTGTTAGCGGCAATATTGTTGGTTTCCAAGATCTGACACTTGTAAATTATGAACCAAAAGAAGTAAGGACAGTGATTTTCTTTTCTTCAATGCATAGCAATGAAGCAATCTCAGACCAGAATTCTGGGCCTCAGACTATTCTTTGTTGTATATAAAAAAGGTGTTATATGCACCAGTGACTGGGTGGTCTCTGTACATACTACCAAACACGTAATTAAACAATGGCCAATGGTGTGGGTTTTTTCCTTTTATGATTATGATTATTTAAATTTGTATACCATCCTCTACTCACAGGTATCAGGGCAGTTCACAAGATAAATCACAATATAAAAACACAAAATACATAATCAAAATAAAAACAGAAGCAACCCCATGACCTCCTGCTCCACATGTATGGTGGATATCCCTGCTTAACAAGATAAGATGGGGACAAGATTTAAGCTTTTAGGTAAAGAATTCTGTGCACTTCACTACTTTGGGATTTGATTTTCAGAATGGGCTTGATTCCTCTTCATCAGCTTTCAGAGATAGCATAAAGAAGCTTTTTACAAGTGAAAAATAGGGGTACTTTGCCGTAAGAATATAATGAATAGTTTGTTTGCTCCTTGGATTTGCGCCTTTTTTCTTTCATTACCTCTCAGTGCCATTTGGGGTTGTGTAATTTTTTAAAATTAACTTTCTACATGTGGAAGAAAACTTCGACACAGAATGATTTGTTTGCAATCATTATAAGCCTTAATTGCAGTATATGTGCTTATTATGGAATTGGATTGAATACCTGCAATTATATAATTAAAGCATGTAGTTGCATAATTTAATAAATGTGTATTTAACTAAAAGAGCTTTGCTGTATAGTGACATAAACAGATGCATTAACATTGCAATTCTCTACATGTCTATTCAGAAGTAAGTCCCTTTGAAGACAGTGTAGGGTTTACTCTAAGGTAAGTGGATCTAGGTTTACACCCTAAAGCTGCATGGATCTCTGCCACTCAAATTTGCTTTTTTTTTAAATGTTTCAAATGTTTGTGCTGTTTCAGAGTGTAATTTTTACTCCTGACAAGTTTTCAGAAACAGATTAAGCAATCACGTGAATTCAGTTCATTCATCTTTGGTGTACAAAGTGCTTCTGCATTCCTTTAACATGTGCTTTTTTTTTAAATTGGTGGCAATTTATTAAAACCTTTATATATTTTTGTCACCATAAATTTGAGGGGATTTGTTTACTTCAAATCTGATAGCCTCCGAGGTGTTACATATTTTTAACTGCCACTGCTTTTAGTAGGAGAATTATACATATTATTAGCTGCCACTTGGTCCTCAAGGGGCGAAGGAGTAGTGCAAGCTCACCCAGCCACCTCCAGATAGCATCATATACAGGGTGAGTCCTTTAAAAGAGGCCCCATGGATACAGAGTACACATGTTTCCATGGCGCCTCTTTTAAAAGACTCGCCCTGTATGATGCAAACATTTCACCTGGATGCTCGTTTGCACAGATACCAGAGACAGGAGGTGGAAACTGAATGATGAAACAGGAGAGGGGAGGTACAACTGAATCCATGTGGTCGAACACCTGAGCATAGTTAGATTGGGCTACTAGCCCCTTTGAAGGTTGGGCCTGATTAGAAACGGACCATTTCTGTGCAGAGTAGGCAAAAAAGAAAAAGAAAAAGAAAAAGGAGAGCTTGAAAGACCAAACAAAGATGCACGAAAACATTCCTGCTCGATCCCCGGAAAAGTAACTAGTACTGTATATGGTATGTACTGAAGTTCTCACCCTGGGCCAGCAGGGGGATACTGTAGATAGTTTTCATTCAGGTCCACATATGCAAATAAGGGATTGAAAGTTGAATTCAGTGATTGGATAGTTACAGAAAGTGTTATAGTTGCGTTGTACTGGAGCTCTATATAAGCAGGCTGGCTGAACCCTTCAGTTCAGTTCTGTTCTGGCCTGTGAATAAACAAGAGCTGTTTGAAGAATCGCTGTGTCGTCTGATATGTTCACCCACAACTTAACAGTATATTCTCCAACATGTCCCAGAGGATCACCAGGATGTGAATCATAGAATTCCTGCAATGCAGGATTCTCAACTACTTCATCCATCACAGATGGCCATCCAACCTCTGCTTAAAAACCTCCAAGGAAGGAGAGTCCACAACTTCCTGAGGGAGACCGTCCCACTGTTGAACAGCTCTTACTGTCAGAAAGTTGTTCCTAGTTTTTAGTCAGAATCTAATTTCTTGTAACTTGAAGCCATTAGTTTGAGTCCCACCTCAGCAGCTGTCCGGAGATGTAGACCTCAGAAAAATGGGATGGATGTGTTTTGGATAGAAATGTGTGCACAAAAGCCACTGTGAAGAACTTTATGTTTTCCTCCAGAAACCAATTGTCTTTCTTTTAGGCATGTAAGGATATCTTCCTAGCCATCTAGAACCCTACTTGTTTTGCTTTGACTTTGGCACCCAAAGACTTTGTGATGGGGCAGTATGTTCAAAAGAAACCTTTGGAACAGTGAATTATTTTGTGGCTGAAAATCGCACCCAGTTTTAAACCAGGCCAGTTTTCTGCAGAGGAAAATGTGTGCGTTGTTCTGAACCAAGCACTTTACCTCAAGCATCTGAGATGAGTTGCATTTGTGATATGAAAAATTCCATTTCTTTAAGCAGGCTGTTCTCTTCTGAAACTTTATGCTTTTTTAAGGGAATACCTGTTTCAAAACACTTGAGCAATAATAGTGAAACAATGCACAATAATCAGTGGTGACCAATTTAAATGGCGCTTAATTGCTAACATTACTGGCACCTATTTGTCTAACATAGCTAAAGGAAAGCAATTGAAAAGGGGTGAAAATCCCTTATTTAATATTTTACACCTTGTTGGTTATTCAACTATAATTGGTTGTTTTAGATTCTTGATAGCTAGTCCTGTGTTTCTTGTATTTTATTGGCTTCTGGTGTTTAAAGGAAAAAATAATGAGAACGTACTTCTGGACTGGTGGCGATATCCACAATTTTCCTTTTAAATATGCACAACAAAATGGATTGTTAAAAAAATAATCCTCCAAGTCTAGGTCAGCCTTTGTCAGTTTTCTACCAGAGTGCACTCTGTACTGTGACAGAAAATTGCTCATTAATCTCTGAGGAATGACCAATTTCCCAATAGTCACTCAACTGTGCTGCTGCTGTTAATTTTTTTTTAAGGTGCTGTGGGTGCCATTAATTGCTTGCTGTGAGTTGTAACAGCAGCAATCTCCTTTGGATGGGACATTAACTGCCAAACTAGGTAAGTGTCAGTGATACAGGGTAAACAAGAGATGGAAAAACCAGAATGTAAAAGAACAAAGAGCTTTAAGTTGAAAATGAAAATGGCAGTTGTCTCAAGAGTCTGATATTATATTTGCACTCTTGAAGATTATGAATTGTTCAGGATTTCCCTCTGGCCTAAAATTACAGTTGTCATTATTTCAGTAATTACTTTTTTTGCATTTTGTTAGATACCTTTAAAAACAACACCACCTGATTCCCCTCTACTGTAGTGCTGTGGTCTAAACCACTGAGCCTCTTGGGCTTGCCGATCAGAAGGTCGGCAGTTCGAATCCCCACAACGGAGTGAGCTCCCGTTGCTCTGTCCCAGCTTCTGCCAACCTAGCAGTTCGAAAGCACACCAATGTAAGTAGATAAATAGGTACCGCTGCGGCGGGAAGGTAAACAGTGTTTCCATGCGCTCTGGCTTCCATCATGGTGTTCCATTGCTCCAGAAGTGGTTTAGTCATGCTGGCCACATGCCCAGAATGCTGTCTGTGGACAAACACCAGCTCCCTCGGCCTGAAAGCAAGATGAGCGCCACAACCCCATAGTCGCCTTTGACTGGACTTAACCATCTAGGGGTCCTTTACAAATTTTTTTTTTACTAAAATATAATAGAGACTGAATAGCTACAGCTGAGGGGAAAACCTTCCATCATTCCAATAAAGACTGTTTACATATGTAGCCAGAGATGTTCTCTGTTATGAACCTTACATTCTAGTTCCAGTGTGACTATAAATCATTGTCTGGTTTTGTTCAAGGCAGGAGTAACTAACCTGTGGTTCCCCAACTACCATCAGTCCCAGCCAGCATATTTAAGGGTCAGAGACAATGGGACTTGGAGTCTAGCAACGTCAGGTGGAGCACAGGTTAGCCACACCTAGTTTAAACTCAGCATGGTGCTGACAGCAGATGGACTGATGGATTTTTGTTGGGGTTCGAAACCGGGAAAGGGGGGGTGGGGCTTTGGGAATCCAAAGGGTGTACAATTATATTCTGTTTCATTTAATTTTGTTTTGCCACTAAATTAAAAATGGGGAATTCATGGAAGGGAATTGGGGCCGACCTTAGAAAAAGATTTTTAAGAATAAGTACTGATGTATAAAGATTGAGGTTTATAAGTTAAAATTGGTTAACTAAAATGAATTAAAGAAAATAAGGTAAAGTTTGGGGACAAGAACTTGCTGAGCTAAAAATTGGAACTGGAATACAAGAAGGGGAGGTGTGGGGAAGTCAAGGAAATTGGTCATTGACAGTAAGAAATGTAAATTTTATGTGTTTTTAATTGTTTTTTTCTTTTTTCTTTATTTTTTGAAAATTCCAATAAATATTTATATATATATAAAAAATAAACTCAGCATGGTGACTCAATAGTTCTGCACATGACATGTTTTGACTTCAAAATAGAAGAAAAGCTAAGGAAGGGCTTAATATAACAACAGATACTTCTTCAACCTTATCAACGGCAAAATTGACTGTACCAATGTGATACTGGGGTCAAACCTACTCCGTATGATGTGTGTGTTGTTTTTTTTTTTATTAAATATTTATTGGTATTTTCAACAAACATATAACAATCAAAAACAAAAAATAAACAAAATAAAAACAACACAAAAATACATAAAATTCAAGACTTAACAGAAAAAAAGAAAAAACACATAAAGTTTCAGATACTTATTTTCCTTAACCTTATTTCTCAGACCTCCTCACACCTCCCCTTCTTGTATTCCAATTTAAATTGTCAATTCAGCAAGTCCTTAACTTATTTCTTCACTTTAGCTTGAACATTTGTTCTAACATACTATTATTTTACTTTACTTCTTTTTTCCATTCCCTCAATTTATTTTTACCAGCCTTATTTTCCTTTAATTTTAAAAAAAACAAACAAACCAATTTTACCTTATCAAATTTACACATCAATACTTATACCTCATTAATTATTCTTAAACCTTTTTCCTAAAGTCGACCAAAATTTCCCTTCCACGATTTTCCCAATTTCCATACAGCTAACAAAATATAAAAAACAAGGCAGATTATACTTATGTACCCTTTGGATTCCCAACCTCCACCCACCCTTTTCCCGGTTCCAGTCCCCGATGTGTGTGTTGTTAAGCATCTGCAAGTAAACATAAAAGTCTTTGCCGAGGTCTTCCCTTTTCCAGTAAGACAATTTACTTGCACACAATTCATTGGGGTCACCAGTAACCCACAGTGCAAAGTACAAAACCCTGCACAAGTGATAAATGGAACCCTCACCCCCTTTTTAAGAATGTAAGTGGCAATGAACATACGTACAACATAAGGTTTTAGGATGTTTTTTTTTTATATTATATTTGCTATCTTGTATTTTAATGAAATCTTCTCTAGCGCTCTGAGAGCCTTTGGTTTGAAGGGCTACTGCTGCTATTATTTAAGATATTATTATAATTGTACATTAAGGATATTATATTATTGTGAAATATAAAACTACTACTACTACTAATATGATAATAATATGTTCAAGATGTCCTGAAAAAACACACAAACACACCCATTCCTTTTGTTAGGCGTATTGATATACATCCCACATTGCAACAAAACAATCATATACTGTGAATATCTAAAAAATGTGTTCTACTGTCAGCTACGCTTTCTTGGAAGACCCAGATTATCCTTTCAATTTTGTTGAGAAGATCAAAATCACTATATAAGACTTACACACTTCATTTTAGTTTTGAAAAATGAAAAGCCATGTTGATTTAGGAGTTATTTCCAACAAGGAAGATTGTGTTTTCTCCAAACCTGGCAACCAGACAGGGTTGCAGTATATACCTCCCCCTCCCCCAATCCTTTACCTCAATTAAAATTGTGCAAAAAATAGATTTGTGTATTTGGGAGGATGACTTTATTACTTCCAAGAGGTAAAGGATTGCAGCTAAAATTTTGTCAATGCTGTAAGGGACAAGAAAAATAAGGCCTGTCACAGAAAACTGCATAGAGTTAAAAAATAATAATAATCCATTCAGTATTTTGTTAGTGTAATATTAAATGCGTAATGGAGTGAGGTTTGTTATGTTTTGAAATGGTTACTCAAGTCTAGAGGCCTGGCTTCTCTACACATATTTTAGCTCCTAAATGTACTAATTGTTATTTACAAGTGTAATTTATAATGGAATTGTGGAACTAAGCAAATGGAGTAATGATGTTGGTACTTTCTTCTCCTGTTTCTGCACTTTGCCTTACTTATGAGGCTTTTTATTCCCAGAAGAAATAAACCTTTTACCTTCTGTCAATCATAACCACCATTATTTTTAAGATAATTTATCACATGCTCGACTGCAGTCTACACCTTTCACAGGTATTTTCTGTTTTGCAGAATTTACAGCTAACCTAATAAAGACTGCCTGGGGGAGAAATTACATCCTGAGGTAATTCCTGGGCCTTTATTTGGTGGGTGAAATAAGAGGGCATCAACTGTGTCGTTGGTGTAAGATTCCAGGCATGTTATGAGCAAAAGTCTGTGTACAACAGAATCACCGTGTTCCAATTTCCCCAAATCTGGAAAGCCTAATTTGCCTTACTAATTATACAACATTTACTCTGGTCCACCCCTCCCCGTTTTTCAATAACTAAAAATGCTATGCACCCGCTTACAGGTCATTGGAACAATGGGTACTAGGTTTGGACTGGGACAAAGCTGCGAAGGGTAAATTGTAAGTCGAGGACCCCAACCCGCTTAGTGTTGAAATAAGAGACAAGGACACAAGTATTTAGGTTAATGGGATGAAAAAGGCCACAACTTTTATTGGTTACAGCATGTGAGCGGTATTGGCTTGGGCATTGGATCAAACAACCTATATCAGACCCCACCCACGCAGCAGGGGGCCATTTGAAGGTTAACACCCAGTGGGAGGAGCTTGTTGATACAACTGGAAGCTTCCCCTTATGTCACTGGGAGTCGTGCCATGGCCCTAGCCACCAGCAGGGCATCAGACAGGATCCACGACTGCCAGATTCCACTAACGGAATACCCAAAATGGGGTGGGATAGGTGATGGCCACACCCCGCCCCCCCAACACATAATCCAGTGCCTAACCACCAAAACCGGAAAAGTTGTGACGATTTGCTACGAGGTAGGCAAAAAACCAAGAGGCTGGTGCCAATTTAGCCAAATGGCCCCCTGGACAACCAGGGCGACCAACCGAGGTCCATAGCAAGGTCAAGAGCATAAACCTAGCCTAGAGGGTGGGCGGGTGGGTGATCCGACGTCTTCCCAGGAACCAAATGAGGTGCGGAGGCTGCCACGGCCGCTTAAATGCGGCTAAACCCCGCCTCCAGGCCAAACCTATTGGCTGGCCCACTACAGGGGGCGTGGCAGCCAGGGGGATGATGCAGGGGGCCAAATACGCCCCTCTGATGACACAGGAAAGGCTCCCGCTCACAATACCTCCCCTCTGGGAGGAGGAGAGGCTTTTCAAGCGCTTCCCTTGGGCCTGATCCAGAAGCTGTAGTTAATACAGAATGCTGCATCACGACTGCTGATAGGAGTGAGATCCTGTCAGATATAGAACCTGTGCTCAGAGACTTGCACCGGTCACCAATTTGCTACTGGGTTAAGTTCAAGGTGCTATTGGTATATAAAGCCCTTAACAAGTTGGGAACTGTTTGCCTGCAAGATCGCCTTACCCGACTCGACCACTTCAGTTTGTGCAACTGGCCCTGTCTCAGGTGCCACATAACAGTTGTATTGCATTTGCAAGAAGCTGATCTTTTTGTCTGGAGCACTATTGACATCAGGCACTGTATTTTTTTCTGCACCTGCTAAAAACATTTTTGTTTAGGCAAACATATCTGGGATGTTGACATATGCTGTAAACCACTTTGAGATTTTTCTGAAAAATATAAAGCGGTATAGAAATGAAATAATAATAATAATAATGTGTTTTAATTTGGTATTCTACTCATCTTTGGTCTTAATTATTTTCAGAATGTTTAAAATGTAGTAACTGTTTTTAAAAGTGATAATTGTGCTGTTTTATTTTGTAAACTGAGTTTTTTTCCTTTTTATGATCACAAGATCTATAATATAATGAAATAAATAAAATAATAAAATTAATTGAATGACCTGTACTGTGACCTGAATAATAGTAATAATAATAATGATAATAATATAATTAATATATTGCCCTATACCTGGAGGTCTAAGGGCGGTTCACAGAACTAAATATAAAACCACAAAATATATAATCAGAATAGAAGCAACAACCCAATAACACCCCTCAAAAAAGCACCACATTTTAAAAGGACATAGGATGTCAATCAAATCAACCAAAGGCCTGGTTAAGAAAGTGACCAGATGGGGTAGTTTGGTGGTGACAATAACTTTTACTGCAACATTTCAAAGAACTTCAAGGCTCAGTGTACACATTGTTTGGGCACGGCATGTTCCACTCTCATGTTTCCATTCTGTACGGTGCACATTAGACAGATGTTTTGACCAATCAGCTAGGTCACTTGGCTAAGAGGCTCCAAATGTGGGACCACTGATGACTGGATTGTCTACAGAGTTGACTTCTTATCACGAGAACAAAGGTGTCCTAGGAGAAAATAGGCCTGCTGTCTGTCAACCATCAACCAAGTTGGTTAACGCAACGGGTCAACCAAGGAGAAAGAACAGAGTGGCCCTTCATCCTGCTTTACAGAAGACAGTTCTCTATTTGAAGGATTCCTC